>NC_091996.1:61412532-61712532 GCF_044704955.1 Pristiophorus japonicus | reverse complement strand
AAGGTGTAGCAATGAAAGCAGGGAGAGAGAGAAGCATTTTTAAGAGGCTTCTGTAAGTAAAAAAGGAATGTGGAAGGAGCCCAGAGACCAGGGTTGAAGTGACTGAAAGAGTGAACGAGGGGCAGGGTGTCTACTGTTGGACCTCAGGATGGCCCAAAGTGCTTTACAGCCAATAAAGAACTTTTTGAAGTATAGTCACTGTTGTAATGTAGGAAACGCGGCAGCCAATTTGCACACAGCAAGCTCCCACAAACTGCAATGTGATAATAGCCACATGATCTATTTTTAGTGATGTTGGTTGAGTGATCAATATTGGCCATGACACCGGGGAGAACTCCCCTCCTCGTCTTCGAATAGTACCGTGGGATCTTTTACATCCAACTGAACAAGCAGACGAGATCTCAGCTGAACATATTATCCAAAAGACAGCACCACCGGCAGTGCAGCACTCCCTCAGTACTGCACTGAAGTGTCAGCCTAGATTATGTGCCAAAGTCTTGAAGTGAGGTTTGAACTCAAAATCTTCTGGCTGTGGAACATAGGAACAGGAGTCGGCCATTCAGTCCCTTGAGTCTCTTGCACCATTCAATAGGATCATGGCTGATCTGTACCTCAACCCCATTGATCCACCTTTGTTCTATATCCTTTGTTACCCTTACCTAACAAAAATCTATTGAATTCAAGTCTAGAAAAAAAATCAATTGTCCCAGCATCCATAGCCTTTTGGAGGAGAGAATTCCAGATTTCCACGACCCTTTGTGTGAAAAAGTGCATCCTGAATTCACTCCTAAAGAGTGTAGCTCTAATGTTAAGATTATGTGCCTTTGGTCTGGATTCCCCCACTAGAGGAAATCGTTTTTATATCCATGTTCCATTGAAGTCAAAGGAAAGGAAGAGCAGGGGTGGTGTAAAGCGAACTGCTGATTCGCTACAAGTCTGTTTCGCACCGCTGGCTTTGACCACTCTCACTCCCATTGCTTTCAGGAGAAGGGAAAAAATTGGAGAGATTTTTTAAAAAATCACGGAACCTCTGCGAGAAAGACTGACCGATTATCACTTTATTAAGCCACACTTGGACCCTCATAAATTCACAAATCAGCCCAGCACTATTGAATACTTGTTGTCATGTGCTGCCTGGCAACCAAGTAGCTCACAGTACCCCGTGGTATGAAGGTTATGCGATGAAAGGACACTGCTGAGCGGAGGGAGGCTGTCAGTAACAAACCTGGACCGAGCGAGAATTCTTGGCCAAACACATCATCGCCATCTGCTGCCTTGTTTGTTTTCAAACTGAAGTAAATTCCTGCAAATCAGCCCGATTTCTCTGGAAACCCCTCCTCCGGACCCCCCAACGCTGCCCCAAGATTGTCGGTCTCCTTTCACACGGAAATGTACACAGTCACCGGGTGGAAATATTCCTGCAGTCGGCGTGTTGCAGTGTGCTGTAAAGGAATGCATTCACCTAACTGTTAGCAGAACTTTGCCAAGACACAGTTATGTATCCAAATCCTTGGGGGCAAGGGAGGATGTGTTAGGGGCATACCGGGGCCGAAATTGGCCTTCAAATGAAAGCGCAAAATGGGCAATAGCAAATCGAGAGCCCGTGTAATCGGGCATGGTGCAAAACGGGCTGCTGATTGGCTATCGCCCGTTTCACTGAGGACCAATGTCAGCCCCAGTAGCTGCACTTTGTTGGATGCATTTTGGAAAGGCTCGACAACTCCTCCTGCTGCATAGTGGCTTGTTTCTCACATTGCTGGCGCTGGGCCCTTCCTTTCCGTGGCTTTGCTTCTCACAGTGAGAAAACCCAAGCCGCCTGCCCACCAATGGTGTGTTCCCTCGACTGGAGCTTTCAGTGTGGCACAGAAACAGGCCATTCTGCCCAGCACGTCCAGGCCGCTGTTTATGCTCCATATGAGCTTCCTCCCATCCTGCTTCATCTAACTATCAGCATATCCTTCTAATCCTTTCTCCCGCATATGTTTATCTAGCTTCCTCTTAAATGCATTTTTGCTATTTGCGTCAACCACTCCATGTGGTCGCGAGTTCCACATTCTAACCACTCTTGGATTTATTAATGATGATCTTATATTTATGACATCTACTTTTAGACACAACATTATATTCCAATTACAATTTACTTATTTAGTTTCCTTTTGATGCAGTTTCAAGGAAGAAGTGGCGGGAGGGCGAAGTAGGTTGTGCAGTAGTACGGAGCACTTGCCTGTTAACTAAATGCCAGCAA
This sequence comes from Pristiophorus japonicus, assembly GCF_044704955.1. NCBI lineage: Eukaryota > Metazoa > Chordata > Chondrichthyes > Pristiophoridae > Pristiophorus > Pristiophorus japonicus. Next base: position 61,710,287 of record NC_091996.1, on the reverse strand, counting down.
ACACTTGCACTCAGATAGATTCATACGGCTAGAAATTGCGATGGGCCCTATTTGGGGCGGTAACATCCGGGAGGCGGGACATTCTGCGCCAAGCACGGAAATCCCGCCCTGCTCAACAAATTTGGGTTTCTGCCCCTGAAAGGAGGTGGAGCACAAAATAACACTCTCCACTTTCTGGCTAGGGCAGTAGTGCGGCGGGCGGATTGAGAACGGGGCGCACTGGGCCGCGTAGCACTGCTTCGTAGGAGGGGCTCTTCCCTCATTAAAGGCAAAGGCCCAAACTGCAAACTCTGCGGGTAAGAACCAGGCCTCCATGGACCAGCTGCGGGGGGGGGGGGGGGGGGCGGGGGTGTCGCACCAACAGCCCGGCACTCAAGTAGAATGCTGGGCTGAAGGATCGCGGCACAGACACCGCGATCGCGGTGCCAATGGGGCGCCGAAGAAAAGCAGCAACATTTTCCTTGAGATGGCCGCCACCTCCCCTTTAACTAGTGCCCCGCGAGCGGTCTACAGACCGGTTCAGGTGCCCTGAAGCTGTCGCTGGCATCGCCCGGAGCAGCTTCAGGGGGCGCTCTCCAATTTGGTGAAAACGGATCACTGTGCACAGTGCTGACCGGCGCTGCAGAGTGGGGTGCTACGGGTTACCACCGCTGCTAAACTGCCATGAGATTTAGCGGGAGTCATTAGCGGTGCTAACTGGAGGTGCAAGCAACCTGTATTTCTAGGCCCGAGAATCTTACAGCTCAGAATGAGACGATTTGGACAATTGTGCCTGTGCCGGCTCTTTGAAAGAAAGTCCTGCTCTCCTGCTCTTTCTCCATAGCCCTGAAAATGTTTCCATTTCAAGTATATAACCAATTCCCTTTTTGAAAGTTACTATTGAATCTGCTTCCGCCTCCCTTTCAGGCAGTGCATTACAGATACTAACTACTCGCTGGGTAAACTAATCACCTCATCTCACCTCTGGTTCTTCTGCCAATCACCTTAAATCTGTGTCTTCTGGTTCTCGACCTTCTGCCAATGGGAACAGTTTCTTGCTATCACTCTGTCCAGACTCCTCATGATTTTGAACACCTCTATCAAATCTCCTCTCAACCTTCTCTGCTCTAAGGAGAACAACCCCAGCTTCTCCAGTAACTGAAGACCCTCATTCCTGGAACCAGTCACGTAAATCTTTTCTGCACCCTCTCTATGGCTTTCACATCCTTCCTAAAGTGCGGTGCCCAGAATTGAACACAATACTCCATTTGAGGCCAAACCAGTGTTTTATACAGGTTCATCATAATTTCCATGCTTTTGTGCACTGTATCTCTATTCAGGAAGCCCAGGATCCCGTCAGCTTTTTTAACCGCTTTCTCAACCTGCCCTGCCACCTTCAACGATTTGCGCACATATACCCCAAGGTCCCTGTGCTCGTGCACCCCCCTTTAGGATTGTACCCTTTAATTTACATTTCCTCTCCTCATTATTTCTACCAAAATGAATCACTGCACACTTTTCTGCGTTACATTTCATCTGCCATGTGTCTGTCCATTCCACTAGCCTGTCTATGTCCTCTTGAAGTCCAATACTCTCCTCCTCACTGTTCACTGAATTAAAAAAAACAGTTGGTTATGAATCAACTCTTAAACTGCCAGAAATTCCAAAGAAATTGGACAAAGAAATGACATCAGCCATTTATAACATTTCTCAGCAATATTGAAACAAACTCACATGTTACAATTCCAGGGCTACTAATCGTTCAGCATTAACATTACTACTGCAATACTAATACAATGGCACCAGTGTCAACTATAGTACTAAAATGATCATTACGCTCTTTCCCCATGGCCATGCAAATTTTTCCTTAACAAATATTTATCCAATTCCCTTCTGACAGTTACTAATAAATCTGCTTCCACCACCCTTTCAGGGAGTGGACAGGTTAGGTGAGTGGGCAAATACATGGCAGATGCGGTATAATGTAGATAAATGTGAGGTTATCCACTTTGGTGGTAAAAACAGAAGGCAGATTATTATCTGAATGGTGACAGATTAGGAAAAGGGGAGGTGCAACGAGACCTGGGTGTCATGGTACATCAGTCATTGAAAGTTGGCATGCAGGTACAGCAGGCGGTGAAGAAGACAAATGGCATGTTGGCCTTCATAGCGAGAGGATTTGAGTATAGGAGCAGGGAGGTCTTACTACAATTGTATAGGGCCTTGGTGAGGCCACACCTTGAATATTGTGTACAGTTTTGGTCTCCTAATCTGAGGAAGGACATTCTTGCTATTGAGGGAGTGCAGCGAAGGTTCACCAGACTGATTCCCGGGATGACAGGACTGACATATGAAGAAAGACTGGATTGACTAGACTTATATTCAATGGAATTTAGAAGAATAAGAGGGGATCTCATCAAAACATATAAAATTCTGACAGGATTGGACAGGTTAGATGCAGGAAGAATGTTCCCGATGTTGGGGAAGTCCAGAACCAGGGGTCACAGTCTAAGAATAAGGGGTAAGCCATTTAGGACCAGGAAGAGGAGAAACTTCTTCACTCAGAGAGTTGTGAGCATTTGGAATTCTCCAGCACAGAAAGTTGTTGAGGCCAGTTCATTAGATATATTCAAAAGGGAGTTAGATATGGCCCTTATGGCTAAAGGGATCAAGGGGTATGGAGAGAAAGCAGGAATGGTGTACTGAAGTGCATGATCAGCCATGATCGTATTGAATGGTGGTGCAGGCTCGAAGGGCCGAATGGCCTACTCCTGCACCTATTTTCAATGTTTCTATATTTCTATGCATTCCAGATCAAGCCCCAAAAAATTCTCCTCATCTCCCCTCTGGTTCTTTTGCCAATGATCTTAAATATGGCCCCTTCTGTCAGTGAACAGTTTCTCTCTATCTACACTATCAAAGCCCCTCATCATTTTGAAGACCTCTATTAAATCTCTCTAGTCTCTCCACATAACTGCAGTCCCTCATCCCTGGTACCATTCTGGTAAATCTCCTCTGCACCCTCTCCAAGGCCTTGACATCCTTCCTAATGTGTGGTACAGAATTGGACACAATACTCCAGCTGAGGTCTAACCAATGTTTTATAAAGGCTTAGCATAACTTCCTTGCTTTGTACTCTACGCCACTGTTTATAAACTCCTTTTTTAACAGCCTTCTCAAATTGTCCTGCCGCCTTCAAAGATTTACCACCAGGAAGTGAGTCCCACATTCATTGACTTTACTCCTTCCCTTCCCACATTCGTTCATTCATGTATTGAGGTATTTTGTGTCAAATAAAAATCATTGCAACTAGATGGGCTCAATCAGCGGCTTTTCACCTCTGGAGCATGGGATTAAATTCAGCACTGAAGTGCTTTAAGATAGGGTTTCAACAGTGTAACACCAAATTACAATCCCCTTCGCCAGTGTGGGATCAGGGAATTTCCCATATCTCTGGGACCTGTACCAGTCAGTTTGTTTTATTGAGTTATAGCAAACCTCAGTCCCTCCAGCACAGGGTGTGGCCCGGTCTCTCTATTCCATTTGGAGCGCACGTGCCAAATTGCCGCATGGTATCAGCCAGAGACTGTTAGTAACAGACTGATGGGGGAGCGAGTGAGGGCCAAGGTAGTCCTGGTTATAGGGGATTAGCAGTTGATGTTATGCCTTCTCCAATTTGTTTCAGCTGTTTTTGTATTTCTCACAAATAATTTTTTTTTCCAAATACTTTCCTGTGGTTTGTGCTTGTCGCTTTACAACGGTATTATTAGAACCCCATTTAACCTATTGAAATTCCTTAATGAAACTAATGGCGTATGAACCTAGAAATCATGGTTGGCGATACTGGTGGTGATCCTTTCAAATGTCTGCACCACATTCCTCTGTCTGATGTTTTAGAGGAAGCATCAATCTCTTTAATATAAACAACTTAACTCCCACCTAAAAATAATAGGGGAATTTCCAATCATAAAATCAGGGCTTAACTATCAAACTAGAAGTACCCACTATTTCATACAAAAGAATGAGCAAGTTGAGCAGTGGGTTTGTGGATTGGTGGCAACCGCAATTGTTTCACCTCCGTCACATTCCAGCGGTGACTGTATCGTGTAACTCTAGATTGTTAGGGAGAAGACAGCCTTCATTCAGCAGCATCGCCAGCAGGTCTGCAGCTGTTCAAGGAGAAAGGCTGACCACCATCTTCTCAAGACCACCTGCCAATGTGGCCCACATCCTAAGAACAGAAAAGAAAAAGAGCAACAACCTTTCCTGGAAATTAAACTGAACTTTCGAATTGCAAAATTTAAAAATATTTTAGACGTTCAAGAACTATAGAATTTCCACTTGGAATTCCCTTGTTCCTCTGCTTTGAGGAAAAGGCTGATGAAGATCAGGTGGAGAAGTGAATGGAGGCCAGGCTAATCCAGCACAATAAATACCATCTATCCCCTAGATACCCTCGGCCAAGACAGCTGTTACAAATTCAGGTCTGCCCTAGATACTTTCTTGAGTTTAATGATGTCAGTGACCCTTGTAAGCAGTCATTGAATCATAGAATGGTTACAGCACGGAAGAAGGCCATTTGGCCCGTCGAGCCCGTGCCGGCTCTCTGCAAGAGCACTTCAGCTAGTCCCACTCCCCCCCCACCCCCGTCTTTTTCCTGTTGTCCGGAAAACATTTTCTTTCAGGTATTTATTGTCATGTATGTATGCTTGGGGTTACTAACCACCAGGTGGCGTCACTGTCGGAGGTCATTAGGCTGTACGCATGTGTGCGTAGCCCAGGTATAAAAGGCAAGCCATCATGTAATGTAATCACTTTTGGGCCCTAATAAAACAGAGCCAGGTTTGTACCTGTGTTAGTTTACAGTATTTAGTCTATCAAGTTATTACATACATAACATTTGGCGACGAGGTAACGTAAGAATCTTCGCATGCAAAAATGAGCACAATTGGAATTCTGGAGCGATTCGTGGAGAGAGAGGACTGGGCAGATTTTGTAGCTCCCCTGGACCAGTACTTCGTGGCCAACAAAATGGAGGAACCCATTGACGCAGTTAGGTGTAGGGCGGTCTTCGTCACGGTTTGCCGTCCGAAAATCTATGGACTCGTAAAGAATCTTTTCTCATCTGCAAGTCCAATGGACAAGGACTATGAGGAATTGTGTGCTCTGGTACGTGACCATCTCAAACCAGAAGAAGGCATCATCATCTCATGATATCGATTCTACACGCACATTCGTTCTGAGAGCCGGGATATGTCGGAATTCCTTGCTGACCTAAGACATCTAGCTGGACCATGTAAGTTCAAAAACGCGTTGGGAGACATGCTGTGGGACTTCTTTGTAATCGGCATCAGCCACGAGGTGCTCCTGCGTAAGCTACTGGCGGCAGAGATGCTGGATTTGAGCAAGGCCATCACGATTGCGCAGGCATGCATGACGACAGACAAAAACTTAAAGCAGATATCATCGAAAAATCGGAACTTGGCAAGTACTGTAAACAAGATTGTATTGTCGTTTGGCAGAGCTGCATATGGCAGGGACTACTCGATTGAGTATGTGAAACCTGTGGCTGCCCAAAGTTCGCCAACGGGAATGAATCCGATTTCACCATGTTGGCGTTGTGGGGGCAATCATCGGCCTCATCCTTGTCGGTTTAAACAGTACATTTGTAAAGGCTGTTCGAGACTGGGGCATCGTCAGCGCATGTGTCCGCAACTGAGCAAGCGTGCTGCGATACACCCTGTGGAGGATGATGACCAGTATAGCGCGGATCCGGATATGCAATCCGAGATACCAGTGGAGGAAGTGTATGAACTGTATTCATTCCTAAGAAAGAGCCAACCGATAATGATTAATGTGAAACTCAACGGTGTGCCGGTACCGATGGAATTGGACACGGGTGCGAGTCAATCAATATTGAACCAGAGGACATTCGACAAGCTGTGGGATACTAAGGCTGTGAGGCCTAAGCTGAGTCCAGTCAATGCCAAGTTGCGTACATACACTAAAGAACTCATAACGGTGATTGGAAGTGCAGTAGTAAAGGTGTCATATAATGGTGCGGTTCATGATTTACAATTATGGATTGTTCCAGCCAATGATCCAACACTATTCGGCAGGAATTGGCTAGAAAAAAATCAAATGGAATTGGAATGGTATCAAAGTGTTGGCGTCGGAGGAGGATACTTCATGTGCTCAAGTGCTGAGCAAGTTCCCCTCGCTGTTTGAACCAGGCATCGGCAATTTCACAGAAGCCGAGGTGCAGATCCACGTGGACTCGGATGGAAGACCCGTCCATCATAAAGCTCAGGCGGTGCCGTACATGATGAGGGAGAAGGTCGAAATCGAACTGGATAGACTCCAGCGTGAAGGGGTCATATCACCGGTTGAATTTAACGAATGGGCCAGCCCCATTGTTCCTGTGTTGAAGAGTGATGGCGTGTCAGGATTTGTGGAGACTACAAGGCTATGATCAACTGAGTTTCGAAACAGGATCAATACCCGTTACCGAAGGCTGATGACTTGTTTGCGACGCTAGCCGGGGGGAAGACGTTCACTAATCTGGATCTGATGTTGACCTACATGACACAGGAGCTGGTCGAGATGTCGAAGAAACTTACGTGCATTAACACTCATAAAGGACTGTTTATCTACAACAGGTGTCCTTTCAGAATTCGCTCGGCTGCAGCCATATTTCAGAGGAACATGGAGAGTTTACTGAAGTCCGTACCTAGAACCGTTGTGCTCCAAGATGACATCCTGGTCACAGGTCGTGACACCGCCGAACATCTGAACAACTTGGAAGAGGTTCTACATCGTCTGCACAAAGTGGGACTCAGATTGAAACTTTCGAAGTGCATCTTCATGGCACCGGAAGTCGAATTCCTGGGGAGGAAAATTGCTGCTGACGGCAACAGGCCTAAGGACTCGAAAACCAAGGCCATCAGAAAATGCACCCAAGCCTCAGAATGTGATGGAGCTGCGTTCGTTCCTTGGTCTACTGAACTACTTAGGTAATTTCCTACCTAGATTGAGCACTTTATTACAGCCATTGCACATGCTGCTAAGAAAAGGCGACAACTGGGTTTGGGGTGCGTCTCAAAGTAGAGCCTTTGAGAAAGCTACTAATCTGCCTTGCTCTAACAAGCTGCTGGTACATTATGATCCATGTAAGCATCTTGTATTGGCCTGTGATGCTTCGTCATTTGGAGTTGGTTGCGTGCTCCAACAACCTAATGAGTCGGGTAAACTACAACCAGTTGCGTATGCTTCTAAAAGTTTGTTAAAGGCGGAACGAGCCCATAGCATGGTAGAAAAAGAAGCATTAGCCTGTGTGTATGAGGTTAAAAAGATGCATCAGTACCTGTTTGGTCTTTGATTTGAACTGGAAACAGATCACAAGCCACTCATTTCATTGTTTTCGGAAAACAAAGGTATAAATACCAATGCATCGTCCCGCATCCAGAGGTGAGCGCTGACATTATCTGCCTTTGATTATGTCATTCGCCATAGACCTGGCACCGAGAATTGTGCTGTTATGGCCAAGGAGGGTAACAGAGTGTTTATTGTCAAGCTCAAGAATGGACAAACATGCAGGAAACATGTTGATCAGATATACGGATGAACCGGAACAGTCTGCGGAAGACACAATCAGTGACCAACCAACCTACCCTCAGTCATCAGAGGACTCCGCTGTCATCAATGAATCTGGACTTTCAATCCCTGACATGGTCATTGCCACTCCCATCGGATCGGCTACCCAGCCCCTAGCCATAACAGACTCAGAACGCTCATCCAAGGCTGGAGTTGAACTGAGACGATCAACTTGGGAGCGGAAAGCCCTGGATCATCTCAATTTGTAAAAAGACTGTTACTAATATCTTAAAGGGGGATATTGTCATGTATGTATACTTGAGGTTACTTTCCACCAGGTGGCACCACTGTTGGAGGTCATTGGGCTGTACGCACATGTGTGTTTCCCAGGTATAAAAGGCAAGCCATCATGTAATGTATTCACTTTGGGCCCTAATAAAGCAGAGCCAGGTTTGTACCTGTGTTAGTTTACAGTATTCAGTCTATCGAGTTATTACATACGTAACACCCGTTGTCCGGCAAAATATTTTCTTTCAGGTACTTATCGAACTCACTTTTGAAAGCAGTGATTGAGTTTGCCTCCACCACCCTTTCAGGCCGTGCATTCCAGATCCTAACCACTCGCTGTGTAAAAAAGTTTTTTCTTATGTCGCCTTTGGTTCTTTTGCCTTAAATCTGTGTCCTCTGGTTCCTGACCCTTCTGCCAACAGGAACAGTTTCTTTCTATTTACTCTGTCCAGATCCCTCATGATTTTGAACACCTCTATCAAATCTCCTGTCGACCTTTTCTGCTCTAAGGAGAACAACCCCAGATTCTCCAGTCTATCCACGTATCTGAAGTCCCTCATCCCTGGAATCATTCTCGTTAATCTTTTCTGCACCCTCTCTAAGGCCTTCACATTCTTCCTAAAGTGCGGTGCCCAGAATTCAACACAATACTCCAGTTGAGGCCAAACCAGTGTTTTATAAAGGTTCATCATAATTTCCATGGTTTTGTACTCTATATCTCTATTCGTGAAGCCCAGGATCCCGTAAGTTTTTTTTAACTGCTTTCTCAACCAAGCCTTGCCACCTTCAATGATTTGTGCACATATACCCCAAGGTCTCTCTGTTCGTGCACCCTCTTTAGGATTGCACCCTTTAGTTTATATTGCCTCTCCTTATTCTTTCTAGAAAAATTTATCACTTTGCACTTTTCTGCGTTTAATTTCATCTGCCACGTGTCCGCCCATTCGACCAGCCTCTCTATGTCCTCTTGAAGTCTATCACTATCCTCCTCACTGTTTACTATATTTACAAGTTTTGTGTCATCTGCAAAAGTCAAGTCTGAGCACCATGTTGACCCCCACTGCCCTGAACTTACTTGGGCGATAGCGTAACCCAGCAGTGTAACGATGACATCCCCTTGCGACCTGAACCCAAATATTTTGTATGTGTGCTTCTTCATTCTCTCTGAAGGTGACCTGAACAAACATCTGTTGGGGTGAGGCTCAAGGCAAATTGTTAAGCTGCTTTATTTCACAGTGAATGAATGTACGGAGCAACAGTTGTAATCAAATTCACTCGCATCAATCGGTGCCACTTGTATTCACATAATAATACAAAAATAATAGAGCTGCAAAGCTTTCCTCATCTTGGGTTGTCTTGTTTGACTTAAACAGTTATTTCCATTTCCTACTCCATTGTATTCTTCTCGCGGTCTTTTTCTGTCCTCACTGTTTCAAACAGCATCCTGTTTCACAAGCCCCCCTCCCCCGCCCCAACCCCCCCTCCATCTCTGCCTCTATCTTACATTTTTTGCTGCTCACAGTCATGGAGAGGGATCAGAGACATCCCAGTAGAATGAGAGTGAGGTGTTTATCAGTCGCTGAGACAAGTTAACCGATTTACAGGCTACATGGAAACAACTGCAAAAGCCAGCTCAATAGCATCGTAATTATCGATCATCTCTGCCTGAGGGGGCCAGCCTTGGCTCAGTAGGAAGCACTCTCACATCTGTGTCAGCGGTTCAAGTCCTACTCCAGAGACGTAAGCACATAATTTAGGCTGGCACTCTAGTGCATTACTGAGGGAGGGCTGCACTGTCATGTGTGCTGTCATTTGGATGAGACATTAAACTGAAGCCCCGTCTGCCCTCTCAGCTGGGCATAAAAGATACCATGACACTATTTCGAAGAAGAGCAGGGGAGTTCTCCCTGGTGTCCTGGCTAAATAGTTATCCTTCAACCAAGTTCACTAAAACAGATTATCTGCTCATTTATCGCACTGCTGTTTGTGGGACCTTGCTGTAGTGTCTGTAAGCACTTTAGTAATGACTCCACGAGGTAAGGTATTGCACTTGAACTGTTGTGACCTTAGTCCATTTATTGTAACTCCTGAATGAGGTTACAGTAAAGTGGGCTCCCTTTTATACCTGCTTACCTGCGGTGTGCAGGTGACCTCTAGGTCTCCAGCAGTTGCACCCTCTGGTGGTACAGGCATATTGTATACAGTGTAAAGATACATTCATTGGTCTTATGTAACTGTACATTGAGTGTACAGGGTATATACATCAACAACATCACTCTCCACTAAGTCTTGTGCCACTGGCCTTTGCATTGGGTGCTCTGGCCCTTGACTTGAGTGCCCAAAGCCCTTGCACTTTGTCTGTGCGTGGAAATGGCTCTCTGCCTGTGGACCCCCAAGTCCTTATTGCCACAACATTGGGAAATGGTCAGCAGTGGACGGTTGGAGGTTGAAGTGGAGGTTTGAGTGGGTTTTGGGTGTGATCCATGTGTCCATGGCTACATACCCCCATTTCCAGCGACCCCCCCACCCCCCATACATAGACCATGTGTGTGGCTCGACATTTGCATTTACATACATGCACAGAAAATGGAAAAAAAAGTAGGGTTGGTTACATCACTGTTTGGGTTTAGCTGTAATGGAACAAGTATATTTTACAGATAAGGTACATACGTGGTATTACAGTCTTGCCCCTGAGGTGTAGGTGCAGGTGGGTGAGGACGCTAGTTCCAGAGTAACCAGACTGTGTCCAGGTTGTCTGAAGGCGGCGCTGCGCCCTCTGCCAGCTGGGTGGGCTCGGATCGCTCCCTTGTCTGGGACTCAGGGCCTTTGCCATTGCCAAATAGTGGGCAGAGCCACAGGAATGTGTGGCCTCCCTGTCCTCCTTTGAGGGCTGCAGGGTCTCCCCGCTGCCCTTCGGCTGTAGTGGGAGCCTGGTCATCCCAGGTCCCATCGGATGGGCTGGAGGGTGCTGGCCTCTTGCTCCCGGTGCTGGCCCCGGTGGCCAGAGAGGTAGGGCCGATCTGGGGCAGGGTTCCAATAGTGGTGCCTGTGCTGTCTGCTGATCGCTGGCCCTGCAGTGGATATGCTCCCACTATGTGTGGCCACACTCCCTAGGGCATCACATTGGTCGCGCCCAGAGGCGCGGGCTACATGATCAGGTAGCCCGCTGGACCCGGGTGCTTCAAACAGGAGGTTGCCCTTGGTTTTGTCGGCGTGCATATTGAACCCGACATCACACATTATTCCATCGTTTATATTCATGATACATCGGCTCCGATCGCACTCAGGTACTAGTTCACATTTGTCAATTACATCTTTTCCCTCAATTAAATTTTTTTCCTGTATATTACCAGCATCGCTGTACAATATTACATTTAGATACTTGTGTTCATCAATGACATCTTTTCCACATATCCTACCGGCATCGCTGCTCAACGGTACAGTTAAATATTTGCATTTGTTAATTACATCTCTCACATTAATATCACCGGCATCGCTGTACAATATTACATTTAGGTACTTGTGTTCATCAATTACACCTTTTCCACATATCCTACCGGCATCACTGCTCAACGGTACAGTTAAATATTTGCATTTGTTAATTACATCTCTCACATTAGTATCACCGGCATCGCTGTACAATATTACATTTAGGTACTTGTGTTCATCAATTACACCTTTTCCACGTATCCTACCGGCATCGCTGTTCAACGGTACATTTAAATACTTGCATTTGTTAATTACATCTCTCACATTAGTATCACCAGCATCGCTGTACAAAAAGTGGAACTGTCCCTTTAATTGTTCTGGGTTGCCGGTCTCCTTTAAGAGGGCCTTGCAATCTTTACGCCAATCCGGTTCACTGCTCAGCATCACAGGTTGCTCCCTCAATGCTGCCCCTCATGGTCTGGTCGTGGCCATCTTGATATCAGGCGCTTGGCGCTTGGCGCTTCGCCTCGTGGTGCGGGCACCATCTTTTCTCTCCACAAGGTGATCCTTCTCTCCCCAGGTTCTGCCATGGAAGCCGGGGATTTACCTTCTGCATCGATCTTCTCCCTTCCGAGTCCTGCCACGGCCTGGAAGGTGAGTTCTGGTCGTTCGGGTTGGATCTTCTCACCGTTGGGTAGTGCGGTCTGTGTCGTCACCACGTAGTCAAGTTGGACGGTAGGATCTTCAGGTGCTGCGATGGATCCAAATTTGGGGCCGCATAAGACGTCGATCGCCGGGGCCTGGAGGCTTTCCCAGCTCCAACAGATTTGGATTTGCTTCATCCAACTTCTTCCTAGCAGCATTGGATCATCACCAGCAACGATCCACAAAGGTAGCTTGTGCATCGCGCTGCCGTAGGACACCTGGACATCCACGCTGCCAACGACTGGGATGGTGTTGTTTATGTAAGTGAGCAGCTTCACCTGGATTGGTAGCATTTTAGGTTGTTCGATAGGGTTGTCCCAGAGTTTCTTGAAGGCCGCCTGGTTCATCAGCGACTGGCTCGCCCCTGTGTCGATCTCCATCGAGGCTGGAACACCATCGATTTCAACTTCTATTTTCAACGGGGAACTCTCGGTGGAGCAGATAAACACTCCGTACACCTCTTCCTGGGGGCGAGCTGCCTCCTGGACTCTCTCTTCGTCTTCATCAGCACTGGAGCCTGGGTGATCGACCAACTCTTCAGTGACTCTGTGAGTAAAATTTATTTTACACATTCGCTGTAGATGACCTTTAGTGTCACAGCCTTTGCAAGTATAGTCTCTGTATCGGCATTGGTGGGATCTGTGATTTCCTCCACAGCGCCAGCATGGAGATGGCCGATTGGCCCCCTGCGGCGGACTCAGGGTAACGGGGCTCGGGTTCGCAGTCTTGCCTCTGAAAGGCGCCATTTGGTTCACTGTACTCGCCGTGTTGGAGTCCTGGGGTTGAGTCATTATCCTTCTGGAATCGCAGGCCGAGGCCATGAACGCTTGGCTCATGTTAATTGCTTTCTGCAGGGTGACGGTGGTGTCCGCAGAGAGCAGCATGTGGAGGAGGCCTTCATGGCCGATTCCAATAACAAAGATGTCCCTTGGTGCTTCAGTGAGGTGGTCACCAAAATCACACGTTGCAGCCAATCGTCTCAGGTCTGCAGCATATTTTGCAATTTCTTGGCCTTTGGGCCGCCGGTGTGTGTCGAGCCAGTGTCTGGCTGTGAGGATTCTCTCTTTTGGCTTGTACTGTTCCTGTATCAACTTTACGAGCTCTGCGAACGTTTTCGTTGTTGTCTTCTCTGGGGCTAGCAAGTCCCTGACAAGGCCATGAACGGTGGGCCCACAACTGCTGAGCAGGATGGCTCGGCGCTTATCAGCCAGCGAGGTCAGTGTGTCTCCTGCCAGGTCGTTGCTATGAAGTAGTGTTCTAGCCTTTCCACAAAGACATCCCAATCTTCCCCATCAGCGAATTGTTGAAAGTTGCCAAGATTAGCCATTTTTTGTGTGGCATTCGTATTTTCGTCGCCAATTGTAGTGTCTGTAAGCACTCTAGTAATGACTCCACAAGGTAAGGTATTGCACTTGAACTGTTGTGACCTTAGTCCATTTATTGCAGCTCCTGAATGAGGTTACAGTAAGGTGGGCTCCCTTTTATACCTGGTTACCTGCGGTGTACAGGTGACCTCTCGGTCTCCAGCAGTTGCACCCTCTGGTGGTACAGGCATATTATATACAGTGTAAAGATATGTTAATTAACCTTATGTAACTGTACATTGAGTGTACAGGGTATATACATACACATCACTTGCTGTGCGGAAATGGGCAAATTTGTGTGGATTGCCGACATTACTACGGCGACTACACTTTAATGGCTATTGGCTATGAAGCACTTTGGCACATCCTGATATCGTGAAAGGCAATATATAAATGCAAGTTTGCTTGCCTCGGACCCTTCGTTTTCTTTTAAACTTGCGTGACTCCACTACGTATATAAACACAAGACTTGAAGCAACTTGTTTCCAAGGGTGGGCTGTGGCTCTGCTACCCCGAGCGCCCCTCGCCCTTTCCTCCAGCTGAAACTTCCCTGTTGTGAATTATCTGAGAGATGGGGGGCGGCCCCCGATCGCTGTCTGCCTGCAGCCAGACAGCTGGCTCTTTGGGCTTATTTTGTGCAGGCAGCAGGTCAGTGGGATGGACATCAGGCCCCGGGGAATTAAACTAGCCTGGGCCTAAATTGATGATGTCTCGATGGGAGGGGCGGTGATGGGTGGGGGAGAGTTGAGGCTCATCCTACCCCCACCCTGCTCACCCAAAACCCACACCCACTTAAATTCTCTCCACCCCACCCCCACCCCCTCAGTGTCCAGCTGCCGCATGGTGCTCGTTCCATTATTGTTCATGTGAATGGAGGCTTTGTGGGTAAGTCGCTCGGTCACTTTTAAATGCTAGCCCGCCCGACTTCTGCCGGGCGAGCAGGGATAAAATTAACGCCGCAGTCTTAAATACAAGCTGGTGGCAATAGAGAGCCTTACAGTCCACATTTCTCCTTTTTGTCAGATCCCCAATCATCCACCAGACATAGAATATTTGACTGCACATTGCAGGGATTAACCAGTTATATTTCAGGTTAATGAACACTGTCAGCTGTTAACACAGCGGAGACCCAACGGAGGGAGAATTCAGATTATAATAAAAACCACACAAGTCAAACCGACATTTTTTTTTTGAAATATGCCAGGGAGCATATTTGTGGCTATTGATCATTGCGATTGTCTTTCTTAGTGGAACTGCAGCTGCCACAATGCGATGGCAAGCATTGCAGAGTCTCAAGGAAGATATTGGATGTGGAGATACACGGAGACTGCAGCTCCTTCATGCTGTCATTCTCATGTTTAATGGACATGAAAGAAGGAAAGAAAGACTTGCATTTATCATCATCACCATAGGCGGTCCCTCGAACGAGGATGACTTGCTTCCACACAAAAAGGAATGAGTTCACTGATGTTTCAATGGAGGACGCGATATTGCAGTCCTGAACTCGAGAGGTGGAAGATCCTGTGCGTGGATTTTTTTAACGACCATTGCACATCAGCCACCACACGGGCTCGACAGAGCTGGGCCTTTATCCAGTGGCAAGGATTAACCAGGATGACTGGAGACCAGCTGTGCTGCACGGACCTAGTGCGCACACATATCGCAGTGTGAGCTGGCCCGTGCTGCCCCTGGGCCCTCGGCTCTTCTGGCCCCCGCACCTTCATTTGCCGCACCTCCACCACGATTTCTCGCCGCTGATCTCTCACCGCTCCTCCGCCACAAGCATTCACTGCACTTCCGTCACGATCTCTCGCCACTCATCTCTTGTCACATCTCAGCCTCGATCTCTCACCGCTCCTCCGCCTCAATCATTTGCCGCACCTCCACCACAATCTCTCACCGCTCATCCACCCCAACCTTCTCTCTCCTCTGCTGTGCCTGGGTTCCACCGATGTTCCTCCCCACAATCCACATGGCGAACCCTCTAATGACGTCCCAAAGCACATTACAGCCAATGAAGTACTTTTGAAGTGTAGTCATTGTTGTAATGTAGCCAATTTGCACACCGCAAGGTCCCACAAACAACAGAGATCATGACCAGATAATCTGTTTTTAGTGATGTTGATTGAGGGATAAATATTGGCCTGGACACCTGGGATAACTCCCCTGCATTTGTTAAAAATAGTGCCATGGGATCTTCTACATCCACCTGAGAGGGCAGGCGAGGCCTCGGTTTAACGTCTCATCTGAAAGACGACACCTCCCGACAGTGCAGCGGAGTCCTTCAGCACTGCACTGACCAGCCAACCTAGACTTTGTGCGCAAGTCCCTGGATTGGGTCTTGATCCCACAACCTTTGGACTCAGGTAGAAGAATGCAACCAACTGTGCCACGGCTGAAGGAATTCCAAATATGCGACGTAGAACCACATTGAACGTTAAATTTGTGCTCCCGGTCACACAATATCACCAACCCATCTCTCTGACATTGAATTACATAAACTCTTAACTCTCTTCTGCATATTATAGTTATCATATTTAAACAAATTTGTTTTTACACATCTTATGCAAGATGGACACTTGATAACTGACCTCCTGAACAGATGCACTGTTGTGTAACATAATCTTCTCAGAATGGCTCGAATGATGTTACTCATTAAGGGAATGGTAGCATAGTGGTAACGTCACTGGACTAATAATCCAGAGGCCTGGACTGATGACCCAGGGACATGAGTTCAAATCCCACCATGGCAGCTGGGGACTTTAAATTCAATTAATTAAATAAATCTGGAATAAAAAAAACTAGTGTCAATAATGGTGACCATGAAACTACCGGATTGTTGGAAAAGCCCACTAATGTTCTTTAGGGAAGGAAATCTGCCATCCTTACCCGGTCTGGCCTATATGTGACTTCAGACCCACAGCAATGTGGTTGACTCTTAATTTCCCTCTGAAATGGCCGAGCAAGTCATTCAGTTGTACACAACCACTATGAAAAGCAATAATAAGAATAAAACCGGACGGACCACCTGGTATTGACCTCAGCACCGGCTATGGACATGACAATGGCACACCCAGCCCAGTCGACCCCGCAATGTCCTTCTCACCAACATCTGGAGACTTGTGCCAAAATTGGGAGAGCTGTCCCACAGACCAGTCAAGCAATAGCCTGACATAGTCATACTCACAGAATCATACCTTTCAGCCAATATCCCAGTCTCCTCCTTCATCATCCCTGGGTATGCCCTGTCCTACCAGCAGGACAGACCGACCAGGGGTGGGGGCACAGTGGTATACGGGAGGGAGGGAGTGGCCCCAGGAGTCCTCGTTGGCACCACTACTGACCGAGCTGGCTGAGTCCTGAATGACATAGCTGCCAGACTGGGCCTGCAGTAGGTGGTGAGACGAGAGAAAAAATTCTTGACCTCGTCCTCACCAACCTACCTGTCACAGATGCATCTGTCCATGACAGTATTGGTAGGAGTGACCACTGCACAGTCATTGTGGAGATGAAGTCCCGACTTCACACTGAGGACACTCTCCATCGAGTTGTGTGGCACTATCACTGTGCTAAATGGGATAGATTCAGAACAGATCTAGCAATTCAAAACTGGCATCCATGAGGCGCTGTTGGCCATCAACAGCAGCAGAATTTTATTCCATCACAATCTGTAACCTCATGCCCCGGCATATCCCTCACTGTGCCATTACCATCAAGCCAGGGGACCAACCCTGGTTCAATGAAGAGTGTAGAAGAGCATGCCAGGAGCAGCACCAGGCGTACCTAAAAATGAGGTGCCAACCTGGGGAATCTACAATACAGGACTACGTACATGCTATAAAGTGGAAGCAACATGCTTTAGAAAAGTCTAAGTGATCCTACAACCAAATGGATTAGATTAAAGCTCTGTAGTCCTGCCACATTCAGTCGTGAATGGTGGTGAACCATCAACCAACTAATGGGAGGAGGAGGCTCCATGAATATCTCCATCCTCAATGATGGCGGAGTCCAGCACGTGAGTGCAAAAGACAAAGCTGAAGCGTTTACAACCATCTTCAGCCAGAAATGCCGAGTGGATGATCCATATCGGTCTCCTCCTGAGGTCCCCACCATCACAGAAGCCAATCTTCAGCCAATTCAATTCACTCCACGAGACATCAAGAAATGGCTGAGCACACTGGATACAGCAAAGGCTCTCGGCCCCGACAACATCCTGGCTGTAGTGCTGAAGACTTGTGCTCCAGAACTAGCCATGTCTCTAGCCAAGCTGTTCCATTACAGCTACAACACCGGCATCTATCCGACAATGTGGAAAACTGCCCAAGTATGTCCTGTCCACAAAAAGCAGGACAAATCCAAACTGGCCAATTACCGCCCCATCAGTCTACTCTCAATCATCAGCAAAGTGATGGAAGGTGTCGTCGACAGTGCTATCAAGTGGCATTTACTCACCAATAACCTGCTCACCGATGCCCAGTTTGGGTTCTGCCAGGACCACTCAGCTCCAGACCTCATTACAGTCTTGGTCCAAACATGGACAAAAGAGCCGAATTCCAGAGGTGAGGTGAGAGTGACTGCCCTTGACATCAAGGCAGCATTTGAACGAGTGAGGCATCAAGAAGCCCTAGTAAATATGGTCAATGGGAATCTGGGGGAAAACTCTCCACTGGCTGGAGTCATACGTAGCACAAACAAAGTTGGGTGTGGTAGTTGGAGGTCAGTCATCACAGCCCCAGAACATCGCTGCAGGAGTTCCTCAGGACACTGTCCTAGGCTCAACCATCTTCAGCTGCTTCATCAATGACCTTCCCTCCATCATAAGGTCAGAAGTGGGGATGTGCGCTGACTACACAGTGTTCAGTTCCATTCGCAACTCCTCAGATAATGAAACAGTCCATGCCCGCATGCAGCAAGATTTGGGCAACATGCAGGCTTGGGCTGATAAGTGGCAAGTAGCACTTGCATCACACAAGTGCCAGGCAATGACCATCTCCAACAAGCTGATTCCGCCACCATCAACATCATGGGGGGAGTCAACATTGACCAGAAACTTAACTGGACCAGCCACATAAATACTGTGGCAACAAGAGAGAGTCAGAGGCTAGATATTCTGCGGCGAGTGTCTCACCTCCTGACACCCCAAAGCCTTTCCACCATCTACAAGGCATAAGTCAGGAGTGTGATGGAATACTCTCCACTTTCCTGGATGAGTGCAGCTCCAACTACATTCAAGAAGTTCGACACAATCCAGGAAAAAGCATCTTGCTTGATTGGCACCCCATTCACCACCTTAAACATTCACTCCCTCCACCACAGGCGCACCGTGGCTGCAGTGTGTACCATCTACAATGGCTTTTTCTCAGCACCTCCCAAACCCGCAACTTCTACCACCTAGAAGGACAAGGGCAGCAGGCGCATGGGAACACCACCATCTCCACGTTCCCCTCCAAGTTACACACCATCCTAACTTTGAAATATATCGCCGTTCCTTCATCGTCGTTGGGTCAAAATCCTAGAACACCCTCCCTAACAGCACTGTGGGAGTACCTTCACCACACAGACTGCAGCAGTTCAAGAAGGTGGCTCACCACCACCTTCTCAAGGGCAATTAAGGATGGGCAATAAATGCTGGCCTTGCCAGTGACGCCCACATTCCATGAAAGAATAAAACAAAAAAATGCCAGATTGCAAAGGCCTGCTGGGTGCAAGCCCGGCTGTTGGAGAAGGAGGAAGAGTGTCCTGGGAGGCCATTCCAAATACAAACGGCAGGCAAGTAAATCATTGACATTATAATGCAGCCCCGCCCCCACCCCAAGGCACTGAAACAATTCATTTTCTGGGGATGGTATATCCATTAATGACTGCACCATGCCCAGACACACCAACATTAATATTCTTTTGGACAGATTTCCGTGTTCACACAAAGCAGGTCTTGTATCGAGTTCGTGGGACTGAAATTTTTCTTTTATATGGAGTGAAATTTGAATGCAAATTATTGTAGTGTTGCCAAAAAAAATCAATAGTGCCGAGTGCAGCCACATCCAAGTGGTTACACACCACACCTGCAGAACAAGGTGACACCTGAACACCTTGTAAACAAGCCCAATTCTGGCATTGTTGATTACCACCTTCAAGTGGTTTATGTCTGTGGTTTTCTTTGTATTACACTTGCACGCAACAAGGAATTATTTGGAAAGCATTGGCATAGCAAATATAATAGCACACATAGCATGGGTGTCAGCCATGGCATAGTGGTCGTTGACTATATTTGAGTCAGAAGGTTGTGGGTTCAAGTTTCACTCCAGAGAGTTGAGCATATTGAAGGAGTGCTGCACTGTCAGAGGTGCCATCTTTCAGGTGAGACATGAAATAGTCTGCGCCACAGACGGATGTGAAAGATTCCATGGTGTATTTTGAAGAAGAGCAGGAGAGTTCTCCCCGGTGTCCTGGCCAATATCCATCCCTCAGTCAACATCACTAAAGCAGATCACCAGATCCTCTATTTACATCTGAAATCATACTGGGGAAGCATCAGCACCACCCGCATCAATGTAAAGATAACCTGGACTGGTGCCATTCGTAGTGAAGCCTATCTCGGCAGGTCTCAGTCTTTTCCCCTCTTTCTTCGATTCTTATCCTTTCTCTCTTTTTCCCTCCGCGTCCAACTTCTCCTTAATCCATCACTGGGATTTGGTTCCAAAGGTCGCTGACAAGTCCAATCATATTCTCTTCCTGCAGCGATAACTGGAAAACAATGAGGAGCAGAAACTCTGGCCGATTTCCCCTTCTCTAGACCAGGGGCAGGAAGGTCCATACTATATCACCTGACCACCATCCTGACAGATGTCAGCCCACAAAGAACAGACCAGGAATTGAACCTCACACGATCCTACTCCATATGGATCACAGGTCTGTTGTGTATGCAATAACTGTTAGACTGAGTTGTGTTTAACTCCAAGAAGTATGACCTTGGCTCTGCTTTATTAAGGCCCAAAGTGACTAATATACAAAATGGCTAACCTTTTATAGTTGGGCTGCACACTGACAATACCTCCCTCTGAGATATTAACACAGTCTTTTACAAATTGAGACGGTCCGCTGTTTTTCGCTCCCAGGTTGACTGTCTCAGTTCAACTCAGCCTTGGGTGAGTGTTCAGAGTCTGTTGTGACTGGTGGCTGGGTGGCTGACCTGGTGGGAGTGACAATGGCCATGTCAGGGATTGAAAGTCCATTTTCATTGAACATGTCAGTGATTGAAAGTCTCGATTCACTGATGACCACTGAGTCCTCTGATGACTGAGGGTAGGTTGGTTGGTTGTCGATTGTCTCTTCCTCCGACTGTTCCGATTCATCTGTGTGCTGCAGCTTTGTTTGAGCCATGTTTCCTGCATGTTTGCTCATTTTTGAGCTTGAAAATAAATACTCTTTTGCCCTCCTTGGCCATGACATACCACTTGGGACCCTGACGATAATTCAGAACATATACAGGATCATTTACAGAAATATCGCATGACATTGGGATTCTCAATGGTAGCTGTGGATGTGTTGGATGACATGAATATCCACTCCATCCACTTCGAATATGCATCCACCTCAACCAGAAACATCTTCCCCAGGAAGGGACCTGCAAAGTCTATGTGGATCCTGGACCATGGTTTCGATGGCCACAATCACAGACACAAGGCTGAGCAATCATGATACTCTTGCTGACTTTGTCTTCTATATTCAACATGATTATTCAAGTCAGGGTGTACAGGAGTTAGCTTGGTCTTAAGACCTCTCTTCATCATTAGTTCAGCAGGCGAGACCCCAGTAAGGGTGTGTGGTCTTGTCCTGTAACGAAGCAATATTCATGACAAGTGGGTCTGCAGTGACCCTTGGGTTACTCGCTTCATACTCTGCTTTATGATTTTGTCAGCACCTTCTGCTTGCCCATTGGATGCAGGTTTGAATGGTGCTGATCTCACATGTTTGATACCATTGAGTTTTATGAACTCTTGAAACTCCTGACTGGTGAAGCACGATCTGTTGTCGCTACAATGATGTCAGGCAGACCATGTGTCGCGAACATGACACTGAGATTCTCAATGGTAGCTGTGGATGTGCTGGATGACATGATTATACACTCTAGCCACTTCAAATATGCATCCACCACAACTAAAAACATCTTCCCCAGGAAGGGACCTGCAAAGTCGATGTGGATCCTGAACCATGGCTTGGACGGCCACGACCACAGACTCAGCGGCGATTCCACTTGT
Organism: Pristiophorus japonicus; assembly: GCF_044704955.1. Lineage (NCBI taxonomy): Eukaryota > Metazoa > Chordata > Chondrichthyes > Pristiophoridae > Pristiophorus > Pristiophorus japonicus. Next base: position 61,688,671 of record NC_091996.1, on the reverse strand, counting down.
GCTTTGCTGAGCTGCATGCAAGTGTTGCACTGATGCACACATGATTCCAGCTCAGAGTCAATTCCCGGCCACCATACATGAGACCTGGCGATGGCTTTCATCATTACAATGCCGGGATGTGTGCTACATACAAATTTCTCGCTCCCTTTCTTGGGCATAACAACACAATTGCCCCACAGTATACAATCTGACTGAATAGACCAATCATCTTTGAGAATGCAACTCTTCATCGCCAATAAAATCAGGTCCTGGCTGGTCCAGGTCTTAACTTGTTGAGCTGTGACAGGGGTTACTTCACTCTCAAAAGCATCCATAACTGACAATAGGTTTGTGGCATTTCCACCTCCGGTGTGAGCAATGGCAGACGGCTCAAAGCATCAGCACAATTCTTGGTGCCAGGTCTATGGCAAGTGACATAATCATAAGCGGATAATGTCAGCGCCCACCTCTGGATGAGGGATGAAGCATTGGTATTGATGCCTTTGTTTTCAGAGAACAGTGAAATGAGCGGCTTGTAATCTGTCTCCAGTTCAAACTGAAGACCAAACAGGTACTGATGCATCTTTTTAACCCCATACACATAGGCTAGTGCTTCTTTCTCTACCATGCTGTAGGCTCTTTCCGCTTTAGACAAACCTTTTGAAGCATACGCGACTGCTTGAAGTTTACCCGACTCATTAGCTTGTTGGAGTACGCGACCAATTCCATATGACGAAGCATCACAGGCCAATACTAAACATTTACATGGGTCATAATGTACTAGCAGCTTGTTAGAGCCAAATCTGCACTAGTCTGACCATCATCCTCCACGCGGTGTGTCGCAGCACGCTTGCTCATCTGCGGACACTTGCGCTCCACTCTCAGACAGCCTTTGCAACTATATTGCTTAAATTGGCACTGCTGGCGCTGGTAATTTCCCCCACAACGCCAACATGGAGAAATCAGATGCATTCCTGCTGGCGGACTTTGAGCAGCCACAGGTTTCGCGTATGCAGTCGGGTAGGCCCTGCCATGTGCCGCTCTGCCAAACACCAAATCAATCATATTTACAGTACTTGCTGAGTTTCAATTTTTCACTGATATCTGCTTTAGACTTCTATCCGTCGTCATGCATGACTGAGTGATCGTGATGGCCCTGTTCAAGTCTAACATCTCCACCACCAGTAGTTTACACAGGACCACCTCGTGGTTGATGCCGATTATAAAGAAGTTCCGCAACATGTCTGCCAACACAGCCCCGAACTTATAAGGTCCCGCTAGACGTCTCAGGTCGGCAACGAATTCCGCCGCATTCTGGCCATCTGAGGGAAAGTGCGTGTAAAATCTGTATCTCGAGATGATGATGCCTTCGTCTGGCTTAAGGTGGTCCTGTATCAGTGTACACAATTCTTCGTACATCTTCTCTGTTAGACTTACAGGCAGGAGTAGATTCTTTATTAGACCATTAATTTTTGGACCGCAAACCGTGAGGAATACCGCCTGGCGCCGATCTGTGTCGCTGACCTCCTCCATTTTGTTGGTCATGAAGAACTGGCTCAAATGGCTCACAAAGTCTGCCCAATCTTCTCCTTCCACAAATCGCTCCAACAATTCAATTGTGCTCATTTTTGCATGCAAAGGTTCTTGTTGCCTCGTCGCCAAATGTTGTGTATGCAATAACTGTTCGACTGAGTACTGTTTAACTCCAAGAAGTATGACCTTGGCTCTGCTTTATGAAGGCCCAAAGTGATTAATATACAAAATGGCTGGCCTTTTATAGTTGGGTTGCAAACACGTGCAACCCAACAGTGACGCCATCTAGTGGCTAGTGATTCCAAAAGTACATACATGACAATGTCGAGGCTTATCTCTGAGTTATTAGGGCGTCAACAGCAGTTCTGACCTCAGCGTATCTGAACTCATGCACTCTGACCTCAGTGTATCCAACCTCACGCACTCTGACCCCAGTGTATCCGACCTCACACACCCTGACCCCAGTGTATCCGACCTCACGCGCTCTGATCCCAGTGTATCCGATCTCACACACCCTGACCCCAGTGTATCCGACCTCACACTCTAACTCCAGTGTATCCGACCTCACACACCCTGACCCCAGTGTATCCGACCTCACACTCTAACTCCAGTGTATCCGACCTCACACACTCTGACCCCAGTGTATCCTACCTCACACTCTAACTCCAGTGTATCCGACCTCACACACCCTGACCCCAGTGTATCCGACCTCACACTCTAACTCCAGTGTATCCGATCTCACACACCCTGACCCCAGTGTATCCGACCTCACGCTCTAACTCCAGTGTATCCGACCTCACACACCCTGACCCCAGTGTATCCTACCTCACACTCTAACTCCAGTGTATCCGACCTCACACACTCTGACCCCAGTGTATCCTACCTCACACTCTAACTCCAGTGTATCCGACCTCACACACCCTGACCCCAGTGTATCTGACCTCACGCGCTCTGATCTCAGTGTATCCGACCTCACACACCCTGACCCCAGTGTATCCGACCTCACACTCTAACTCCAGTGTATCCGACCTCACACACCCTGACCCCAGTGTATCCGACCTCACACTCTAACTCCAGTGTATCCGACCTCACACACCCTGACCCCAGTGTATCCGACCTCACACTCTAACTCCAGTGTATCCGACCTCACACACCCTGACCCCAGTGTATCCGACCTCACACTCTAACTCCAGTGTATCCGACCTCACACACCCTGACCCCAGTGTATCTGACCTCACGCGCTCTGATCTCAGTGTATCCGACCTCACACACCCTGACCCCAGTGTATCCGACCTCACACTCTAACTCCAGTGTATCCGATCTCACACACCCTGACCCCAGTGTATCCGACCTCACACTCTAACTCCAGTGTATCCGACCTCACACACCCTGACCCCAGTGTATCCGACCTCACGCGCTCTGACCTCAGTGTGTCCGATCTCACATACCCTGACCCCAGTGTATCCGACCTCACACACCCTGACCCCAGTGTATCCGACCTCACACACTCTGACCCCAGTGTATCCGACCTCACGTGCTCTGACCCCAGTGTATCCGACCTCACACACCCTGACCCCAGTGTATCCGACCTCACACTCTAACTCCAGTATATCCGACCTCACACACCCTGACCCCAGTGTATCCGACCTCACACTCTAACTCCAGTGTATCCGACCTCACACACCCTGACCCCAGTGTATCCGACCTCACGCGCTCTGACCCCAGTGTATCCGATCTCACACACCCTGACCCCAGTGTATCCGACCTCACACTCTAACTCCAGTGTATCCGACCTCACACACCCTGACCCCAGTGTATCCGACCTCACGCGCTCTGACCTCAGTGTGTCCGATCTCACACACCCTGACCCCAGTGTATCCGACCTCACGCACTCTGACCTCAGTGTGTCCGACCTCGCACATTCTGACCCCAGTGTATCCAACCTCGCACACCCTAACCTCAGTGTATCCGACCTCAGGGCCAACCCAACCCTGACCCCAATGGCAGCATTTAATCAAGCTGCAGCTGCCACGCCTGAGACTCCAGACGCTGCCGTCACTTCTGGCTGTTGTCAGGCTGGGCAGCTCAGCTCACTTGCCAACTTGGTTAGCATGCAGACAGGAAGGAGGGGGTGGATGGGGAGGAGACCCTTGCAATTGAGGATTCCAATCACGAGGGTGCATATCTCCCCGAAACAGGTCACAACTGGAATGCCACTTTGAGCCAGTAACAATTTGTATTTAATAAAAGCAGTGAGTGTATTAGTGAGTCAGTGTGCCCTGAGCTAAGCGTGTTTTGTCTGGTTTTATCTCTTATTAATAAATCTATCCAAAGGGTCTGTTTGCTCTCCGCCGTGGAATGGAAGTGTTTGTACTGTCAGTAACAATGGCTGGAAATGAGCAGCTCCGTCCTGAACAAACACAGCCGCGCTGTTTGCTTCGTTCGCTGTGCTGTTTATTGCTTGTAATCGTGCTCGGGGTCACCTTGTACACAGTCTTCCTTAATGAGAGGGGAGCATCCTGCCTTTGTGAGCTGTTTTGCTAGAATGAAATAATGATGAAAAAATTCAGAAGTGGAATTTATTGTAATAACAGAACCAGAAGAAGCTGTGCATGTCTATGTATGTGTGTATGTGTATGTCTATGTGTGTGTGTGTGTGTGTGTGTGTCTCTGTGTGTCTGTGTGTGTGTGCCTCTGTGTGTGTGTGGGTAGATGTGTGTGTGTCTGCGTGTGTGTCTGTGCCCGTGTGTGTGAATCTGTATTTCTGTGTTTGTGTGTGTATGTATGTATGTGTATGTGTATGTGTGTGTGTGCATCTGTGTGTGTGTTTGTGTATGTCTGTGTGTGTGTGTCTCTGTGTGTGCCTCTGTGTGTATTTGCGTACAAACATTTGTATGTGGTTATGTTTGTGCATGTAATTGTGTGTGATATTCATTTGTGAGTGTGAGTTTTGTCCATAGGTATTTTCATGTGTGTGCACATTTACACTATGAATGCATATGTTTGTTTGTGCATATTTATGTACGTTTGTACGTACGAGTGTATTTGTGTGCACGTTTGTGTCAGATGGGCATGAGATCCCACGGCACTATTCGATGGGCAGGGTTGTTCACCCCGGTGTCGTGCCCAACATTTATCTCTCAACCAACATCGCTAAAATAAATAGGTTAGCCGATCATTTATTTCATTGCTGTTTGTGGGAGCTTGCTGTGCGTAAATTGGCCACTGTGACTCCCTACATTACACTGGTGACTACACTTCAAAAGTAGTTAATTGGTCATAAAGTGCTTTGGGACGTCCTGAGGTCATGAAAGCCGTGATATAAATGCAAGTCTTTCTTTAAGTGTGCCCATGTTCATGAGCAACAACATCGGGCAATTTTAACCTAACCCACTCGCCCGGAAACTGACGCGATGGAGTACAACGCTGGTTTCACAGCCCGCCCAATTTTACTCTTCATTAAAGAAAATGGAGAGTAATATTGGACGGTAAAACCGGCGTTCCACCCGATCCCATGTGATTCCAGCCCGCCAAGTTATATTAAAATTGCCCTCATGTACCAGCCAGTCTATATTAAAGCTGTGGGTGCTTCACTAATGGAGCTGAAGGGAGTTCCTTCACATACAGAAGGGGAGAATTACATTAACAATGACAACAACTTGTGTATGTATATATATATATATATATATATTGCACTTTCAACAAAGTAAAGCATCCCAAGGTGCTTCACTGAACCACATAAGGAGAGATGACCAAAAGCTTGGTCAAAGAGGTAGGTTTTAAGGAGCATCTTAAAAGAGGAAAGAGTTAGAGAGGGAATTCCAGAGCTTAGGGCCTCGGCAGCTGAAAGCACAGCCGCCAATGGTGGAGTGATTAAATCAGGGCTGGGCACAAGGCCAGAGTTGGAGGAGAGCAGAGATCTCTGGGGCTGGAGGAGGTTACAGTGATAGGGAGAGTTGTAGGGCTGGAGGAGGTTATAGAGATAGGGAGGATTAGAATTTTAAAATCAAGGTAGTTGGTAACAGCTGCACTTCCCTTCCATCTTTTTATTCTTCATTAATACATCACCCTGCCCTTGATTGCCAATTGTTTTCATTATCAAGCAGAAATAATCTAGAGTCCCCTCAAAATAATTTGAAGGGGTCGGAAACCCAATTTCGCTCCCCTGGCTTTTGCACTTTTCCTCCTGGCTCATCTGGGCTGAGACAGATCGTCACCTTCCCAAAACCAGAGCCGGCTCACTGCACTGCCGCAACCCATCGCAAGAAAGAGAGGGGAGCTTAATAAGTGGAAGGTGCAGGGAATTGCAAGAGCAGCAACTCTTTAAGCACTGCTGCTCAATTTGTACAAAACCGGTTGCCATGGCTGCATTGCCGAATAGCAATGGAGAGTTGGCAAGGGGACGCGATGCAGAGCATCCTCCCTCCCACCCTCCCAGCAATGGTGGAAGCTTGGAAGAGCTGCCAGAGGAGGAGAGCTATACTTAGGGATGAACTGAAGCAAGCATGACAGGCGTTGCTGATTTCCCGTATACATAGGTCATTACAGAAGAAGTAACTGGGGACAATGTAAAAAGGGAATCCTATGAATCCCCTCACTTCCATCAGAGAACAGAACTCACAGGTAAAACATCCACTCCATCAGTGAAGGTGGCAGGACTGGAGGCAGCGCAGCTGTGGGAGGTGACCCCGACTGTCATTGGACTGAAAACAGAGAATGCTGGAAACACACAGCAGGTCTCTCAGCATCTGGAAAAGGAAAAGCCAGGTAAATGTTCAGGTGAGACCCTTCAACATAAACCAATAAAAGGGGTCACCTGACCACGCAGGTTTCTGTTAAAGATCTGCTCCAGAAACATTCCCCATCTTTTCCACATACTGACTGACCTGATCTGCACTTTCTAATTCAAATTTCCAGCATTCGCATTTCCTTAATGGACTGGATTTGAACAAGAGAGAGTCAAACCATTTCCCCATGACATTCAGTGGCATTACCATCGCCGAGTTTCCCACCATCAATAGCCTAGGGTTCACCATTGACCAGGAAGTCAACTGGGCCAGCCACATAAATAGCGGGGTTACTGGAGCAGGTCAGAGACTGGGTATTCTGTAGAAAATGATTCACCTCCTGATTGCCCAAAGCCTTTCCACCACCTACAAGGCACAAATCAGGAGTGTGATGGAATACTCTGCACTTGCCTGAAGGGTGCAGTTGCAACAACACTCAAGAAACGCAAAGCTATCCAGGACAAAGCAGCCCACTTGATTGGCAGCCCATCTTCAACATTCACTCCCCCCACCACTGGCGTACTGTGGCTGTAGTGTGTACCATCTACAAGATGCAGTGCAGCAACTCGCCAAGGCTTCTCCGTCAGCACTTCCCAAACCCGCGACCTCTACCACCTAGAAGGACAAGGGCAGCTGGTGCATAGGAACTTCCAAGTCAAACACCATCCCGACTTGGAAATATATCGCTTTACCTTCATAGTCACTGGGTCAAAATCATAGAATTCCCTACCTAACAGCACTGTGGGAGTATCTTCACCTCCCGGACTGCAGTCATCACCACCTTCTCCAGGGCAATTAGGGATGGGCAATAAATGCTGGCCTTGCCAGCGATGTCCACATCCTGAGAATTAATTAAAAAATACTCAACGGGTGAGTGACTCTTATCTTACAGGAGAGGTTTCTGGGGCTAGATTTTCCACTTTTGTGCTTATCGCCCAAAAATGGCCGTTATTTCCGGCGTGAGCGGTAAAAAAGGGTTTTCAGATCGGTGGTTTCTCGCCCATTCTCAAAGCATCTAGTCTCCATTTTTTTAAATGGGCGTTACCGCGAGCAATATGAAATGGGCGGTAGCGTTAAATCTCGCTGACCTTCTACTGTAAAGTATCACCATCCTTAGCAACGGCATGGCAATGCTTGATTCCCGCGATTCAGGAGGTCAAGGGTTATCATGACATGCGCAAAAGAGGAGACAGAGAGAGAGGGAGCTGAGAGGCACTGAAGGCGTGTGTGGCTGTGGTGTGTGCTTGTTTGGCTGTTGTGGGAGGCACGGTGGAGATTCACCAGCAGCAAAAAGCCTACTAAGCACCAAGAATATAGTTGGCATCGAGCTTTTGTCAAACAACTAAGATATAACATGGAAGGGATGGTGAAGGCCCTGGAGCTGGTAGCCAGGAACACTTGTGGCAGAGGGCTCCCAGTGATCCAGAAGCGTGGCACTGCATCCCAAAGTGCCACACCCCCATTGCCAACCACACATGAGAGCCAGCAGCAACATCTTGCTTCTGGCTCAGAGCACGTTCCCACCTCGGGACTGTCCTCTCCCGTATCCGTCCAAGCAGCACTTCGGCCGGCACGCTCTCCCCCGCAATGAAGCATTGCCTGAGGAGCTCCTCAGCCAGGCGGCTTGGAGTCAGGAGGGGAAAGGGAAGGGGGAGAGGTGGGGAGGAAAAGCAGGGGGGGAGGGGTTGTTTTTTACAGATATACTGATGATTTCAGACAAATGTTCGATTTAACTGTTTTTTATTTAACAAAACCTTGTTGCGCTTTGGCTCAGATAGCTGCACTGTTACATGCTGGTGATTCCTTAACACCAAAGGGTATCATCATCATAGGCGGTCCCTCAAATGAGGATGACTTGCTTCCACGAGTTCACAGGTGTTTCGATGAATGACACTTAGCTTCAATCAACTTAAACTTTAACTGTTACCAAGGTGATGCCCACCATTGATGTATGACCTGCACACCCAGCAGTGTGTCAGCCTTGTAAATAACACCAACGTTCTTTCAGTCAAAGCGATCATTGATGAGCCCCTGACTTAAGGCTCTTGCAGCTATCATGCCACCACGGGCCCTTTCATGTGGTCTACAGGGGGGCGAGGGCATGGCTTCAGCGTCAGCCTGATTGTCTGGGCCGATGTCAGCGTCCGCCTCCTCATCCTCCTCTTCCTCTCTCTGGTGAGGTGGACTGTCAGACTCATCAGACAATTCTTGTCCCCTCCTGATAGCCAAGTTGTGCAGCATGGAGCATACCACCACGAATTGAGCTACCTGCTCAGGGTGGTATTAGAGCTCGCCTCCTAAGTGGTCCAGGCATCTAAAGCGCTGCTTAAGCACCCCAATGATCTTCTCCATGATATTGCAAGTGGCTCTGTGGCTCTCGTATCTCCTCTCGGTTTTGGTATGGGTGTCATGCAGGGGTGTCATCAGCCAGGTGGCGAGACCATATGCTTTGTCACTAAGCATCCAGCATTGACCTTGTGGCTGATTGTTAAACAAGTCAGATACAGTGCTCTCACACAGGATGTGAGCATCATGGATGCTGCCCAGAAATTGAGCATTCACTGTCAGTATAATTTGTTGGTGGTCGACAACGAGTTGGACATTCAGGGAGTGGAATCCCTTGCGGGTCCTGAAAACCTCAGCATCCTGAAAAGGTGCCCGCATTGCGATGTGCGTACAGTCTATTGCTCCCTGCACCTTGGGGAAGTTTGCAATTCTGGAGAATCCTAGAGCCCTCTCAGTCTGTGCCTCTCTGGTCATAGGGAAGCTGATCAAGTCCCTCCTGCATGCGTACAGGGCTTCAGTGACCTGTCTAATGCAGCAATGTGTGGCATGCTGAGAGAGTCCGCAAATGTCGCCAGCTGTGGCCTGAAAAGAGCCCGAGGCATAGAATGACAATGCCACGGTGACTTTGACCTTGACGGACAGTGCAGTACTGATGGTGTTGGCAGGCTGCAGATCTCCCCTTATCAGCTGGCATACCTCAGTGATAACTTCTTTGTGGAAGCGCAGTCTCCGAGGCAGGTAGTGTCAGGCAAGTCGAGGTAAGACTGTTTCTCCCTCTACTTGCGGGGGGTGTATCGTCTGGTCCTCCTCATCAATCCGGCATGTCTTATATTGGGGACATAATGCTGTGGAGCGTATCTTCAGCGATCTCAAGTCTGCTGCATGTAATTGATCAAGAGAGGGTGAGAAAGGACAGTCCCCATTGCAATAGTTATCTGTTTTCCACCGATTGGTCACAAACAATGAATATCCTGATGAAGACACCTATTCAATTCCAATCGGTCACAGTATGATCAAGATGTTTGTACAGATGTTCACATCAACTCCAACGACCTCCAGAGTACATCCGAACTCCCCCGAGGTTGAAGCACAGCAGCCTTTTAAAGGATGTGACATGTGAGCTAGAACATCACATCCATAACATTGTGATTAATTCTGGTTAGTTCCATTTTTTCCGGGCGGTTTTTTGGGCGGGCGATATTGTGGGTGATATGTGTGCGAGGTGATGAAAGTGAAACTGGGCGCTCTCATGGTCACTAGTTTCAGTAAATGTGCTCTTTACGACAAAAAAAAGTGGGCGGGCGGTATTATTGAATCTCAGCGTTAAATCAGTGCAGAAATTAACGCTGGGCGATATTATGGGTGTTGATTTCACCCATTCTGATGATTCCGCCCAAAAAAAGTGGGCGGGTGGTATTATTTTTTCCCGACATTAAGCACATGGGGAAAGTAACGCTTGGCGATAAATTTCCAAAAAATGTCCGTCAGTTTCCATTTTGTGGCTAAATAGGCGATATATGGACGTTATACGTCATTTCGGCGGTAAAATGGCCGTTATGTGGGTGTTAAGCATGCAAAAAAAGTGGAAAATCTAGCCCATGGTGTCAGAGGGGAGGGGAGCAGCAACTTCCGATTATCCATTCCCTAATAAAATGTAATTAATTTTCCCGACAGGTCAGACGGCAGCTCTTCTGACGTGGCTGCTGGATCTGCCGGCTGGTGCTGGGGACTTCCCGCCACTCATGATGACTCCATTACCATCCCCCCCCCCCGGTGCCATTGGCATGCGAGAAAGCCAATCTCTGAATCACCAAAACAAACAGGAGCGTTGCCAAAATTTCCTGGAACGAGGCTCCGAGGTTGGTGGGGCAGGGGAGGGGGTGAGAGGAATCAAAAGAGAAATCACTGGTGTCAGGATGGCAGAGTGTGGTAACCACTTTCTGAAACTTATCCAAAGAAAAAAGATTCCCAATATATGAGTCGCAGCCATTGGAAAGGAAAACTGCAGGGGAGGAGAACCACACAGGCACCTTGTGTAATGACTGTGCTCATCATTACAGGAATTATCCAGTCACCACTGTACCAAGCAGGATTGAACTTTCCCACTAAAAGTACACACCCACTGCCCAGACCCCTACACTCAGCTCTATTTGAAGGATCCTCTCTCACTCAAGCACCAACAGGTAATGATTCTTTCTCCTTGTCACGACTTGTATATAGAGCATTTGAACAAGACAGACGACAGCCGGCCCTCCCCCACCCCCCTCCCCCACCCCCCTCCCCAACCAGCTGGTTCGGTAATGGGGTTGTCCAATTAACATCAGGAAACTTCAGACAGACAAATCCTGGGGCTTACCCGATGGAGTGTCCCAAAGACCGACTGCCTACCCATGAACCCTTTGTAAAACGCAGGGCAACGTAGAATGATACAGTACAGAAGGAGGCCCATTGTGCCTGTGCCAGCAGTTAGTTCCCCTTCCCCTGCTCTTTCCCTATAGCCCTGCAAATGTTTCCTTTTCAAGTATGTAGTGTATGCAGGCACCTTTAGTAATGACTCCACGAGGCAGTGTATGGTACTTAAACTGTGCAGACCTGCAGTCCTTTATTAGCAGCTCCTGAGAGACGACAACAAGCTGTCTGTTCCTTTTCATACTGGGTTACCTGCCGTGTGCAGGCAACCCCTGGGTCTCCAGCAACAGCAGCCTCTAGTGTACCGGTGAGGTGTGTACAGTACAAGGGTACATTCAATGTTGCATGACCTGTTGCAGACATCACACAGTGAACAGGCATGCCTACACAAGTATACATTCAATGGACGTGTTTTTATAGTTTTTCACTTTGGGACTCTGGGGGTCTGGGGGAAACTGCTGGGAACATGAAGGGTGTCTTGGGGTCTCACGAGCTCTTTGAAAAAAAGCAGAAACATCATCGATATCGGCATCCCGATTTATGCGCAGAGCCGTTCTGCACAGCTTCCAGTCATTGGCAGCAGTCACTCCGATTTTCAATTCCCAGTTGATTGTTACTATTGAATCTGCTTCCACTGTCCTTTCAGGCAGTGCATCCCAGGTCATGGCAAAAGAAAATATATATCATCAGGTTGAACACTAAGTGGGTGAAATTGCCCCGCATCCCGACTGGGGGCGATAACCGTCTGGGAGGGGACTTTGTGCTCCCGGCGTAGAAGTCCCATCCCTGCCGCTGAGTTGGGCCTACCGCCCCTCAAAGGAAGCAGAGCTCAATCTCGCGCGCTCCACTTCCTCTGGGGATGGTTCCCGGGGCACTACTGGGACAGGGAATTAAACGCTATGCTGATGCATTTCAACACCCCTCCCTTCAATTAAAGGGGAGAGCCGCTGTGCACTTTGCAAGGCCTCTGATGGCCTCCACTAGGCCACCAGGGCAGTGTGGGACCGGGCCTGCTGCCCAGCTCCCAAAACGGAGTGCTCGGGCTGTACAATGGTGGCCAGGACACACGAGGGTCGCCATCATGGAGCCGACCCGAGATTCGGCAATCCAAAAAAGATGTCAGCCTGGAGCGCTTGTGCCCTCCCCTTTAACTGACGCTGTGGGAGCAGACATTGGCCAGCCTCGAGACCCCTGGGGCAATTTCCCCCGTGGGGCGGTAAGTGGTCGCAGCGCATGGCACGGCAGCCTGGGGTGCTCACCGTGAGGCGCAGCATTGCAGTGACAGCACTTCCACAAACTCCCAGGCAATTTCCTGGGAGTCGGCAGTGACCCCCTCCCCGGGACGAAAAGTCTCCTCTGCCCCGTTAGCGCCCCCCGGAGGTGTAGATGGACTTCGAAAAAAGGGTCAATTTCGCCACCAGATTATTTTCTTTAAACGGTGCTAGAATTTATAGCAAATTAAATATTCTCAATGAGAGCAAGCTGCTAGCTCAGCCTACCATAGACTTTTACAACATAATGTAAGAAAAGTTACGTGAATTAATTTTATATTTTAAAATCGTAAATCTTAAATTGAAAATGTTCATTTGCTTACCTTCAGCCATAAAGATTAAATAGGTGACAATGATTAGCCAGATGGGAGGGCTAATGCTACCGGACAGTGTGAGGGAGCTGGATTAACATCAGTAGAGATACAGTCAGTAACACAGGACGCTGTGGAGAGGGGTTACTGAATGACAGTATGAGGGAGCTGGATTAACATCAGTAGAGATACAGTCAGTAACACAGGGCGCTGTGGAGAGGGGTTACTGAGTGACAGTGTGAGGGAGCTGGATTAACATCATTAGAGATACAGTCAGTAACACAGGGTGCTGTGGGGAGAGGTTACTGAATGACAGTGTGAGCAAGCTGGATTAACTTCAGCAGAGATACAGTCAGCAACACAATGCTCTTCTCGCCGATCTCCCATTTTCCGCACTCCAGAAATTTGATCTCATCCAAATCTCTGCTGCCTGTATCCTATCCCGTTCACCCATCACTCCTGTGCTCGCTGCTGACATTGGCTCCTGGTCTACCAAACACCTCGATATTACAATTCCCATCCTCCTGTTCAAATCCCTCCTCAGCCTCGCCCCTCCCTATCTCTGTAACCTCCTCCAGCCCTACAACCCTCCGAGGTCTCTGCACTACTCCAGTTCTGGCCTTTTGTGCATTCCCGACTGTGAAGCGAATTGGGAAGTTTTACTGCAGCATTTTAAAGTTGAGGCGTTGCTGGATTGGGAGCCAATGTAGGTCAGTGAGCACAGAGGGTGATCGGTGAATGGGACTTGGTGCGAGTTAGGATACGGGCAGCAGAGTTTTGGATGAGCTTTAACTGCACTTGCCATTCCAACAAAAATATTTTTGGAAATGAGTAATACGTAACAAAATCTTGTGCCTGAGAATGAAGCTGCCTCTTTAAAACTCACTGATCTAGAAATGAAGTGGCGCTGCACTTGTTTTTAGGCGCTAAATGGTCGCCTAATCTGTCAATATGGAGGGCAGGAAGCACGTGCTCCTTTAGAGCTGGAGGGGCCATATTGGTACAGGCAAAAGAAAGAGGCATCCAGGGCTTGCGCCTGAAGTATGCATTCGGGCCTTTGCACATGACCCTCCGACAGGGATTCTGAGAGTTTTTCATAGTTTTAAGAGTTTCTCCCATACTCAATCTTGGGTTAGTTTTTTTGAACCATGTGCGGCTGTGATATGGAACAACTCAGCTCAGCTAATTGCACGCTGTCAACCTTCCTTTCCTCTCCAAGACCAGGCCATTGCTTCTCCTTCGTACAGTGCATTCTGGGAAGCGAGACCTCACCATGGCAACCTGTGTGGTGCAGCGATGGCGTAGATTTTCCAGAGAACGCAAGGCTCCCAAAAAAAATAATAAATGTTTGCTCTGTTTGTGAGCCAAAGCAGAACTCCTGGCAACCTTCCTAGCAGAGGCACAGGGCAGGAGCTGTCGGAATTAGGGAACAAATTCTGCTTTTGTGGGCTTTACATTTAGGCCTTTTGAATCCAGAGCAGGAGTTTGAATTTAGCCCATACTTTAAATGTCAACCATTCTACCCATGCTCCTCAGCAAAGCTGCAGATTATTCCACTGAGTGGTAGAGCAAAGCAGCATGGGTAGGAAGTGCCGATCTTTTCCTTGGTGCTCCATGAGTGGAACCTCACGGCAGAGTCCTGGTGGCACAGACTCTTCTCCCAGCTGCTTCACTACCATGAAGCCATGAGCACCCTATTCTCACTAGGCCTGCGAGATAGGAGCCTAATAATTGCTAACAACGTGTACCTGTGCTCCCAGAAGGCTGTGTTGGTTAATACAGCGTGTGACCGAACCACACAGGCCAAAAATGGATCCTGTATCATCAAAGTATCGAATGGTTACCCTGGTAACTCCTCGTCAGGTTTCCAGCTTCGGTTGGACATTTCTGGGAGGTTTCATCAGATGAGCTCCCACCTCCAACCGCGCTCCCCACCCCAACCCCCGCACGATTCCACCATTGGTCGCCCGACTTGTCCATCCTCATGGTGCACCAATTGGAAAACGAGCAGACTCTTTATGACCTGATTGGATGATTCTTGACTGTCAGTCAAACAGCCTTTTTAAACATCGGCAATATTTTTATGAGTAATAAACAAAAGTATTCAAAGAAAATGAATGGAAAACACCACTTTTTTTAATGTCTCTGTAATTTTTTTCCCTACTCTCAGCAGTGTCTAATCTGGGAGGGTTGTCAGTCCTACTTCCTGGTTAGCTTTTCATTAAGGCAATGCTTTGAGTCTGCTTCAGTTTGTGTGTTTTCCTGGCGCCAGAGGTCAAATTTCTGAGGAGAAAGATTGCGGCGGATGGCATCAGATCCACGGACTCCAAGACGGAGGCCATCAAGAATGCACCCAGACCACAGAATGTGACGGAGCTGCGTTCGTTCCTGGGACTCCTCAACTATTTTGGTAACTTTCTACCAGGATTGAGCACTTTGCTGGAACCATTGCATTTATTGCTACGCAAGGGTGATGACTGGGTTTGGGGTAAATCTCAAGAGACTGCCTTTAACAAGGCTAGAAACCTCTATGTTCTAACAAGTTACTTGTATTGTATGACCCGTGTAAATGTTTAGTACGAGCTTGTGATGCCTCATCGTACGGGGTCGGTTGTATGTTACAGCAAGCCAATGGATCAGGCAAACTGCAACCAGTTGCATATGTACCCAGAAGCTTATCTAAGGCTGAAAGAACCTACAGTATGTTTGAGAAAGAAGCATTAGCATGCGTATACGGGGTTAAGAAAATGCACCAATACCTATTTGGACTCCGGTTCGAGCTCGGAATCGACCACAAGCCGCTCATTTCGCTGTTCTCAGAAAGCAAAGGTATTAACACCAGTGCTTCGTCCCGCATCCAAAGATGGGCACTAACATTATCTACGTATAACTATGTAATCTGCCACCGACCAGGAACTGAGAACTGGCGGATGCCCTCAGTCGGCTACCATTGCCCAACACCAGGGTGGAAATGGCGCAACCCGCAGACTTGCTTCTTGTAATAGATGCTTTTGAGAGCAAGGGGTCATCCGTCACGGCTCGCCAGATCAGGACCTGGACTAGCCAGGACCCTGTTCTATCACTAGTAAAATGCTGCGTACTCAATGGGAACTGGTCGGTGGTTCACGGGGAAATTAAGCCGTTCCACCGACGCAAGGATGAAATGTCCATCCATTTGGACTGTCTCCTATGGGGGAATCATGTAGTCTTGCCAAAAAAAGGCAGGGAAACGTTTATACGCGACCTTCACAGTACCCAGCCAGGCATAGACGTGATGAAGGCTATCGCCAGGTCGCACGTTTGGTGGCCCGACATTGACTCGGAATTGGATTCATGCGTATACCAATGTAACACATGCTCACAGTTGAGCAATGCACCAAGGGAGGCCCCACTGAGACTGTGGTCATGGCCCTCTAAACCGTGGTCCAGGATCCTCGTAGATTTCGCTGGCCCCTTTCCAGGAAAGATGTTCCTAGTAGCAGTGGACGTTTACTCTAAATGGATTGAATGTATAATAATGTCGTCATGTACATCCACTGCCACCATTGAAAGCCTCCGGGCCATGTTCGCCACCCATGGTTTGCCCAACATCCTTGTTAGTGACAATGGACCATGTTTCACCAGCTCGGAATTCAACGAGTTCATGACCCGCAATGGCATCAAGCATGTCAAGTCTGTCCCGTTTAATCCCGCATCCAATGGTCAAGCGGAACGGGCAGTCCAAACCAGCAAGCAGAGTTTGAAACGCGTGACGGACGGTTCCCTGCAGACCTGGTTATCTCGGATTCTGCTCAGCTACCGCATGCAACCCCACTCGCTTACCGGGGATCCCCTTGCAGAATTGCTAATGAAAAGAGCACTCAAAACCAGGCTCTCCTTAGTCCACCCGGATCTTAATTACGGTCATGGTCCCAAATGGGTTGCTGGCACTGTATTTGGCAAGGAGGGGAATAGAGTGTTTGTTGTCAAACTTTTGAATGGACAAATGTGCAGAAAGCACTTAGATCAGACCAAACTGCAGTTCACTGACAACCAAGAACAGTTTGAAGAAGACATTACCATCAATGATCCACCCACACACACCCAACCAGCAATCGACCTCACGGTCAATCACGAGGATGAACACACCATGCTCGACAGTCCGATCAGACCAGCCACACCGCAGTGCAGCAATGATCTGACCAACTCACCCACGCCAGGACTTCAACTCAGGCAATCAACCCAGGAACGCAGAGCTCCGGATCGCCTCAACTTGTAAATAACTTGTATCGAAGACTTTGGGGGGGAATGATGTTATGTATGTAAACATTACCAATGTGTAAGACTTGCCACCAGGGGCACACCTGTGGAAGACCCAAGGGTCACCTGCACACCCTGGGCAAGCAGGTATAAAAGGCAGTCTACCATGCTGCTTCCTCACTCTGGAGTTACATTAAAGCGACCAAGGTCACACCAGTTTGAGCTTACAATATACAGTCTTGTGGAGTTATTCTGAAAATAACAGAGGAGTTGAGGTAAAAGATCAGCTATGATCTTATTAAATGGAGGAGCAGGCTCGAAGGGCCCGATGGACTACTCCTGCTCCTATTTCTCCTGTTCTTATGTTCTTTTGATCGCTCCCTCCATGGCTCAGTGTGTAAGGAAGTCCAGCTGCCTTTCCCTCTGACCTGCATTTCTGTAAACATGGGCACAGTCAGGCCAATAAACCCACAACCTCTCACTCCTCCCACTGTGCTTTATATAATATATCGGGGACAATATGTTTTGGTGTTGTTGGTTGTGGGATGAATGCTGGTCAGTAGATTAGGAGAATTGCCTTTCTCTATTTCAAATAGTGCCGTGGGATCTTTTATGTCCTCCCAAAGAGGCAAATGGGATGTCAATGTGAAGTCTCATCCCAAATACAGCACCTCTGACAGTGCAGCACTCCGTCTGCCCTCTCAGGTGGACATAAAAGATCCCATGGTACTATTTCAAAGGAGGGCAAGGGTATTCTTCCCGGTCAGGTAAATATTTAACCTTCAAATGGCATCACTAAAAACAGATTATCTGGTCATTATCACATTGCTGCTTGTGGGAGCTTACTGTGCGTAAATTGGCTGCCATGTTTCCCTACAGTACAACAGTGACTACATTTCAAAAAGTGCTTAATTGACTGTAAAGCACTTTGGGATGTCTCATGAATAGCGCTACATGAATGCAAGTCTTTCCTTTTCTTTTCCCTCAGTAATGCACTGAAGTTTCAGCCTAGAGGATGTGCCAAGTCCTTTGACAAGGTCCCACACAAGAGAGTAGTGTGCAAAATTAAAGCACATGGTATTGGGGGTAATGTATTGACGTGGATAGAAAACTGGTTGGCAGACAGGAAGCAGAGAGTCTGAATAAACGGGTCCTTTTCAGAATGGCAGGCAGTGGGGTGCCGCAGGGTTCGGTGCTGGGACCCCAGCTATTTACAATATACATCAATGATTTAGATGAGGGAATTGAATGTAGTATCTCCAAGTTTGCAGATGACACTAAGCTGGGTGGCGGTGTGAGCTGTGAGGAGGATGCTAAGAGGCTGCAGGGTGACTTGGACAAGTTAGGTGAGTGGGCAAATGCATGGCAGATGCAGTATAATGTGGATAAATGTGAGGTTATCCATTTTTATGGCAAAAACAGGAAGACATCTGAATGGTGACAGATTAGGAAAAGGGGAGGTGCAACGAGACCTGGGTGTCATGGTACATCAGTCACTGAAGGTTGGCATGCAGGTACAGCAGGCGGTGAAGAAGGCAAATGGCATGTTGGCCTTCATAGCTAGAGGATTTGAGTATAGGAGCAGGGAGGTCTTACTGCAGTTGTACAGGACCTTGGTGAGGCCACACCTAGAATATTGTGTTCAGTTTTGGTCTCCTAATCTGAGGAACGATGTTCTTGCTATTGAGGGAGTACAGTGAAGGTTCACCAGACTGATACCCGGGATGGCAGGACTGACATATCAGGAGAGACTGGATCAACTGGAGTTTAAAAGGATGAGAGGGGATCTCATAGAAACATATAAAATTCTGATGGGATTGGACAGGTTAGAGGCAGGAAGAATGTTCCCAGTGCTGGGGAGTTCCAGAACCAGGGGTCACAGTCTAAGAATAAGGGGTAAGCCATTTAGGGCCGAGATGAGGAGAATCTTCACTCAGAGAGTGGTTAACCTGTGGAATTCTCTACTGCAGCAAGTTGTTGAGACCAGTTCGTTAGGTATATTCAAAAGGGAGTTAGATATGGCCCTTAGGGCCAATGGGATCAAGGGGTATGGAGAGAAAGCAGGAAAGGGGTACTGAGGTTGAATGATCAGCCATGATCTTATTGAATGGCGGTGCAGGCTCAAAGGGCCAAATGGCCTACTCCTGTACCTATTTTCTATGTTTATATGTTTCTAATGCTGCCACTGAGCCCAGTTGACAAGCGGAGGGAGGTCTAGATTGTCACTGCTAGAACAAAGTGAGAAGAAAGGATTCCCGCAGAGGAATATTAGACCGCAGAATGCTTTATCACGAGTGCTCATTGAGATCGAGACCGTAACCTAATTTCAATGGATGGTATTTCCCCAGTACCAAGTGCAGACTGAACAGTGACATATAACAATCAGAATGAATGACATTTGATGTGTGCCTAGTCTGAGGCCTATTCTTGGAGGCTCACTCAGCACAAACGACCCTACCCCAAAATAGCAGCCCACCCACTACTCTTTAAAGTCAATCACGCAACCTCTATGACCACCTAGACTTTTTCCCCCCAAGCGCAGGATTAATTAATTCCTCGAAACATTACCAGACGCACTGCTTCAGCCCCATGACCAACTCTGCTGCCAGTACCAGTACAGTCATGCCAAGGATCCTGCATGTATCAAAGTACTCAGCCTGCAGGCTGTACAGTCAACGAGTACAATGGCGTAACATAATATATCTGGCAGTGAACACGGTTATGAAATATATTTGCATATACACTCATAAAATACCTATGTAATATGCAATAAAAAATTGATTCAAAGATAAAGGATTTGGATGAATATTTGAAAAGGAAGATTGCAAAATGGAGAAAGGGAAGGGAAGTAGGATTAAAAGTAATATAGGAATTGATAACGAAAAAATACCCAGGTCCATCTAGTTCGCCTTAGAATCATAGAATGATACAGAACAGAAGGAGGCCACTCAGCCCATCATGCCTGTGCTGGCGCTTTGGTAGAGCTATCCAACTAGTCTCACGACCCACTCTTTCCCCAGAACCATGCAAAGATTTTCCTTTCAAGTATTTATCTGATTCCCTTTTGAAAGTTATGATTGAATCTGCTCCCACCGCCCTTTCAGACAGTGCATTCCAGATCACAACAACTCGCTATGTGAAAAAATGATTCCTCATGTCGCCTTTATTTCTTTTGCGAATCACCTTAATCTGTATCCTTTGGTTACCGACCCTTTGCCACTGGAAACAGTTTCTCCTTATTTACTCTATCAAAACTGTTACTGATTTTGAACACCTTTATCAAATCTCTTCTTCACCTTCTCTGCTTGAAGGAGAACAGCCCAGTTTCCTCAGTCTCTCCACATACCTGAAGTCCCTCATCCCTGGTACCATTCTAGTCAAACTCTTCTGCACCCTGTATAAGGCCATGACATCCTTCCTAAAGTGCATTTGTACTCTATTCCTTTATTAATAAAACCAAGGATCCCATATGCTTTTTAAAAGCCTTCTCAAATTGTCCTGCCACTTTCAAAGATTTGTATACATACAGCCCAGGTTCCTGCACACCTTTAAAATTGTACCATTTAGTTCATTTTACCTCTCCTCATTCTTCCTTCCGAAACGTACCACTTTACACATCTTTGTGTTAAATTTAATCTACCACGTGTCGGCCCATTTCACCAGTCTGGCTATGTCCTTCTGAAATCTGTTACTATCCTCCTCATTGTTTATTACATTTATGAGTTTTGTGTCATTGGTAAACTTTGAAATCATACCCTGTATATCAAATTTCAGGTCATTAATATATATTTTTAATTCGTTCGTGGAATGTGGGTGTCACTGGCAAGGCCAGCATTTATTGCCCATCCTTAATTGCCCTTGAGAAGATGGTGGTGAGCCACCTTCTTGAACCGCTGCAGTCCGTGTGGTGAAGGCACTCCCACAGTGCTGTTAGGGAGGGAGTACCAGAATTTTGACCCAGTGACGATGAAGGAATGGTGATATATTTCCAAGTCAGGATGGTGTGTAACTTGGAGGGGAACTTGCAGATGATGCCTGCTGCCCTTGTCCTTCTAGGTAGTAGAGGTCACAGGTTTGGAAGGTACTGTCGAGGAAGCTGTGGCGAGTTGCTGCAGTGCATCATGTAGATGGTACACACTGCAGCCACGGTACGCCTGTTGAAGATGGTGGATGGGGTGTCAATAATGCTTTGTCCTGGATGGTGTCAAGCTTCTTGCATGTTGTTGGAGCTGCACTCATCCAGGCAAGTGGAGAGAATTCCATCACACTCCTGACTTGTGCCTTGTAGATGGTGGAAAGGCTTTGGGGAGTCAGGAAGTGAGACTCTCGCTTGTTGGAGATAGTCATTGCCTGGCACTTGTGTGGCACGAATGTTACTTGCCACTTATCAGCCCAAGTCTGAATGTCGTCCAGGTCTTGCTGCATGCAGGCATGGACTGCTCCATTATCTGAGGAGTTGCGAATGGAACTGAACACTCTGCAATCATCAGCGAACATCCCCACTTCTGACCTTATGATGGGGGAAAGGTCATTGATGAAGCAACTGAAGATGGTTGAGCCTAGGGCACTGCCCTGAGGAACTCCTGCAGCGATGTCCTGGGGATGGAATGATTGACCTCCAACAGCCACAACCATCTTCCTTTGTGCTAGGTATGATTGCAGCCAGTGGAGAGTTTTCCCCCGGATTCCCATTGACTCCAATTTTACTAGGGCTCCATGATGCCACACTCGGTCAAAAGCTGCCTTCATGTCAAGGACAGTCACTCTCACCCCACCTCTGGAATTTAACTAATTTGTCCATGTTTGGACCAAGGCTCTAATGAGTTCTGGAGCCGAGTGGTCCTGGGTGAACCCAAACTGAGCATATATATCAAAAAGAGCTGTGGTCCCAATACCGACCCCTGGGGACACACCACTGTATACCTCCCTCCAGTCTGAAAGACACGCGTCCACCACTACTCTCTGCTTTCTGTCCCTTAGCCAATGTCATATCCACACTGCCAATGTCCCTTTAATCCTGTGGACTTTAATTTCGCTAACAAGTCTATTGTGTGGTACTTTACCACAACATCTTTTGAAAGTCCATATACACAACATCAACCGCACTACCCTCATCAACAGCCTCTGTTACTTCATCAAAAAACTTAATGATGTTAGTCAAACATGATTTGCCTTCAACAAATTCATGCTGACTTTCATTTATTTGTCCATACTTTTCCAAATTACAATTAATTTTGTCCTGAATTATTGTCTCTAAAAGTTTCCCCACCACCGACGTTAGGCTGACTGGTCTGTAGTTGTTGGGTTTATCCCTCTCTCCTTTTTTGAATAGGGGTGTAGCATTTGCAATCCTCCAGTCTTCTGATACCACCCTCATATCTAAGGAGATTGGAAGATTGTAACCAGAGCCTCTGCAATTTCAACCATTACTTCCCTCAGCAATCTGGGATGCTTCCCATCCAGACTTAGTGACTTTTTTGAGGATTGCCGGCCTTTTAAGTACATTCTCATTATCTATTTTTATCCTGTCCAAAATCACTGCTACCTCCTCCTTTACTGTTACATTGGCAGCATCCGCTTCTCGAGTGAAATAGATGCAAAGTATTCATTTCGTACCTCAGCCATGCCCTCTGCCTCCACAAAAATATTTCCTTTTTGGTCCCTAGTCAGTTCCACCTTTCCTTTGACTATCCTTTTACTATTTATATTTTTATAAAAGACTTTTGAGTTCTCCTTTATCTTAGCTGTCAATCTATTCTCATACTCTCTGTCCCTCTTATTCCTTTCATTAGATCTCCTCTGTACTCTCTATATTCAGCTTGATTCTCTACTGAATTATGAACCTTACATTTGTCATGTCTCCTTTTTCCTGCCTCAATTTAACCTCCATAGTTTTAGTCATCCAGCAGGCTCTAGATTTGGATGCCCTTCCTTTCCCCCTTGTGTCTATTCCATACTCAAACTAATATGTCCTTACTATACAGTACAAATGCACACGAGGCCCATACTTGAGAGAAGGTCACTCTGTGACCTGTTACCTTTATTAGCCAGCACTGAAGTGAAGAAGGTGGGTGGAGCTTCCCCTTTTATACCTGAAGGTCCAGGTTAGAAGTGTCACCCAAAAGTTCACTACCTAGTAGTCAGTGTTCTTATCGTGTACAACTTAGGTCAGTTTATACATGGGTTACAATGACAGTTGAATACATGACATCACCTCCCCCCCAAGTCTTATTGGGATCACAGGTTAAGTCTCTCTGGTGGTTTACGCTCCCTTGTAGAGCGCCTGAGTTGGGGCTCCGGTTGTTGGGCGCTGGCCTGAGTGTCTGCTGTTTGCGGTGCCTAAGGCCTGTGTGGACAGCCCACAGTGACTGGGCTCTCCTCCACTTAGTTCCGGTGTTTGGTCACCTGTGGTGGAGTGAACTCTACATCGTGTTCTTCCTCTGCTTCTTCTATGGGGTGGCTGAACCTCCTTTTTGTTTGATCCACGTGTTTGCGGCAGATTTGTCCATTGGTAAGTTTAACTACCAGAATCCTATTCCCCTCTTTAGCAATCACAGTGCCTGCGAGCGCTCCATTTGGACCCTGCAGCATAGTTGAGGACAAAGACAGGGTTATTGACATCAATACAACGTGCCCTCGCATTCCCGTCATGGTCGTCACATTGTGACCAGCGCCTGCTATCAACAATTTCTTTCATGGTGGGGTGTATAAGGGATAACCTGGTTTTGAGCGTCCTTTTCATTAGCATCTCTGCGGATGGGACCCCTGTGAGCGAGTGTGGTTGGGATCTATTGGCCAACAGGAGGCGTGATAAGCGGCTTTGTAGGGAACCCCCTTGGATTCTGAGCATCCCGTTTGATTATCTGCACTGCTTGTTCCGCCTGGCCGTTTGAGGCTGGCTTGAACGGTGCCGTTCTGACATGGTTGATACCATTTCCTGCCATGAAGTCCTAGAATTCAATGCTTGTAAAGCACAGGCAATTGTCGCTGACCAAGACGTCCGATAGACCATGGGCAGCGAACATTGCCCGTAGACTTTCTACTGTGGCAGAGGATGTGCTTGAAGTGAGAATGTCACACTCGGTCCATTTGGAGTAGGCGTCTACAACAACCAAAAACATTTTTCCCATGAAAGGACCTGCGTAGTCCACATGGATGCATCACCATGGTTTGGCAGGCCAGGACCAGGTGCTAAGGGGGCTTCCCTGGGAGCATTGCCCAGCTGGGTACACGTGTTGCACCTGCGAACACAAAGTTCCAGGTCTGCATCTATCCCTGGCCACCAAACGTGTGACCTGGCAATTGTCTTCATCATGACAATGCCCGGGTGCTCATTGTGGAGTTCTCGGATGAACACCTCTCTGCCCATCAGGGGCATGACTACTCGGTTTCCCCACAGTAGGCAATCGGCCTGAATCGAGAGTTCATCCTTGCGCCTGTGAAATGGTTTAAATTTGTCAGGGCAAGCCCATTCAGGAAACATTTCTTGACTAAAGACAGTAGCGGGTCTCTATTTGTCTAGACTTTGATCTGACGAGCTGTCATGGGTGAGCCTTCGCTTTCGAAAGCTTCAACAGCCATGACCATCTCAGCAGCATGCTCGGTTGCCCCCTCGGTGGAGCCTGCTGATTGCACCGGCGCAGTTTTCGGTGCCCGGTCTGTATAGTCATAGGCGGCTAACGTGAGTGCCCACCTCTGTATGCGGGCTGACGCATTGCATTTATGGCCTTGTTGTCGGCCAAAAAGGACGTTAGGGGTTTGTGATCTGTCTCCAGCTCAAATTTCTTGCCAAACAGATAATGGTGCATTTTTTTTACTGCATATGCACATGCAAGCGCTTCCTTTTCTACCATCCCGTAGCCCCTTTCTGCCTGGGACAGACTTCTGGAGGCATAAGCTACCGGCTGTAACTGACCCTTGGCATTGACATGCTGCAACACACACCTGACCCCATAGGACGACGCATCGCACGTTAAAACAAGTTTGTTACATGGGTCATATCGAGTTAACAGATTGTTGGAGCATAACAAATTGCGTGCTCTATCAAAAGCCCTTTCCTGGCTGTCCCCCCAGACCCATTCGCGACCTTTGCGTAGGAGCGGCTCTAACAACGTGCTCAATTTGGGAAGAAAGTTACCAAAATAGTTCAGGAGCCCCAGGAATGAACGGAGCTCCGTCGTGTTATGGGGTCTGGGTACTCTCTGGATCGCTTCTGTTTTGGACGCAGTAGGTCTGATCCCGTCTGCTGCTACTCTCATCCCCAGGAATTCTACCTTTGGAGCTAGGAAGACGCACTTCGCCTTTTTCAGTCGCAGCCCTACCTGGTCCAGTCTGCGTAGCACCTCCTCCAGGTTGTGGAGGTGTTCTTCAGTATTGCAACCCGTGATGAGGATGTCGTCTTGAAAAACCACCGTCCTTGGAATCAACTTGAGGAGACTTTCCATGTTTCGTTGAAAGATCGCGGCGGCCGAGCGAATCCCGAACGGGCATCTGATGTACTCAAACAACCCCTTGTGTGTTGTGATGGTGGTCAGCTTCTTCGACTCACTCGCCAGCTCCTGGGTCATGTAAGCTGAGGTCAGGTCCAATTTTGAAAAAAGTTTGCCACCGGATAGCGTCGCAAAGAGGTCCTCCGTTCTCGGTAGCGAGTAATGGTCTTGGAGTGACACCCGATTGATGGTGGCCTTGTAATCACCACATATCCTGACAGACCCATCCGCCTTGAGCGCTGGCACAATCGGGCTCGCCCAGTCACTGAATTCGACTGGCGAGATGATGCCTTCCCTCAGCAGGCGGTCCAATTCGCCTTCTATCTTTTCCCGCATCACGTATGGCACCGCTCTGGCCTTGTGGTGTACTGGCCTGGCGTCCGGGTTTATGTGAATCACTACCTTGGTCCCCATGAAAGTGCCAATGCCGGGTTGAAATAGTGAGTCAAATTTGTCCAGGACCTGTGAGCATGATATTCGCTCCACAGAAGAAATTGCATTGACATCGCCCCATTTCCAGTTCATGACAGCAAGCCAACTCCTCCCCAGCAGTGCGGAACCGTCCCCCGGGACAATCCAGAGTGGCAACCTGTTCTCCGAATCTTTGTGGGTCACGACTACCGTGGCGCTGCCTGGCACCGGAATGATCTCCTTTGTATATGTCCGTAGTTGTGCGTCAATCGGCACTAATTTTGGCCTCCTGGCCTTGGACGCCCACAACTTGTCGAACTGTTTGATACTCATCAGGGACTAGCTAGCCCCCATGTCTAGCTCCATTGATACTGGGATGCCATTAAGGAGCACTTTCATCATTATCGGTGGCGTCCTGGTGTACGAACTGTATATGTGCTCCACATGAATTCGCTGTACTTCAGCTTCCAGCGATTTCCCCCAGTGTCCATTTGGCCTCATCGGGCTTACATCGGGCCCTCGTACATCAACCTGTCTGCAGGCTTCCTGCACATAAGCGCAAGTGACCGCTGACGTTGCAGTTTCTGCAGGTATATTCCTGATACCTGCAAGCTCTGGCTGGGTGTTTGCCTCCACACCTCTAACATGAGCCGTTGTTGGAAACAAAAGGTCCATTACCAGTCGATCGTCTCTGACTGCCTCTGTAACTGTCCTTAAGCGCACATTGACAGATGTTGATGGCCCCATTACTGCCCGCATTGTCCAATGCGATGGCGTGAATCGCCGTTCAGCTAGCCATTGTCTCTGTTGAATTCCCTCTTTGGGTTCGACTACATGCTTGGACATGTCCGATTGCCCCTGCCTGCCTGGAGAACTGTGTGCCGCGTTAACAATGTTGACTCCCTGTCCATTTGTTGCATTTAAACCAAGATTTTTGTCGAACATAATTCTGGTCTCTTCCTCCCCTGAGATAAATGTCTGGGCCATCAAAGCCGCCGTTTCCAGGGTCAAGTCTTTGGTCTCAATCAGTTTCCTGAAAATCCCAGCATGCCCGATGCTCTTGATAAAAAAGTCTCGAGCATCTCCGCTCTGCATGCATCTGGGAACTTACATAGGCTCGCCAGTCGCCGGAGGTCTGCCACGAAGTCTGGAACGCTTTGCCCTTCTCGCCGCCGGTGTGTGTAAAACTGATGTCTCGCCATGTGCATGCTGCTCGCCGGTTTAAAGTGTTCCCCGATCAACTCACTGAGCTCTTGTCCGCCGGCTTCTCTGGCTCGAGAAGGTCCTTCATCAGGGAGTACGCCCTGGATCCACAAACCGTCAGGAGATGAGCCCTGCGTTTGTCGGCCGAATCCTGTCCCAGCCATTCCTTAGTGACCAAACTTTGCTGTAATCTCTCAATAAAATCGTCACAATCATCACCAACACAGTACCTGTCTGTGCTGCTAGTGGCCATGCTCGCATGGTTTAAATCCCAGTTTCCCGTCGCCAATAATATGTCCTTACTATACAGTACAAATGCACACGAGGCCCATACTTGAGAGAAGGTCACTCTGTGACCAGTAACCTTTATTAGCCAGCACTGAAGTGAAGATGGTGGGTGGAGCTTCCCCTTTTATACCTGAAAGTCCAGCTTAGGAGTGTCTCCCACAAGTTCACCACCTAGTGGTCAGTGTTCTCATGGTGTACAACTTAGGTCAGTTTATACATGGGTTACAATGACAGTTGAATACATGACACAAACCATCTCCTCTTTGAAGGCCTCCCATTATTCAATTACTGTTTTGCCTACCGATCTTTGATTCCAATCCACCTCAGCCAGATCCCTTTTCAACTCACTAATGTTAGCCCTCTTCCAGTTAAGTATTTTTACACTTGATTATTCCTTGTCCTTTTGCATAACTATTCTAAACCTGATGATATTATGATCGCTGTTCCCCAAATGCTTCCCCACTGAAACATCCTCTAATAGCCCCCTTTTCATTCCCCAGGACAAGATCTAGTACTGCTTCCTTCCTCTCCCTGGCAGCTGTCTGAGGCTGAAACAGAAGTTTCACAATGTTGATGTGATATTTGCCCCCAAGATGAACTTCTGTTTATTGCAAGGGGGATAGAGTATAAAAGCAGAGAAGTCCTGCTACAACTGCACAGGGTCATCATAATCATCATCATCATAATTGTCGGTACCTCGAACGAGGATGACTTGCTTCCCCGAGTGTTCACAGATGTTTCAATGAAGGACCCGATGTTCCAATCTTGAACTCCAGTTGAGTGGGTGGAAGATGCCTGTACGTGGATTTTTTTAACGTGTACCACATGGGCTTGACAGAGCTAAGTATTGGTCCAGTGGCAAGAGTTAACCAGGACGACTGGAGACCAGCTCTGCTGCACAGACCTAGTGCGCACACATATAATCCGTGCTGCCCCTGGGCTCTTGCCTCTTCTTGGCTCCGAACTCACGCCTCTCCTGAGCCCTGATCGCATCCCTCTACGAACTCTTGTCGGTCCTTCGCCCCGACCTCGCCGCTCCTGCTGTACCTTCCTGCACTGCAGTCAGCCGTCGCCCTCCTGCAGCATGCACTGCTCCCTGAAGTGGCATGCTGCCGCACGTTGCTCCCCCTAATGGCCCAGACCTGCTGTTGGTTTTAGGAAGGATATACTTGCCTTGGAGGCTGTTCAGAGAAGGTTCACTAGGTTGATTCCGGAAATGAGGGGGTTGACTTATGAAGATAGGTTGAGTAGGTTGGGCCTATATTCATTGGAGTTGAGAGGTGGTCTTATTGAAACTTATAAGATAATTAGGTGGCTCGACAAGGTGGATGCAGCGAGGATATTTCCACATAGGGGAAACTAAAACTAGTGGACATAGAATAAGGGGCTGTCCATTTAAAACTGAGATGAGGAGGAATATCTTCTCTCAGAGGGTTGTAAATCTATGGAATTCTCTGCCCCAGAGAGCTGTGGAGGCTGGGTCATTGAATATATTTAAGGCGGAGATAGACAGACTTTTGAGCGATACGGGAATAAAGGGTTATGGGGAACGGGCAGGGAAGTGCAGCTGAGACCATGATCAGATCAGGCATGATCTTATTGAATGGTGGAGCAGGCTCGAAGGGTCAAATGGCCTACTCCTGCACCTATTTCTTATGTTCTTCTGACCCTATCTCGAAGCCATCATTAAGGCCACCTATTTCCAACTTTGGAACATGGCCTGACTCCACCCTGCCTCTGCTTATCTGCTGCTGAAACCCTTGTGCCTGCCTCTAGACTTGAATATTCCAATACACTCCTGGCCAGTCTTCAATGTTCTGCCCTCCGAAAATTTGAGGTCATCCAGAACTCTGCTGCCCTTGTCCTAACTCGCACCAAGTCCCATTCATCCATCACCTATGTGTTACATTGGCTCCTGGATAAGCAATGCCTTGATTTTAAAATTCTTATCCTTGTTTTCAAATCTCTCCATGGTCTTGCCCCTCCCTATCTCTGTAATCCCCACCAGCCCCACAACCTCCGAAATACCTGCGCCCCTCTAATTCTGGCCTCTTGGGCAACCCCGATTTTAATCGCTCCACCATTGGTGGCCGTGCCTTCAGCTGCCAAGGCCCTAAGCTCTATAATTCCCTCCCTAAACCTCTCTACCTCTCTACCTCTCTATCCTCCTTTAAGGCGCTCCTTAAAACCTACTTCTTTGACCAGGCTTTTGATCATCTGTCTTAATATCTCCTTATGTGGCTTGGTGTCAAATTTTGTTTTATGACGCTGCTGTGTAGCGTCTTGAGATGTTTTGCTACATTAATGGCGCGATATACATACAAGTTGTTGAGCTAGAAACACACCGATCAAGAAAGTTCTCTTCTCCACATTTCAGGAATTCCTCCTCCTCTTTGCTTGCTAAACTGTTGTTGTCTCAGCCTATATTAGAATAATTGGGAGTGGATTTTCGGCTCTTGTGCGCTCCGTTTTTCATCCCGGAGCGGCGGCAATGGCGGCGGTGAGGTCTTCTGGGAGGGCGATTTCGGGTCCAGTTTTGCGGCAGTGCGGAGCAGCACCAGCCAGAAGAGCTGCACCAGTGTGCATCGCCTCCTGTTCGACCCGTATGCCCCGCAGTGTGCCACGCAGTGACCGCCTGGAAAAATGGCCGGTCTAACTATACCAACTGCAGAGAGATAAGTAATGCCGTCCTGAGGTAAGTGTGATTGTTTTTTTATTTAACTTTTTTTTGCAATTTATGTTGTGGTGGCGTGGGCTATGTATTGGGAATATTTTTGTGGGGTTTTTCAGGGGTTTATTTTCTTCCCGGGCATCTCTTGGAGCGCTCCTGGGCCAGCTCTTTAGCTCGGGAGTTTCCTATGCTAGCGCACTAAGGGAGGTGTACAATGCCTCCCTTAGTGCTGCTCCCCGCACTCAGGGCCCAGCTGCCCAATTTTGATGACTGAAGCGCAAACTGTTCCAGGGTGCAAACTTTACTGCCGTTACCGCCCCAAAATCAGCAAAGCCAAAAATTCAGCCCTTGAAGTCTTCCATTATCACAAATCTATAGTTCTTGCATCTTTCTGCAATATGCCTGCAAATTTTCTCCTCCATCTCCTTCCCTCTATTCGATGGCCTATAGTATACAAAGAGTAGCATAATAGCTCCTCTATTCTTCCACGATTCTAACTGTTGTGTATAGAAGAACTCCACGAGGCTGAGTACTGTGAGCTAAATGTAACTTAGTGTGACCATAGTCTTCTTTATTACAACTCCAGAGTGCCTAAACAACATGGCAGCCAACCTTTTATACTGGCCCTGAACGTGTGTGCAGGTGACCATTAGGACTCCAACCATCGCGCCCTCTGGTGGCAAGTATTACATAGTTACATACATAACATCACTCCCCCCCAAAGTCTTCGGTAAAAATTATTTACAAGTTGAGGCGATCTGGAGCCCTTCGCTTCCTGGTTGATCATCTAAGTTCAAATCCTGGCATGTGTGAGTTGGCCAGACCATTGCTGCACTGCACTGCGGCTGGTCTGACTGGACTGTCAGGACCGGTGGGTTCATCCTCGTGCTTGACAGCGAGGTCGATTGCTGGTTGGGTGTGTGTTAGTGGATCGTCGATGGTGATGTCCTCTTCAAGTTGTTCCTGGTTGTCAGTAAATTGCAATTTGGTCTGATCTAAATCCTTTCTGCACGTTTGGCCATTTAACAGTTTGATTATAAACACCCCATTCCTTTCCTTGGCCAAAACAGTGCCAGCAACCCACTTGGGACCTTGACCGTAATTCAGGACAAACACAGGGTCGTTAACATCAATATCACGTGAAATAGCCGCGTGATCGTGGTACGTGTTCTGCCAGTTTCGCCGGGTCTCCACATGATCATTTAGATCCGGGTGGACTAGGGAGAGCCTGGTTTTGAGGACTCTCTTCATTAACAACTCTGCCGAGGGAACCCTGGTGAGCGAGTGGGGTCGCGTCCAGTAACTGAGCAGAATGCGAGACAAGCGGATCTGCAGGGAGCCGTCCGTCACACGTTTCATGCTCTGCTTGATTGTTTGGACAGCCTGCTCCATTTGACCATTAGACGCGGGTTTAAACGGAGCAGACCTGACATGCTTGATGCCATTGCGGGTCATAAACTCGTTGAATTCAGAGCTGGTGAAATATGGTCCATTGTCGCTGACAAGGATGTCGGGCAAGCCATGGGTGGTGAACATGGCCCGGAGGCTTTCAATGGTGGCTGTTAACGTGCTGGATGACATGATTACGCATTCAATCCATTTGGAGTAAGCGTCCACAACTACTAAAAACATCTTTCCTAGAAAGGGGCCGGCAAAATCTACATGGATCCTGGACCACGGTTTGGAGGGCCATGACCACAGACTCAGTGGAGCTTCTCTTGGTGCATTGCTCAGTTGCGAGCAAATGTTGTACTAATGCACGCATGACTCCAAGTCCGAGTCAATGCCGGGCCACCAAATATGCGACCTGGCAATTGCCTTCATCATGACAATGCCTGGGTGGGTATTGTGTAGGTCGCGTATGAACGTTTCCCTGCCATTTTTTGGCAAAACCACGCGATTATCCCATAAGAGACAATCTGACTGGATGGACATTTCTTCTTTGCATCAGTGAAACGGCTTAATTTCATCTTGCATTTCCCCGGGAACGGCCGACCAGTTCCCATTTAGGACGCAACTCTTTACTAATGATAGCACAGGATCCTGGCTGGCTGTGACAGGTGACCCTTCGCTCTCAAAAGCATCCATGACCAGTAGCAAGTCTGCGGGCTGTGCCATTTCCACCCTAGTGGTGAGTGATGGTAGCCGGCTGAGAGCATCGGCACAGTTTTCAGTGCCTGGTCTGTGGCGGATAATGTTAGTGCCCATCTTTGGGTGCAGGACGAAGCATTGGTGTTTATACCTTTGCTCTCTGAAAACAGCAAAATGAGCGGCTTGTGGTCAGTTTCAAGTTCCACCGATGTCCAAATAGGTATTGGTGCATTTTCTAAACCCCATATACACATGCTAACGCCTCTTTCTTGACCATACTATAGGCTCTCTCAGCCATAGACAGACTTCTAGTCACGTATGCAACCGGTTGGATGTTGCCCGATACATTGGCTTGCTGTAACACACAGCCAACCCCGTATGATGAGGTGTCACAAGCTAGCATTAAACGTTTACATGGGTCACAGTGTACAAGTAACTTATTTGAACATAGCAGGTTCCTGGCCTTCTCAAAGGCTGTGTCTTGAGATTTGCCCCAAATCCAGTCATCACCCTTACGTAGCAACATGTGCAAAGGCTCTAACAACGTGCTCAACCCGGGTAGAAAGTTACCGAAATAGCTGAGGGGTCCCAGGAACGAACACAGCTCCGTCACATTCTGTGGTCTGGGTGCATTCTTGATAGCCTGTCTTTGAGTCCGTGGGCCTGATGCCGTCTGCTGCAATCTTTCTCCCCCAAAATTCGACTTCTGGCGCCAGGAAAACACACTTGGAGAATTTCAGCCTGAGTCCCACTCTGTCTAGGTGACTTAGAACTTCTTCCAGGTTGTGTAGGTGTTCGATGGTGTCACGACCAGTGATCAGGCTGTCATCTTGAAACACAACGGTGCGTGGAACAGATTTCAGCAAATTCTCCATGTTTCTCTGGAAAATGGCTGCAGCTGAGCGAATCCCGAAAGGGCACCTGTGGTATATAAACAGCCCTTTGTGTGTGTTGATACACGTCAGTCTTTTCGAAGATTCAGCCAGCTCTTGTGTCATGTAGTGGGCGGTTAGGTCTAACTTGGTGAACGAGTTCACCCCCCCCGCTAACGTTGCGAAAAAGTCATCCGCCTTGGGCAACGGGTACTGGTCCTGTAGTGAGACTCAGTTAAACGTTACCTTGTAGTCTCCACCGACTCTGACTGTGCCATCGCTTTTCAACAGCGGAACAATTGGACTGGCCCATTCATTGAACTCGACTGGCGATATGATTCCTTCGCGTTGGAGTCTGTCCAGTTCGATCTCGACTTTCTCCCTCATCATGTACGGAACCTGCCGAACAGCGTTGGGCCATTTGTAAAGTCCTTACTCTACAGTACGAAACCACACGAGGCACATTCTGGGGTTAAGGTCACTCTGTGACCTGAGCTCTTTATTCACAGGACTCCAAAGACAGTGACCCTGCGTGGGACCTCTCTTTTTATAACTGAGTGATCAGGTAAGGAGTGTCTCCCACAAGGTCAAAGTGTGCATCTAGGTTGAGTGTATACAGTAATACAGTGGTGTTACATTGTGGTTACATACATGACATCACCTCCCCCCACAAAGTCTTATTGGAATCATAGGTTTAGTCTTTCAGGTGGTCTACGCTCCCTCATGGAGCGCCGCAGTTGGGGCTCTGGTTGTTGGACACTGATTTAAGTGTCTGTCACCTGTGGTGATTCCGACCTGTCCGGGCTGACCGCAGGGACTGTTCACTGGCGGTGTTGTGAGCTCCATCTCATGGTCTTCTTCAGGTACCTCCGTGTCGATGCTGAACCTTTTTTTTACTTGGTCCAGAAGCTTACGGCATATCTGACCATTGTTGAGTTTTACCACAATGACCCTATTTCCCTCTTTGTCAATTACAGTGCCCTCAAGCCATTTGGGCCCCATGGCGTGATTGAGGACGAATGCAGGATCATTTATTTCTATACATCTCCCCCTCGCATTACGGTCATGATACTCATTTTGTGACTTGCACTTGCCCTCAACTATGTCGGTCAGGACTGGGTGAATGAGGGACAACCGAGTTTTGAGTGTCCATTTCATTAGTAGCTCTGCGGGCAGGACCCCCGTGAGCGAGTGCGGTCGGGATCTATAGGCCAGCAGGAGGCGCGATAGGCGGCATTGTAGGGAGGGCCCTTGAATCCTGAGCATACCTTGCTTAATGATTTGGACCGCACGTTCCGCCTGGCCATTGGAGGCCGGCTTGAACGGCGCAGGCCTGACGTGGTTGATGCTATTGCCCGACATAAACTCTCGGAATTCGTAGCTTGTGAAACATGGATCATTATCACTAACCACGATGTCCGGAAAGCCATGGGTTGCAAAGATCGCACGTAGGCTTTCCACGGTGGTGGATGATGTGCATGAATTCAGAATGATGCACTCGATCCATTTCGAGTACGCATTTACCACAATAAGGAACATCTTACCCATGAATGGGCCCGCGTAGTCAACATGAATACGTGACCATGGCCTGGTGGGCCAGGGCCACGGGCTGAGCGGGGCCTCCCTGGAGGCATTACCTACCTGGGCACATGTCGTGCACCTGCGAACACAGTGTTCCAGGTCTCAATCAATTCCAGGCCGCCAAACATGTGACCGGGCAATGGCCTTCATCAGCACAATGTCTGGGTGCTCGCTGTGGAGTTCCCTGATGAATGCCTCTCTGTCCTTCTGGGGCATAACTACCCGACTGCCCCATAGTAGGCAGTTGGCTTGGATGGAGAGCTCATCCATCCATCTGTGGAACAGTCTGACCTCCTCAGGGCATGCTCAATCCCCAGTCAGGACACATTTCTTAATCAGGGATAGGAGGGGATCTCTGTTTGTCCAGATTTTGATCTGGCGGGCTGTGATGGGGGAACCTGCGCTGTCAAAGGCATCAACAGCCATGACCATCTCAGCGCTTTGCTCCGCTGCCCCCTCAGTGGCAGTGAAAGCCTGCTGAGCGCGTCACCGCAATTTTCAGTGCCGGGCCAGCATGAGAGCCCATCGCTGTATGCGAGCTGATGCGTTGGCATTGACAGCCTTGCTGTCTGACAACAGGGATGTTAATGGCTTGTGGTCCGTCTCTAATTCAAACTTCCTACCAAATAGGTACTGATGCATTCTTTTTACACCGTAGACACATGCAAGCGCTTCCTTCTCGACCATCCCATCCTCGTCACCCTCCTGCCCAGAAACTCAACCTCAGGAGCTAAGAACACACATTTAGACTTTTTGAGTCGCAGGCCTACCCGGTCCAGTCGGCGTAGCACCTCCTTCAGGTTGTGAAGGTGTTCCTCGGTGTCTTGACCCGTGATGAGGATGTCATCCTGGAATACGATCGTTCCAGGAATGGATTTAAGCAGGCTTTCCATGTTTCATTGAAAAATCACGGCCGCTGATCGAATGCCAAATGGGCACCTGTTATAAACGAACAGTCCCTTGTGCGTGGTGATGGTGGTCAGTAGTTTAGATTCGTCGGCCAGTTCCTGGGTCATATAGGCTGAAGTGAGGTCCAACTTGGTGAACAGCTTGCCACCTGCCACCGTGGCGAAAAGGTCCGCCGCTCTTGGGAGCAGGTATTGATCTTGTAGGGACACCCGATTGATGGTGACCTTGTAGTCGTCACAGATCCTGACAGAGCCATCCGCTTTTAGTACGGGAATGATGGGGCTCGCCCAGTCACTGAATTCGACAAGCGAGATGATGCCCTCTCTCAACAGCCGATCCAGTTCGCTTTCGATCTTTTCCCGCATCACATATGGCACCGCTCTGGCTTTGTGGTGCACTGGCCTGGCGTCCGGGTTGATGTGCATCACTACTTTAGTGCCTTTGAAAGTCCCGGCGCCAGGTTGGAATAGTGAATAGAATTGTTGTAGGACTTGTGAGCACAAACTTCGTTCCACAGATGACATTGCGTGAACATCCCCCCATTTCCAGTTCATCTCGGCTAACCAGCTCCTCCCCAACAGTGCGGGACCATTGCCCGGGACAATCCAAAGCGGTAGCCGATTCACTAGCCCATTGTATGTGACAGCCAACATTGCACTGCCTAGCACCGCAATGATTTCTTTTGTGTAAGTCCGTAATTGTGTGTCAACACGTGCTAATTTGGGTCTACTGGCTTTAAGTGGCCATAGCGTCTCAAATTGCTGAACGCCCATGAGTGACTGGCTGGTCCCAATGTCCAGCTCCATGCGTACAGTGATACCGTTTAATAAAACCTTCATCATCATTGGTGGCGTTTTGGTGTATGAACTGTGAATATTCACCACATGGACCCGCTGCACCTCGGCGTCCATTGATTTGCCCTAAAGGTCATCCTGCCTCAAAGAACCTTCTTCTGGTCCATCCGCCTCATATAATTAGTCTGGTTGCAGGCTTCCTGCACATTCGAGCTAGGTGGCCACTGAGATTGCAGTTCCTGCAGACAAACTGTTGAAATCTGCAAGATTTAGCTGAGTGTTTTCCCCCACACCTCCAGCATGAGTTAAAGTTTCCATTGTTGGTAACAAAAGGGCTGTGGCCAGGCATTCCGCGCTGACTGTCCCTTTGACTGCTCTTAAGTACCCTTTTAGTGTGCGTCAGTGGCCCCATCCTGGGCCGCATTGTCCACTGTGATGGCGTGAATATCCGTTCAGCCTGCCATTGTCTCTGTTGAAGCCCTGCTCTGGGGTCTATTGCTTCGGACTGCCCCTGCCTGCCTGTGGGGCTCTGAGTCGCATTGATGATGTTAACTCCCTGATCCATCGCTGCGTTAGAGGCAGAATTGCGCGCGTATATTATTTTCGTCTCTTCCTGCCCCCGCCATGAAAGTCTGAGCCATCAACGCCGCCGTTTCCAAGGTCAAATCCTTAGTCTCAATTAATTTGCAGAAAATTCCCGCATGACCAATGTCTCCTTGTGGTCAAGGTGTGCATCTAGGTTGAGTGTATACAGTAATACAGTGGTGTTACATTGTGGTTACATACATGACACCATTGCCTGGAACAATCCACAATGATAGGTCATGCACAGCTCCATCATACGATACCTTCACTGCCGCACTTCCAATGACTGGTCTGAGCTCTTTGGTGTAGGTATGCAGCTTTGCATTAATCGGGCTCAGTTTGGGCCTTTGTGCTTTATTGCCCCACAGTTTCTTGCAAGCCTTCTGGCTCATTATTGACTGACTCGCACCCGTGTCCAACTCCATGGATACTGGAACTCCATTTAATTTGACTTTCAGCATTATAGGAGGGCTCTTGGTGGTGAAGGTATGTACCCCATACACTTCTTCCTCGAGTTGCGTTGCCTGTGCTGCGTGATCCGCGCCGGATCGATCATCCTCTGCCATGTAGTATGTCACAGCACGTTTGCACATTCGCCCCGTCGTTGCGCAGACTTTGCACACGTAGTGCTTGAATCGACAATAATGGGCCCGATGATTAACCCCTGCAGCGCCAACATGATGCGAATGGATTCACATTCACCCCCGATGGCAGACTCTGAGGCAGCTGCAGATGGTATAGGCCCTGCTATATGCATGTACGACCTGCTAGCGATGTCATTTTAAGCACAGTGCTTGCTAGTGAGTGTCGATTTTGAGAAGATATCTGTTTGGTGTTATCGTCCGTGGCCATGCATGCCTGGGCGATCGCGATGGCCCTGCCCAGATCTAGGGTTTCGGCAGCCAGCAGCTTTTGAAGAATGACCTCATGGCTCACGTCCAGCATGAAAATGTCCCGCAGCATTTGCCCCAACACAGCTCCAAAATCGCAAGATCCCGCAAGGCGTCTCAGGTCAGCGACATAATCCGCCACGTCCTGGCCCCCGGAACGATGGTGTGTGTAAAAACGATATCTGGCCATGAGGATACTCTCCTTCGGCTTGAGTTGTTCCCGACCCAGCGTGCACAACTCTGTATATTCCTTCTCTGTTGGTTTTGTTGGTGCGAGCAGATTCTTGATGAGGCCGTATATTTTAGGCCCACAGAAGTGAGGAGAGCCGGCCTGCGCTTGGCCCGTTTAGTGTCACCTTCCACGAAGTACTGGTCGAGACACTCGACGAAGGCTTCCCAATCATTACCCTCTACGAATCTCTCTAATATTTCAATGTCAGCCATGGTTGCGTGAAGGTTTGTATTCTGTTACTCGTCGCCAATTGTTAGGTATACAAGAACTCCACGAGGCTGAGCACTGCGAGCTAAACTTAGTGTGACCTTAGTCTTCTTTATTACAACTCCAGAGACCCTAAACAACATGGCAGCCAACCTTTTATACTGGCCCTGCACGTGTGTGCAGGTGACCATTAGGACTCCAACAGTCGTGCCCTCTGGTGGCAAGTATTACATAGTAACATACATAACACTAACCAAATAGATTCTATATTTAACCCCTGAACTATGTCATCCCTCTCTAGTGTTGTAATAGTTTATTTGATCAATACTGCCTCCTCCTTTTTCCCTTCTCTATCCTTCCTGTAGCCAGGAATATTGGACTGGAAATTGCAGATGGAGGCTTGCTGCCTGTGTATGCCTCCAAACCGCGAGAAAACTCTGTACTTACCTGCTGTCGCCGGAGCTCCGGACTCTTGCGATCCCGGACCTGAAGGCCTGTGTAAAGGCCCACGCATTCCAGTCGCGCAGACGGTTCGCAAGCATTCCTGGGATCACATGTGCCGGGCTAACCAATGATAAATTCCATTTACGTACACAATCCCCTTAAATATTATAGAAATCACCTAATAAATACAATTTCACACCACTTAAATAAAGATACAAAATCACAGGTTCAAAATTAATTGAAATAGCTTTTAATTAAGCATTTAAAATAAAACTTTAAATTTTGAAAAATAAATGTAAACATTTTTTAAATGGGACCTTTAAACCTTAGCTAATTGTAAAAGTAAGTGAATCTTTAAATCATTTAAAAAATGGTACTTTAACATTTATTTTAACCCTTACGCTGGTAAAAGAAGGTCTTATGCCTGCTTTTACCAGGCATAAGGGTTTGGTGGGTAATCGCTGGGCAATAGTTGGGCAAATAGCCCAACACTGCGCCAGCAAAAGTGAATTTGCAGCGGATGCGTACAATCTGTCAAGGTCCAATTTGACAGATTGCAAGTTGTGGATTTTCGTGAATGCTTGTCGCCTGTGGAAACTCGGAAATTACACGGCACGAATGACAGCTGTGCATCCACCATCATAGGCCCTGTAAAATCCGGGTCTTCCCAATCCCCCTCTGCTTTGAGCCAGGTCTCTGTTAGTGCCACTATATCATAATGCTCTCCTGTATGGCTCAGAGACATGGACCATGTACAGTAGACACCTCAAGTCGTTGGAGATATATCACCAACGATGTCTCCGTAAGATCCTACAAATCCTCTGGGAGGACAGGTGTACCAACATCAGCATCCTTGTCCAGGCTAAAATGGAAACATAGAAACATAGAAATTTACAGCGCAGAAGGAGGACATTCCGGCCCATCATGTCCATGCCGGCCGACAAAGAGCCACACGGCCCTTGGTCAGCAGCCCTAAAGGTTACATATAAACCTATGAACGATGACGTAAAGGCAAAGAGCATCCATCCCAACCAATCCGCCTCAGCACAACTGCGACACCCCTTATACTAAAACATTCTACACTCCACCCCAACCGAAGTCATGTGATCTCCTGGGAGAGGCAAAAACCAGATAAAAACCCAGGAGAAAAAATCTGGGAAAATTCCTCTGCATCCCATCCAGGCGATCGAAACTAATCCAG
This sequence comes from Pristiophorus japonicus, assembly GCF_044704955.1. Taxonomy (NCBI): domain Eukaryota; kingdom Metazoa; phylum Chordata; class Chondrichthyes; family Pristiophoridae; genus Pristiophorus; species Pristiophorus japonicus. The sequence continues at coordinate 61,648,988 of NC_091996.1, read as the reverse complement.
GAGATCACCCTGGCCATATTCTATTCCCTGCAGTACTTATCATTATATCTGCGCCGTCCAACAAAAGGTCATCCAGTCTAATCCCAATTACCAGCTCTAGGTACGTAACCCTGCAGGTTACTGCACTTCAAGTGCCCATTCTGTCATGTATTTAAACATCTTGCAATGACATAGTCATGTAACTGTAACTCATGTACACTGTACCTGTACCCTAGAAATGCACACCTTGACCACAGGGGATGAACTTGCAGGAGACACTCCTCAGCTGGGTTTTCCAGGTATAAAAGGGGAAGTCTCACCCAGGGTCAACACTCCTTGGTCCTGGCAATAAAGGTGAAGGTCACAGAGTGACCGTGTCTGGTATATCCATGCCTCGTGTGAGTCTGTAGTAAGGTGCAGGGGACACCACATTTGGCGACGAGAAATGGGAATCACCGAACCACGAGGATGGCCACCGGTGGCACAGAGGAACATTACTGTGTGGGTGAGGACTGGGACGACTTCGTGGAAAGACTCCAGCAGAGCTTTGTCACAAAGGACTGGCTGGAAGAGGCAGCGGCTGACAAGCGGAGGGCACATCTACTGACCAGCTGCGGATCACAGACGTATGCGCTGATGAAAGACCTGCTCACACCCCAAAAACCGGCGGACAAATCCTTTGAATAGCTCAGCCAGCTGATCAGTGAGCATCTCAAGCTGGCGAGTAGCGTACACATGGCCCGGCACCGGTTCTACTCTCACTGATGTCAGGAGGGACAAAACATCTCGGACTTCGTGGCGGAACTGCGTCTCTGTAAGTTCTCCGATGTCTGCAGGGGGGAGATGTTAAGGGACTTTTTCATCAAGGGCATTAATCATGCGGACATTTTCAGGAAGATCATAAAGACTAAGGACTTGATTTTAGAAGGGGCGGTGTTGATAGCTCAGATCTTTATGGCAGGGGAAGAGGAGACCAAGCTAATTTACGCGCGCAGCCCTGGTCCAAACGTGGCGACGGACCAGGGAGTTAACATGGTGAATGCAGCTCAGGACCCCGCAGGCAGGCAAGGGCCTTTCGAAACTGCCCAGGCAGCAACAGGCTCTAGGGTGGGCCTGCAACAAGGACAATGGAAAGGGGATCGGCAATTGACGCCATCTCAAGGAACAATGCGTCCCGCGATGGGACCATTAACACCCACCATCAGAGTGCTTAGAAACAGCCAAATGGGCAATCAGAGAGGAATGCCTGGTAATAGTCCTTTTGGTAACAGCAATCTCAATCTCAGCTCATGCTGGAGGTGCGGGGGTAGACACACTGCAAGAAGCTGCAGGTTCCAGCAATATACCTGTAGGATTTGTAATGTCAGTGGACACTTGGCCAGGATGTGCAAAAAGGCAGTAGCGAGGCTAATCTGCGAGACAGAGGAACCAGACGAGGGGTCTGCAATGCAGGATGAGGCCTGGGGTAAAGCCTTAGATGCTGAGGTTCAGCAGGTTCATGTGGCTGACATCCACAGCTCATACATTAAAACGCCACCCATGATGATGAAAGTCTTACTGAAAAGCACATGGAGCTGGATACAGGAGCTAGCCAGTCACTCATGAGCACCCAACAATTTGAGAGACTATGGCCACACAGAGCTAGCAGGCCCAAACTGGAATGCATTGAGACACAGCTACGGACGTACACCAAAGAGATCATCCCAGTGCTGGGCAGTGCAAACTTGGTGATAACACATAATGGATTACAGAAGTGGCTGCCACTCTGGATCATTCCGGGAAATGGCCCCGCGCTTTTGGGGAGGAGTTGGCTAGCTGAGATGAATTGGAAATGGGGGGATGTGCACGCCATTTCATCCGTGGAGCGAAGTTCATGCTCACAGGTCCTGCAAAAATTCGGGTCACTGTTTCAACCTGGTGTCGGAACGTTCAAGGGCACTAAAGTAGTGATACGCATCACTCCAGATGCCAGACCAGTGCACCACAAAGCCAGAGCGGTGCCGTATGTGATGCGTGAAAAAATTGAATGTGGACTGGACAGGCTGCTCAGAGAGGGCATAATTTCGGCCGTTGAATTCAGCGACTGGGCAAGTCCCATCGTTCCCGTCCTCAAAGCAGATGGCTCGATTAGGATTTGTGGCGATGACAAAGCCATCATCAACCGAGTATCGCTGCAAGACCAATACCCGCTTCCGAGAGCGGAGGACCTTTTTGCCACGCTGGCAGGTGGCAAGCTGTTCATGAAGTTGGACCTCACTTCGGCCTACATGACTCAGGAACTAGCTGAAGAATCCAAGCTTCTGACCACCATCATGACACACAAGGGATTATTTGTCTACAACAGGTATCCATTCGGCATTCGTTCGGCAGCAGCCATCTTTCAGAGAAACATGGAAAGCCTGCTCAAATCCATTCCTGGAATGATCGTATTTCAAGAAGACATTCTCATAACGGGTCGAGACACTGAAGAACACCTCCACAACCTGGAGGAGGTGCTACGCCGATTGGATCGGTTAGGCTTGCGGCTGAAAAAGGCCAAGTGTATGTTTTTGACCCCAGAGGTCGAGTTTTTGGGCAGGAGGGTTGCCGCAGACGGGATCCAGCCCACTGAATCAAAAACGGAGGCGATCCGCCGGGCGCCCAGGCCTGGCAACACGTCGGAGTTGCGATCATTCCTGGGACTTTTGAACTGTTTTGGGAACTTTCTGCCGAACTTAAACACATTGCTGGAGCTGTTACACATGCTCCTGCGTAAAGGTTGTGAATGGTTTTGGGGGGACTGTCAAGAACGGGCTTTCAATAAGGCGAGGAACCTGCTGTGTTCCAACAAACTCTTGACTTTGTATGACCCTTGTAAAAAACTGGTCTTAACATGCGATGCGTCATCCTACGGGGTTGGGTGTGTGTTGCAGCAGGGTAACGATGACGGCCGACTCCAACCGGTGGCTTACGCCTCCAGGTCGCTCTCCCAGGCAGAGCGTGGATACGTCATGGTCGAAAAGGAAGCACTCGCTTGTGTTTACGGTGTGAAAAAGATGCACCAGTACCTTTTTGGTAGACAGTTCAAGCTAGAGACGGACCACAAGCCGTTAACATCCTTGTTGTCCGACAGCAAGGCTGTCAACGCCAATGCGGCAGCTCGCATACAGCGATGGGCTCTCACGCTGACTGCGTATGACTACACCATATGGCCGGCCAGCGAAAATTGCGCTGACGTGCTCAGCAGGCTCCCACTAGCCACTACCGAGGGGGCATCGGAGCACAGCACTAAGATAGTCATAGCCGTTGAGGCTTTTGACACTGTGGGCTCCCCCATCACAGCCCACCAGATCAAACTCTGGACCAACAGGTACCCCCTCCTATCCATGATAAAGAAATGTGTCCTGACTGGGAATTGGGTGCCCCGAGGAAGTCAGATCGTTTCAGAGACGGATGGATGAGCTCTCTATCCAAGCCGACTGCCTGCTATGGGGCAGCCGGGTAGTCATGCCCCAGAAAGGAAGGGAAGCGTTCATCAGGGAACTCGACAGCGAGCACCCTGGCATTGTGTTAATGAAGGCCATTGCCCGGTCACATGTATGGTGGCCGGGGATTGATTCAGACCTGGAACACTGGGTTCGCAGGTGCACGACATGTGCCCAGCTGGGCAATGCCCCCAGGGAGGGCCCACTCAGCCTGTGGCCCTGGCCCACCAGACCATGGTCACGTATTCACGTAGACTATGCGGGCCTGTTCATGGGGAAAATGTTCCTGATCGTTGTCGATGCATACTCGAAGTGGTTCGAGTGCATCATATTGAACTCGTGCACGACATCTATCACCGTGGAGAGTCTGCCTACGGTTTTCGCAACCCACGGATTGCCGGACATCCTGGACAGTGACAATGGCCCGTGTTTCACCAGCCATGAATTCCAGGAGTTTATGTCGGGCAATGGTATCAAGCACGTCCGGACAGCTTCCAATGGCCAGGCGGAACGGCCGGTCCAAGTCATAAAGCAGGGCATGCTACGCATCCAAGGACCCTCCCTTCAGTACTGCCTATCGCGCCTCCTGCTGGCCTACAGATCCCACCCGCATTCGCTCATGGGAGTCCCGTCAGCGGAATTCCTCATGAAACGCACGCTCAAGACGCGGCTGTCCCTCATTCACCCAGCCCTGGCAGACATTGTTGAGGGCAAGCGCCAGTCCCAAACTGAGCTCCATGACCGAAACTCAAGGGGGAGGTATATAGAAATAGATGACCCAGCATTTGTTCTTAACCATGCTTTAGACCCAAGTGGCTTGAGGGCACCGTAATTGGCAAAGAAGGAAACAAAGACATGGTGGTCCGTCTAAACAATGGGCAGATATGCTGCAAACACTTGGACCAAGTAACGACAAGGTTCAGCATAGACACGGAGGGACCTGAAGAAGAGCATGAGATGGCACCCTGCCAGCGGACGAGCAACAAAGACAGCCCTCAGCGTGCTCAGTCCCTGCAGCCAGCCCAGACAGGCCAGAATCACCTCAAGTGACAGGGACGCGTGCTGAGGCTCAGCCACCAGAGCCACAACTGCGGCGCTCCATGAGACTTAACCTGACAGACTTAACCTCTGAAACAAAAAGACTTAAGGGGGGAGGTGATGTCATGTATTTAAACATCTTGCAATGATATAGTCATGTAACTGTAACTCATGTACACTGTACCTGTACCCTAGAAATGCACACCTTGACCACAGGGGGTGAACTTGCGGGAGACACTCCTCACCTGGGTTTTCCAGGTATAAAAGGGGAGGTCCCACCCAGGGTCAACACTCTTTGGTCCTGGCAATAAAGGTGAAGGTCACAGTGACCGTGTCTGGTATATCCATGCCTCGTGTGAGCCTGTAGTAAGGTGCAGGGGACACCACACATCCAACCATCTCTTAAAAGTGGTGTGGGTTTCTGCATCCATCACTCTTCCAAGCAGTGAGTTTCAGATCCCACAAAGAAGCCCCCTCCTCAAATCACCTCTAAACCTTCCACCAACCATCTTAAAACTATGCCCCCTCATAATAGACCCCTCCACCATTGGAAATAGAACCTTACTATCCACTATCTCCAGGCCCCTCAATATTTTGTACACCTCAATGAGGTCTCCTCTCAACCTCCTCTGTTACAATGAGAACAAACCCAGCCTATCCAATCTGTCCTCATAACTAAGATTCTCCATTCCAGGCAGCATCCTAGTAAATTTCCTCTGCACACTCTCTAGTGCAATCACGACCTTCCTATAATACGGCGACCAGAACTGCACGCAATACTCCAGCTGCGGCCTAACTAAAGTATTATATAATTTAAGCATAACCTCCCTGCTCTTATATTCTATGCCTCGGCCAATAAAGGCAAGCATTCCATATGCCTTCTTAACCACTTTATCCACCTGGCCTGCAACTTTCATGGATCTGTGGATAAACACTCCAAGGTCCCTTTGTTCATCTACACTATTCTTCCTTATTAGCCCTCCCAAAGTGCATCACCTCACACTTCTCTGAATTAAATTCCATTTGCCACTGCTCTGCCCACCTGACCAGTAAATTGATCTCCTCCTGCAGCCCATGACTTTCCTCTTCATTATTAACCATCCAGCCAATTTTAGCGTCGTTTGCAAACTTCTTAATCATGCCCCCCATATTCAAATCTAAATCGTTGATATATACCACAAAAAACAGGTGTCCCAGTACTGAGCCCTGTGCAACCCCACTGGAAACATCCTTCCAGTCACAAAAACATCCATCAATGATTACCCTTTGCTTCCTACCTCCAAGCCAATTTTGGATCCAACTTGACACTGCCCTGTATTCCATGGGCTTTGAGCATCATGACCATCTACCATGTGGGACCTTTTCAAAAGCTTTGCTAAAATCCATATATACTGCATTGTACGCACTATCCTCACTGACCCTCTTGGTTACCTCTTCAAAAAATTCAATCAGGTTAGTCAGACACAATCTTCCCTTAACAAATCCGTGCTGACTGTCCCTAATTAATCCTTGCCTTTCCAAATGCAGATTTATCCTGTCTTTCAGGATTTTTTCCAATAATTTTCCCACCACTGAGGTTAGGCTGACAGGCCTGTAATTACTCAGCCTATCCCTTTCTCCTTTCGTAAACAAGGGTACTACATTAGCAGTCCTCCAATCCTCCGGCACCATGCCCAGATCCAAAGAGGACTGGAAAATGATGGTCAAGGCCACTGCTATTTCCTCTTTTACTTCGCTCAACAGCCTGGGATGCATTACATCCGGGCCTGGGGACTCATCTACTTTCAAAGCTGCTAAATCCCCTTAATACTTCCTCTCTCACTATATTTGTTTTCATCCATAATATCACACTCTCCCTCGATAGCAGAATCTGCATTGCCCCTTTCCTTTGTGAAAACAGATGCAAAGTATTCATTAAGAACCCTCCCAATATCTTCCACCTCCACACAAAGATTACCCTCATGGTCTCTAATAGACCCTACCCCTTCTTCAGTTACCCTCTTACTCTTAATATATTTAAAGAACATCTTAGGGTTTTCCTTAATTTTACTGGCCAAGAATTTCTCGTGCTCTTAGCTTTCCTAATATCCTTTTTAATTTTGCCTCTTAACTTTCTATATTCCTCTAAAGGTTCTATAGTATTTAGCCGTTGATATATGACATAAGAGTCCCTTTTTTTCTTAATCCTCCCCTGTAAGTCCCTAGATATCCAGGGGGCTCTCAAATTATTTTTCCCAACCTTTTTCTTTAAGAGCACATGTTTGGCCTGAGCCTTCCGGATCTCCTCCTTAAATGCCTCCCAGTGTTCTGACACTGATTTACCCACAAGTAGCTGTTTCCAGTCCACCATGGCCAAATCACTCCTTAATTTAGCAAAATTAGCTTTTCCCCAATTCGGAACGGTTATTCCAGGCTTATTCTTGTCCTTATCCATAACCAACTTGAATCTGACTGAATTATGGTCACTGGCATCCAAGTGTTCTCCCACTAATACCCCTTCAACCTGCCCAGCTTCATTCCCCAAAACTAAGCCCAAGACCGCCCCCTCTCGTGTTGGGCTTGCTACATACTGACTAAAAAAGTTCTCTTGAATACATTTCAAAAATTCCGCACCCTCTAAACTCTTCACACTATATTTGTCCTAATCAATATTTGGATAGTTAAAATCCCCTACTATTACTACCCAATTGTTTTTGGACTTCACAGCAGTTTGCCTAAATATTTGCTCCTCTATCTCCCTCCCACTGTTTGGGGGTCTGTAATATACGCCCAGCAGTGTGATCGCCCCTTTTTTATTTTTCAATTCGACCCATATGGCCTCATTTGATGATCCCTCTAACATATCATCCCTCCTCACCGCTGTAATATTTTCTTTAATCAGTACCGCACCCCCTCCCCCCTTTTTACCCCCTCTCTACCTTGTCTAAAAATCCTGTAGCCAGGAATATTGATCTAACAAACCTGCCCCTCTTTCATCCATGTTTCTGTAATGGCTATAATGTCATACTCTCAAGTGTCTACCTGTGTTCTTAGCTCATCTGCCTTATTTGCTATACTCCTTGCATTAAAGTATATACCATTCAGGAATACCTCCTTGCTTACTGCATACTAAACCCTGTTTCCTCTGACTTACAGATTCGCTTTCTAGATTCTTGCTATCCAATTTCAGCTTTACTTCCTTTCCTTTTGAATTCGTTCTCAGGTTCCCATTCCTCTGCTAAGCTATTTTGAACTCTCCCCAACAGCACGAGCAAAACTCCCCACGAGGATATTGGTCCCGGCGCTGTTGAGGTGCAACCCATCCGGTTTGTACAGGTCCCATCTCCCCCAGAAGCGGTCCCAATGTATCAAGAATTTAAAGCCCTCCCTCCTGCACCAACTCTCCAGCCACATGTTCATCCTCTCTATCCTTCTATTCTTATACTCATTAGCACGTGTCACCGGTAGTAACCCGGAGATTACTACCTTTGAGGTCCTACCCTTTAATTTCCTTCTGAGCTCCCTGAATTCTTCCTGTAGGGCCTCATCCCTTATTTTACCTATATCGTTGGTCCCAATATGGACCACGACCTCTAGCTGTTTACCCTCCCCCCCCCTCCCCGCCCCCAGGATGCCCTGTATTCACTCTGTGACATCCTTGACCCTGGCACCAGGGAGGCACAAAACCATTCGGGAGTCACGTCTACAGCCACAGAAACGCCTGCCTGTTCCCCTAACTATAAAATCCCCAGCATTGAAGCACTGACCACACTCGATCAGCTCCGCTGGGCAGACACGAGACTCTCAAAGCAAGTGCTCTACTTGGAACTCCTTCACGGCAAACAAGCCAAAGGTGGGCAGTGGAAACGTTACAAGGACACCCTCAAAGCCTCCCTGATAAAGTGCGACATCCCCACTGACACCTGGGAGTCCCTGGCCAAAGAACGCCCTAAGTGGAGAAAGTGCATCCGGGAGGGCGCTGAGCACCTTGAGTCTCAACACCCCGAGAGCATGCAGAAATCAAGTGCAAGCAGCGGAAAGAGCATGCAGCAAACCAGTCCCACCCACCCCTTCCTTCAACGACTATCTGCCCCACCTGTGACAAAGTCTGTGGCTCTTGTGTTGGACTGTTCAGCCACCAAAGAACTCACTTCAGGAGTGAAAGCAAGTCTTCCTCGATTCCAATGGACTGCCTATGATGATGATGATGATGATGATCATAATGCCACGTGGCGACTTGTGCCTGCAGCTCACCAATCTTATTTGCCACACCATGTGCATTTACGCACATGCACTCCAAACCCAGCTTAGACTGCCTCACATTTTCCCCTGTCTGATCCCTCCTCTTTCTGAACTATTCTTTGCTCTAGTGTTACTTGCCTCACTCGGTCCTCTATTCACCTTGTGTCTCCTCTCTAATATTTCATCCTGATGCCCATTTCTCTACTAAATTAGTTTAAACCCTTCCCCACAGTTCTAGTTAACCTTCCTGCAAGGACATTTCTCCCAGCTCTGTGAGGTGCAACGTATCCACCGTGAACAGGTCCCTCCTGCCCAAGTACTGGTCCCAATGCCCCAGGAATCTGAAGTCCTCTCTCCTGCACCATTTCTTCAGCCACGCGGGTGTCATGTATGTAGACCATGTATATAACTGTAAAGTCACATAAGGTGTGCCACCAGCGGGCACTGTGGTGGGAGACCTGAGGTTTACCTGCATAGGTGTGCAGGGCCCAGTATAAAAGGCTGCCCACCATGCTTGTGCCTCACTCTGGAGTTACAATAAATGGGACTAAGGTCACAACAGCTCCAGTACAATACTAGACCTCATGGAGTCATTCATAAGAGTATTAAAGACATAACAGCGGGAACTTGCCTTATCCTACTATTCCTATACTCACTAGTGCGTGGCACTGGGAGTAATCCAGAGATTACTACCTTTGAAGTCCTGCTCTTTAATTTTCTCCCTAGCTCCTGAAACTCTGATTGCAGGATCTCAACCCTTTTCCTTCCTATGCCATTGGTTCCCACATAAAAACATAAGAAATAGGAGCAGAAGTAGGCCATCTGGCCCCTCGAGCCTGCTCCGCCATTTAATGAGATCATGGCTGATCTGATCTTGGCCTCAACTCCACCTCCCTGCCCTCTCCCCATAACCCTTGACTCTCTTATCTTTCAAAAATCTTTCTATCTCCACCTTTTGGCTGTTCTCCTTCTCCCCTCAAAATGTTCTGCCCCTGAACTGTTATATCCTTCACCCTGGCACCAGGGAGGCAACACACCATACAGGACTCACGTCGGCAGCTACAGAAACGTCTGTCTATCCCCCTGACTATTGAATCCCCTACGACTACTGCATTTTTACACTTTGCTGTGCCCCCTGTGCAGTCATTTGCCCCAAAGTGCAATACATCATCATCATCACCATAGGCAGTCCCTCAGAATCGAGGAAGACTTGCTTCCACTTAACATGAGTTCCAAGGTGGCTGTACAATCCAATACGAGAACCACAGTCTCTGTCACAGGTCATTGAGGGAAGGGGTGGCTGGGACTGGTTTGCCGCACACTCTTTCCGCTGCCTGCGCTTGATTTCTGCATGTTCTCGCCGATGAGACTCTAGCTGCTCAGCGCCCTCCCAGATGCACTTCCTCCACTTAGGGCGATCTTTGGCCAGGGTCTCCCAGGTGTCAGTGGGGATGTTGCACTTTATCAGTGAGGCTTTGAGGATGTCCTTGTAACGTTTCCACTGCCCACCTTTGGCTCATTTGCCGTGAAGGCATTCCGAGTAGAGCGCTTGCTCTGGGAGTCTCTTGTCTGGCATGCGGACTATGTGGCTTGCCATACATACACTCTAGATTACACTCCCACAAGGTGTCGCCACCCTCACTGGTATTCAATGCTGAAAACAGTGCTACATTCCCGGGGGATTCCGGCACTGCCTGCCTCTTCCTACCCTGCCGGACGGCTGCCCACTGACTATCCTCCTAACATGCGCTCCAGGAAATTCTCAGCCTCCCGTCTGCCCTGCAGTGACTCCAGCTGCTCCTCAAGCTCAGAAACCCTGAGCTCGAGCTCGAGCAACTGGAGGCAGTTCCTGCCTTGTACCACCTTGGTAGTCGCATGGTACAACCACAACAGTGTTGGTGACGAATCATAGCAATCAATCCCTATCAGTTAGTCTACAATAGACTGAGACATCATGCCAGGAAGATCCCAGTGATGGAGAGCTTTGGACACCAAGGATCCAAAGTCAGCTGTTCCTTTCAACCATGCTACCACATGTCATGTCTCAAATGACTCATGTACTGTATCCGAAAGTCTTATTTTCTGAAAGAAATCTATCTAATTTGCATTAGTGAATCAATACCAACTGAATCATAAGAACATAAAAAATAGGAGCAGGAGTAGGCCATACGGCCCCTTGAGCTTGCTCCACCATTTAATACGACCATGGCTGATCTGATCATGGACTCAGATCCACTTCACTGCCCGTTCCCCATAACCCCTTATTCCCTTATCGTTTAAGAAACTGTCTATCTCTGTCTTAAATTTATTCAATGATCCAGCTTCCACAGCTCTCTGATGCAGCGAATTCCACAGATTTACAACTCTCTGAGAGAAGAAATTCCTCCTCATCTCAGTTTTAAATGGGCGGCCCCTTATTCTAAGAATCGTTGCTTTATTGTATATCTCAGTTACAAAGATAGAACCAGCACAGGTGCGATGGTCCAAATGGCCTCCTTTTGTTCTGTTATTTTAATGCTCCTATGTATCAAAGCACAGATCCCCCCACCAACCGCCCCCCACCCACCTTAGTGTATCACTCCAGTGACCCCCAAGAAAGATGTTGGTTGGGATCGTGTCTCTCAACAAAAAGGTGATAACACTGGTACTGGATTTTGTTAATAATGTTCATCCCATGAACACACCAATCTGTTCAGTGACCACACTTCAAAAGTATTCCATTAGCTGGAAAAGGCTTTGGGACATCCTGAGATTGTGAAAGGTGCTATATAAATGCAAGCACTCCTCCCTCAATCCCTTCCTTCCTTCCTCTCGTCCTTCCTTCCTTCCCTCCTTCCATCCTTCCTTCTTTCCTTCCTTTTCTTCGCCAGGCTCTGCACTGAGCGGTCCTAACACTGGCAATATAAGCAGGATATTTCCAAATCAATCTATATAGGGAATTCAGAAGAAATTTCTTTACCCAAGGAATGCCACCACAAGGCGAATAGCGTGGATGTATTTAAGGGGAAGCTAGATAAGCACATAAGAGAGAAAAGGGTTAGATTAAGAGTGTCAGCTGTGGCTCAGTGGGTAGCCCATTTGCCTCTGAGTCAGAAAGTTGTGGGTTCAAATCCCACTCTGTGGAACTTGAGCACATAAATCTAGGCTGACATCTCAGTGCAGTGCTGAGGGAGTGCTGCACTGGTGGAGGTGCTGTCGTTTGGATGAGATGTTAAACTGAGGCAATGTCTGTTCTCTCAGGTGGACATAAAAGATCCCATGGCACTATTTTGAAGAAAAGCAAGGCAGTTATCCCCGGTGTCCTGGCCAATATTTATCCCTCAACCAACATAACAAAAGCAGATTATCTGGTCATTATCACAATGTTGTTTGTGGGAGCTTGCTGTACACAGATTGGCTGCTGTGTTTCCTACACTACAACAGTGACTACACGCCAAAGTGCCTCGGTGGTCGTGAAAGGCGCTATATAAATGGTGTGGGTGGAGGCTCATGTGTAGTATTTGCCAGTTGGCACTAATGACCTGTTTCTGTGCTGCAGATTCGACGTAACTTGATATTTGTGAATCAGAGTATTCTCTCCATCCACACCTACCCTGACAAATCTAAATCAGAAGATAAAAGTCAAGGTGATTCATCCCATTGAAGTAGAACCCAAGCTCTCTCATTCAGCATTCTGCACAACTCTAAGGGCTGGAAATTCGGTACCGCCCATTTTGAGGCGTTACTCCTGGCGGGGCAATGAATATAGCGCCCTCTAAAAGTTTGCGAGAAATTTAGTTGAATCGCACCAAGAGGGAAAGGGGACCCTAAATCAGGCGTTCCACAACTCTCCTCAGGCACTGCAGCTGAAAATCTCAGCACTGAAAAGGAAGGCGAAATGCGCATGCTCCGAAGGCCGCTCTCAATCCCGGGCCCAGCCGATTCTTAAAGGGGCAGCACTGTAAGTATGCTCATACGCAGTTCCAGCTGTGAACTCTGAGCAGAGCGGGAAAATGGAGGAGCAGGAAGGTCGCCAGCATGCACACTGCTTCTCAGCCACGGCCGTTGAGACCTTGATAGAGGCAATTGAAAGGAGGTGGCATGTGCTGCAGCTTCCAGGAGGAAGGAGGTCCGTCCCACGAGTTTTCTGCAGGCTTTGGGGGGGAGGAGGCCCAGGGCGTTTCTGCAAGAGACACGGTGCCAAGAACTGCGTCACAATGTCGGAAGAAGTTCAACGACCTCACTAGGATCGCCAGGGTGAGTACACTTTCTATTAATGCCATGATGTGAACCTCACTGTCTCACACAATGTAAAGTCTTTGCACTACCTGCCCCTCCTCTACATGTTCCAGGCCATGGTCTTGGTTGATGAAGCCACCTGAAAAGATGAGGCTCAGTTCACCAGCCATGCCCTGCGCATGCAAGCGACGCGCACCCTCTTGTTCCCTACTCAGTCTCACCCTCCTCACACTACCCTTTTACTCTTGATATGCATTTGCAAAACATCAGCTCTCACCTCATCCCACCATTTCCACATGCACTATGTGCAGCCACACAGATTCTAATGGACATCTTTACACTTCCAGACAGTAAGAGCTACTCTACTATGGAAGGCACTTGTGCCACACGATGAGCAGGACATTCACTCACACCTTCTTGTTTTTCTTATTGCAGATGAAATTGGCTCACAATTGTAGAGAGCAGCAGAGCACCAGAGGTGGGGATCCTGATATACAGAGCTTACTGAGGTCGAGGAGCGAGTATCTGCCCTCCTGGTCACCCCAGTTGGTGCAGTAGTGGGCGGCGAAGCAGAGCCCGCTGTGGTTAGTGACAGTACGTGAATGGCGTTTGCGACTAATGTGCGATCCGTCACCCTTGACCCTTGATAGCAAATGGCCTTCCCCCTTTACATATAAATGTCCAATGCCATCTTCCTCCTACCTCCCTGACACCCCCCACCCCCCGCCACCCCCCACCCACCCCCCCATGCTGCCAACTACACTTCTGTTGCTTTGTGCTTACAGATGATGAGTGTAGAACTTTTTCCTACGGGTTTCAAGCACCAAGACTTATAAGAACACTGCGATTTTCCAATACAATGGACTTTATTAAAAAGATTTAAAATATCAAACGAAACTACAAATTATCCAATTACCGTTTTCAGATTCCACCTTTTGCAATATCTATCCCTCTAGTTAGCCAGTTACGTACAATTAAAATAAATTATCCTTTGCAATATATATGTCTCTAAGTTAACCAGTTACACACACAAAGTTAATTTTCGCAATATAAATGTCCCTAAGTTAACTGGTTATGCACAATGCCTCTCGTAATGTATATATCCAAACTGGCTTATAGATAACCCTGTGGGTGATCAGTCCACCTGGATTAAAAACCTTCAGTGTGTTCTGCTGGCACACAGTTCGTGCGACATTCTCAGCTCAAGAGAAAGGTTTCCTTGGTCTCCTGTGTTTTTATAGTTGACTTCAAACTGGGCCCACATGGCATCCAGATGTCCAGTTGTGTTTGGCCAGAGATAACTTTTGCTGATTGGCCAACTCGAATGTCCTTCAACATGCCTCTTCCTGTTTGAATTCAAACTTTACTCAGTTCTGCTAGATATCCTGTTTGAATTTCAAACTGCTTGTAGTAGAATGCCCATCCCCCGAGGCAACAGATGATTTTCCTTCTCCCTCAAGCCTTCATTAGCCAAAAGCGCGGCAGCCTGCCTGTGATCTGTCAACATCGGTCGACGGGGGAGTTGATGAGGAAGGGATGACATTTTGTTGACTGAGCGATACATTCCACCAGTCTTACTGAGTGGGCACATTACATTGGTTGAAGACCTGAATTCCTGGGGTTTGAAGAGTCTGAGGTGCCTGGCCCCAGTGGCCTACAGCAACGCACAGCACCAGGGGAAGCTCGGAGGCCAGCTTCCCAGAGGTTGGGTCAGCCCAGGAGACCTGCTGAGAGACAGGCAGACGTGGGCCTGGACTTGAAGGCTATGTCCAGGGAGTCCATGCAAATGTACCGTGAGCTCATGGGTGCATTGGAGACAGTCCCGCAGAGCATGGAACACTTGCTCTGAGGTTTGGGGAGGCCGCCTCAAGCATTGCCCCTGCCTCTCAGGTGTCCATCGAGCTCATCCTTGTCCGCTTACAGAGGGAGATGGACTCAACGAGCGACAGTGGCGCGTGCCATGGTTGACGTGGCAGCAGCTATCACATCACAGGCCAAAGCCATGCAAGGACCTTGTGATGTGATACTGCCAATGATTGCTGGCATGGACTCTCAAACTGCTGCGTTTCAGTCACAGAGTGATGCCATGCACACACTGACTGCTGCAATCCTCTTTGTGTTCACCACAGTCCAACGGGGAAGTGACGGTGCCAAAGCAGGCCAGTAATCTGTGGTCACACAGATTGCCCCAGATGCTGAGGCTCTGCCCCGGGAGAGTGGCAGTGGGTTGCTGGAAATGGAAGGTGCTGTCCTTGCTCAAGATGACAGCATTCCGGCTCCCACCACTTCCCCTCTGCCTTTGCCGCAATCTACACCCCAGCCATCAAGACTGCTGCCACCGATGCTGAGGCTGTGAAGTAGGGAAACGAGCCTTCCAGGCCCAGAGCTGGTCCAGGGCATCTTGTTAGGCTGTCTGTACTGTCTCCCCCCCCACACACAGCAGCCCTCAAACAGCCTTGCTGCAGGCACTGAGGCAACATTAAGGAGGAGCACTAGGTGTGGGAGGCGGGTCAAGGTAAGGGGTGGCAAATGCCAGGGGAAGACTTTGGCCATTATGGACAGATGTCGTCATCGTGTAAATAATGGGTGTAAATATGTGGTTGCATTGTTTGACGCATCCTATTATTGTCAGTGTGTGTGCCTAATATTGTGTTCCTAACACAGATGAGACACACAGGGAGGTTAAAGTAACAGTGATCTCAGTCTTTATTAAGACACTCCAGAGTGAGGAACAGGCCTTAGGGGCCGGCTTATATACCGTGCACCCAAGGGATGCTGGGATCCCTTGGGACTTCAGGGGATGCACTCCCTAGTGGCGGAACATGGGAGTGCATGCTTTACAGATACACAACACCTAAAATGCCACATGGATGTTGCTGTGGGATGACTAATGGAAGTGGCCTTTGTCCAAACATTGTTTAAGTTGATTGTGTGATGGTGTTTCAATGGGACGATGAGTTTTTTTTTGACTTGCTGGGGAGGAGTTTTTTTGTGTTGTTTAAGGTTGCTGTTGTTAATAAAATGTTAGTTTGAACGTTTTGCATTGGCGTCTTCTGTATGATTGTGGACTTTAATGGTGATGTGCCATTATCGTGGCACATAGCGCGGTCTGTATTAGCTGTATCCCTCAGCTTCTTCCATTCAAGAGAATCGATGTATTATGAGCCGCTGACATGCGGCTCTTGCACCGGCAACATCACCACGCTGCCTTCACCATGGCTGCTGCTCCTCCTGGTGTGGCTGGCCATTCGGGGCCTCGCCAGGCTCCTGTTCATCGTCCCCCTCCTCCTGAGGTGGGCCTGCGATCCCCACTGGCAATGCCTGACCCTTCATGATGGCCAAGTTGTGCAGCATACAGCACACCACAATGAATAGGGGGAATATTGAAAGCTGCCTCCAGAGCGGTCCAGGCATCGGAAATGCTGCTTCAGCAACCCTACTGTCTGCTCGGTGATGTTGCGGGTGGCCGCATGGCTGTCATTGTAGCGATGCTCCGCTTGGGTGGTAGAGTTGCGGAGGAGGGTCATTAGCCAGATGGCGAGGCTGTATCCTTTGTCCCCGAGCAGCCAGCCGCACCCTTTCCATGGTGGCTGAAGCGTTCGAGGCACAGTGCTCTCACGCAGTATGAAAGCATCATGTGTGTGCTCCCTGGATAGAGTGCATTCACTGCGAGGATGTGCTGCGTGTGATCGCACACCAGCTGCACATTTAGGGAGTGGTATCCCTTTCGGTTTCTGGATACCTCTGCGTTGTGGAATGGTGCTCGCAAGGCCAATTGTGTGCAGTCAATGGCTCCTTGAACCCTCGGCAAGCCCACTATCCTGCCAAAGCCAAATGCCCGCTCATTCTGGCTCTCCCTGCTCATTGGGAAGGTTCTGAAGTCTATTCTGTGGGTGCAGAGAGCTTTTGTGAGGTGGCAATTCCAGCGATGTGCAACGAATTGAGAGAGGCCGCATATGTCCCCTGATGCAGCTTGGAAGGAGCCGGAGGCATAGAAGGCTAGTGCCACCGTGATCTTCACTGCGATGGGCAGTGCAGTCTTGGTGCCGAGGTCTGCCTGTAGGAGATGGCATATTTCTGTCAGCACCTCCTTTTGGAAGCACAGTTTTCTCACCCACTGCTCCTCAGAGAGCTGAAGGAATGAGCGTTGCTGCCTGTAAACCCATAGTGGGGGAGGGCAAGGCCTCCTGTCTAGACGTCTATGGCCTCTCTCCTCATTTGTGGCCCAACATGGCTAACAGTCCTTCTATCTTGACGCCGCCTAACCAGAGCATGAAGTAGGTGATGCTGGCGAACTAGTAATGCCCCCAATCAATTATTTCACTCAAGTTGTAAGGACCCTGTAATGACAGATAACCTACTACTTCAAAGTCAGAGGTTCACGCAGCATGCTGGATGGAAACGTTGCACTCAATGTGACCTCCGATTTATGCTCCTCCTCCATCCCTTTAAGTAGGCTGAAGATATCGCCAGCGGAAGGTGGTACCGCCTGGTTTCTCCGGCGTGATTAGGGGCGGGTGCTAAATGAGGCGGCGCATCTAATGTTGCGAGCGAGGTGCTAGCGGATCGTTGCACGTGTACTGACGTCACGATCTGACGAAAAATGCACAGCGAGGTGGCAGTGCTTTGCACTGCTGCAAAAACGGCCCAGCGGTGAGCAATTCGAGACGCATTACCCCCCGTCCAGGGCGCTAACAGAGCCGCTACACAACCCAAGTGTTTTGTCTCACTATCCCACTTGGCAGATAATTCTAAACATTTATCACTCTTTGACTTAAGACGCTCTTCCAAATATCTGCTTTAAATTTACTTTTCATCAAGTCCTGTACTTAACTGAAGTGCTCTGTCACCAAGAAACTTTATTTAGAACAAGATGTTTAATGTTGAAAGGAGCTTTACGGAGCGAGAGTGGTTCATAGGGTGGAATGTAACACTCGAGGAGCTGGTGATTGATGAGGTGCCGGACAGACCTACTCACTGGGACAGTCAATGGATCAACATCTGCATGGGTGAGAACAAGGGCCGTTAGCCTGCTGCTTCTGTCTTATGTTGTGCAGATTAAGTGAACAAAATAATCCGCACACTTCATCGCAAAAGAAAACAATCGTATCGTAGCTAGTACACTGCGTTCGATCCGTTCCAACTGAAAGATAGATGAAAGACTTGCATTTATATAACATCTTTCATGACCTCAGGACGTCCCAAAATGCTTTACAGCTAATGAAGTCATTTCGAAGTGTAGTCACTGCTGTAATGTAGCAATCGTGGTAGCCAATTTGTGCACAGTAAGATCCCACAAATGGCACTGTAATAATGAGCAGATAACTTATTTGAGTTATGTTGGTTGAGGGAGAAATATTAGCCAGGACACTGGGGAGAACTCTCCTACTCTTCTGGGGCCCAAGTCAGTGCACCTAAAAAATACCTGCAGATTCTCCGGCTCCCTGCAGGTCCTTTGGAGCTCGGCGCTGTGCAGCACGAGCTGTGGGGGGCGGAGCCAGGTCCCTGCGCTGAAATCAGTGCCGGGACCTCTGCGCAGGCACGCTGCAGTGGGCGCGCATGTGTAGTAGCTCCAGGCACCTGAAACTGTGTGGGAGGGGCCCGCAGTACGCAGCCCCTAGCCCTGGCCAAATGGCCTCACTGGGGCTGCGAGGATCAGGCTGCACCTCCCCTCGTCCAGCTCCTGCTCTGGCTCCAGCTGGCTCTCTCAACTCCCCACCCCCCACGCCCCCGGACCTCCCCCAGCTCCCGCTGCGACCTCCCCCCCAGCTCCCGCTCCAACCCCCACCCCCACAGCTCCCGCTCCGCTCCCCCCCGGACCCCCCCCCCACAGCTCCCGCTCCGACGACCGCCCACCCCCCCAAGCTCCCGCTCCAATGACCCCCCCGCGCCCCCCCCAAACTCCTGCTCTAACGACCCACTCCCCCCGGCCACCTACCTTTAACTCCTTCGGCGGGGCCCGCCCGCCCGGCATCTTGCTGGTGGCGGGCCCCAGCCAATGTCTTGGGCCCGGCTTCTTCACGTCAGCCGGGCCCGTTCAGCCTCCTCCCTCTCCCCTCCCTCCCTCCCTCCCTCTCCTCTCCCCTTCTCTCCCTCCCTCTCCTCTCCCCTTCCCTCCCTCCCACTCCTATCCCCCTCCCTCCCTCCCTCTCCTCTCCCCCTCTCCCGCTCCCTCCCTCCCTCCCCTCTCCCCTTCCCTCCCTCCCTCCCTCCCTCTTCTCTCCCCCTCTCTACCTCCCTCTCCTCTCCACCTCCCTCCCTCTCCCCTCGCCTCTCCCCCACCCTCCCTCCCTCTCCTCTCCCCCTCCCCCTCCCTCTCCTCTCCTCCTCTCCCTCCCTCCCTCTCTTCTCTCCCTCCCTCCCTCTCTCCTCTCCCTCCCTCCCTCCCTCTCTCCTCTCCCCCTCCCTCCCTCTACTCTCCCCCTCCCTCCCTCGCCTCTCCCCCTCCCTCCTTCTCCTCTCCCCCTCCCCTTCCCTCCCTCTCCTCTCCCTCCCTCCCTCTCCTCTCCCCTTCCCTCCCTCCCTCTCTCCTCTCCCCCTCCCTCCCTCTACTCTCCCCCTCCCTCCCTCTCCTCTCCCCCTCCCTCCCTCTCCTCTCCCCCTCCCTCCTTCTCCTCCCCCCCTCCCCTTCCCCTCCCTCCCTCCCTCTCTTCTCCCCCTTCCCCTCCCTCCCTCCCTCTCCCCCCACCTCCCTCTCCCCCTCTCCCCCTCCCTCCCTCTCCCCCTCTCCCCCTCCCTCCCGCTCCCTCTCTCCTCTCCCTCCCTCCCCCTCTCCCCCTCCCTCTCTCCTTTCCCTCCCTCTCTCTCTCCTCTCCCTCTCTCCCCCCTCCCTCTCTCCTCTCCCTCTCCCCCCTCCCCTCCCTCTCTCCTCTCCCCCCCTCCATCTCTCCTCTCCTCTCCCTCCCTCTCCTCTCCCCACCTCCCTCTCTCCTCTCCCTCTCCCCCATCCCCTCCCTCTCTCCTCTCCCCCCCTCCATCTCTCCTCTCCTCTCCCTCCCTCTCCTCTCCCCACCCCTCCCTCTCCCCACCCCTCTCTCTCCTCCCCCTCCTCCCCCTCCCCTCACTGTCAGAAACACACAGACACTGACAGACAGAGAGAAAGAGACACTGACACTAACAGACAGAGAGTGAGAGAGAGACACACAGACAGAGAAAGAGAGACACACACACTGGGGGGGGGGGGGGGGTGTCCCAGCACACTGTTGGAGGGCTCCCGGTGCTGCAGTCGGTGAGTAGAACATTTTTTATGTATTGATTTTTTAATTTTTGTAATTTTTTATTAATTTTTTTTGATTGATTTATTGGTTGATTTATTGATGTATTTGTCATTTATTATTGATGATGGCTCTTTAT
The DNA here is from genome assembly GCF_044704955.1 of Pristiophorus japonicus. Taxonomy (NCBI): domain Eukaryota; kingdom Metazoa; phylum Chordata; class Chondrichthyes; family Pristiophoridae; genus Pristiophorus; species Pristiophorus japonicus. The sequence goes on along the minus strand of NC_091996.1, from coordinate 61,628,715 downwards.
TTGTAAAACTGAAGTGTTTAATGTTTGTAAACTTCCCTTTCTCCCCCCACCCGATTCCCTACGCCTGATTTGTAACCTACGCCTGATTTTCTAAGTGTAGACAAGGTTTTTCTGAGCGTACAAAAATCTACACTTACTCCACTCTAAGTTAGTTTGGAGTAAGTTTTCACTGCCTAAACTTTCAAAATGGGCGTAAGTGGCCGGACACGCCCCCTTTTGAAAAAAAAAATCTGTTCCAAACTGAAACTGTTCTAACTCACTAGAACTGGAGCAAACTAAATGCCAAGAATTGCAATTTCTAAGATACTCCATTCTAAACCAGTTGCTCCAAAAATAACAGGAGCAACTCAGGCCGAAACTTGGGCCCCCAGAGTGGGCTATATCCCGACATGCTTCCAACACAATGTCACAAGCTGCTAACCCCGCAGGTCGAGACAACAACAACTTGTACTTATATAGCACCTTAAACGTAGTAAAACATCCCATAGTGCTTCACAGGGCGATTATCAAACAAAATTGGACATTGAATTACATAAGGAAATAATCGGACAGGTGACCAAAAGCTTGGTCAAAGATGAAGATTTTCTGGGATGTGTTAAAGGACGAGAGAGAGTTGGAGAGGTTTAGGGAGCGAATTCCAGAGCTTGTGGCCTTGGTAGCTGAAGGCATGGCTGCCAATGGTGGGCCGATGAAAATCAGTGATGTACCTATCACCCAGTAACACAGAGCGCACTGACTAACCAGAGAATGGTTATAGAATAGAGCCTGCTCCCAGGCACTTTCAACACTTATGCTAAACACAATGACAAGGGGTTGCAAGGCTTTAGTTTACTTTAATTCTCAGATAATGTTTATAGAGCTCCACCTCAGACTCTAAATCACTCACAGACATTTATTATTCTATAAGTAAACCATCCGAACTCCTCGATTAGATTCCAGCCTGTAACTCACTCCCAGGTAAACCATCTAAACCCCTCAATTAGATTTAGATACAATCCTGAGTATCAGTTATGCTATATATAAATCTCCTGAACTCCTCGATTAGACTCCAGTCTGTACCCACTCCCAAATATCTGTTATTCTATCTATATACCACCTGAACCCCTCAGTTAGATTTAGATACAATCCCGAGTATCAGTTATGCTATATATAAACCTCCCGAACTTTTCGATTAGACTCCAGTCTGTACCCACTCCCAAATATCTGCTATTCTATCTATATACCACTTGAACCCCTCAGTTAGATTCCGGCCTGAAACTCACTCCTAGGTATCTGTTATTCAATATATAAACCACCCATGCCCCTCAGTTAGGTTTCAACCTGCATTGTACTCAAAACTGCATAGAGTTCAAGTAATTCCAAAAGCAATGTGAAAATGAAAGCAACAATACCTGAAGAAAGAAGCAGACAGGAAATGAGATCATTCCCTGCCCCGCCCAGTATATTCCCATTAATATGTGGTGTATGTACACTGTCAGTACAGGGATCAATTCGATCAGGGCCTTACACCACGCAGTGTACTCCCTGGAATCTCTCCTTGGAAGCTTTGTTGTGTGGTAATCCCCCTGCCTTGGATATAGTAAATTAAGAAAACTCTACAACAGTGTAAATTGTACCTGGTGTGAGAGACGGTAGGACTAGGTGCACTATTCTTTGACTGGTTTTACCAGTTAATTGTATGGAAACTGTCATGTATGTACATGCTGTTTGTAGCCACCAGATGGTGTTATTGTTGGAGGCCACTGAGCAGCACGCACATGATGCTGCTCTGGTATAAAAGGGCAGCCATTTTGTGAGTCAGGCACTTTGGGCTATAACAAAGCAGAAGCAAGGTTGTACCTTGCTCAATTAAACAGTACTCAGTTTGTACCTTTATTGCATACATAACATTTGGTGACGAGAATACAAGAAACTTTGTTTGCAAAATGAGCACGATTGGATTTTTAGAGTGATTCGTGGAGGGAGAAGATTGGACAGACTTTGTGAGCCGTTTGAACCAGTACTTCGTGGCCAACAAAATGAAGGAGGTCGACGATGCAGATCGGCGCTGGGCCGTGTTCCTCACTGTGTGCGGTTCAAAGATCTACGGTCTGATAAAGAATCTACTCATGCCTAGTGATCCAACAGAGAAAACGTACGAGGAGTTGTGTACATTGGTACGGGAGCACTTCAAGCCAGACGACGGCATCATCATCTCGAGATACAGGTTTTATACACACGTTCGATCGGAGGGCGTCGGAATTCGTTGCCAACCTCAGACATCTAGCGGGACTGTGCAAGTTCAGGACGGTGTTCGCAGACATGCTGCGGGACTTCTTTGTTATCGGTATCAACCACGAGGTGATCCTGCGCAAACATCTGGTGGTGAAGGAGTTGGATTTAAAAAGGGCCATCCAGATCGCTCAATCATGTATGACGACGGACAGGAGTTTAAAGCAAATATCGGTGAAGAACCGAACCTCTGCAAGTACTGCAAATGCGATTGATTTGGCGTTCGGCAGAGCGGCACATGGCAGGGCCTATCCGGCTGCATTCGCGAAACCTGTGGCTGCCCAAAGTCCGCCAGCAGGAATGTATCCGATTTCTCCGTGTTGGCGTTGTGAGGGAAATCATCGGCACCAGCAGTGCCGATTTAAGCAATATAGTTGAAAGGCTGTCTGAGAGTGGGGCATCTCCAGCACAAGTGTCCACAGATGAACAAGCGAGCTGCAACACACCACATGGAGGATGAGAGTCAGACTAGCGCAGATCCGGATACGCAATCCGAGATGCCAGAGGAGGAAGTGTATGGACTGTACTCTTTCATAACCAAGAGTAACCCAATTTTGATAAATGTGAAGTTTAACGGGATACCGGTATCGATGGAACTAGACATAGGGGCGAGTTAATCGATCATGAACAAGAGGGCATTTAATAAGCTGTGGGATACTAAGATTATGAGGCCCAGGCTGAGCCCTGTTAATGCTAAGCTACACACATACACCAAAGAACTGATAAAGGTGATTGGCAGCGCACAAATTAATGTGTCGTATAACGGGGCGGTTCACGAGTTACCGCTGTGGATTGTTCCAGGCAATGGCCCAATGCTGCTCGGCAGGAGCTGGTTGGAGAAAATCAGATACGACTGGAGCGACATAAAGGCATTGTCATCGGAGGAAGATACATGTGCCCAAGTATTGAGCAAGTTCCCCTCGCTGTTCAAACCGGGTATCTGCAACTTCACGGGAGCCAAGGTGCAGATGCAAGACCCGTCTATCATAAAGCTTGAGCAGTGCTGTATATGATGAGGGAGAAGGTCAAAATTGAACTGGACAGACTCCAGCGTGAAGGAATCATATCACCAGTCGAATTTAATGAATGGGCCAGCCCCATTGTTCCTGTGCTGAAAAGTGATGGCACAGTCAGAATCTGTGGAGACTACAAGGCTATGATCAACAGGGTTTTGAAACAAGATCAGTACCCGTTGCTGAAGGCTGATGACTTGTTTGCGATGCTAGCCGGAGGGAAGTCGTTCACAAAACTGGACTTGACGTCGGCCTATATGACGCAGGAGTTGGTCGAGACATCGAAGAGACTTACGTGCATTAACACGCACAAAGGACTGTTTATTTACCACAGGTGTCCATTTGGAATTCACTCGGCTGCAGCAATATTCCAGAGTTACACTGCCTTTTATACCTGCTTGCCCAGGGTGTGCAGGTTACCCTTGGGTCTCCAACAGGAGCGCCCCCTGGTAGCAAGTCTTACACACTAGTAAAGTTTACATACATAACATCACTCCTCCCCAAAGTCTTAGATACAAGTTATTTACAAGTTGAGGTGATCCGGGGCTCTGCGTTCCCGGGTTGATCGCTTGAGTTGAAATCCTGACATGGGTGAGTTGGTCGGATCATTGCTGCACTGCAGCACGACTGGTCTGATCGGACTGTCGGGCATGGTTGGTTCATCTTCGTGGTTGACAGTGAGGTCGGTTGCTGGTTGGGTGTGTGTTGGTGGATCAATGATGGTAATGTCTTCTTCAAACTGTTCTTGGTTGTCAGTGAATCGCAGTTTGGTCTGATCCAAATGCTTTCTGCATCTTTGTCCATTCAAAAGTATGGCAACAAACACTCTAGTCCCCTACTTGGCTAACACAGTGCCAGCAACCCATTGGGGACCATGATCGTAAAGAACAAACACAGGGTCATTAACCTCAGTGTCACGCGATACAGCCGTGCGATCGTGGTACACATTATGTCGGTGACGCCGGGTTTCTACATGATCATTGAGATCCGGGTGGACGAAGGAGAGCCTGGTTTTGAGTGCTCTCTTCATTAACAATTCTGCAGGGGGAACACCAGTAAGCAAGTGGGGTCACTTCCGGTAGCTGAGCAGAACCCGAGATAACCAGGTCTGCAGGGAACCTTCCGTCATGCGTTTCAAGCTCTGCTTGATAGTTTGGACTGCCCGTTCCGCTTGACCATTGGATGCGGGATTAAACGGGACAGACTTGACATGCTTGATACCATTGCGGGTCATGAACTTGTTGAATTCCGAGCTGGTGTTACATGGTCCATTGTCACTAACAAGGATGTCAGGCAAACCATGGATGGCGAACATGGCCCGGAGGCTTTCAATGGTGGCAGTGGACGTACATGATGACATTATTATACATTCAATCTATTTAGAATAAGTGTCCACTGCTACAAGGAACATCTTTCCTAGAAAGCAGCCAGCGAAATCTATGTGGACCTTGGACCACAGTTTGGAGGGCCATGACCACAGACTCAGTGGGGCCTTTCTTGGTGCATTGCTCAACTGTGAGCAAGTGTTCCATTGGTGTATGCATGACTCCAATTCCAAGTCAATGCCAGGCCACTAAACGTGCGACCTGGCGATAGCCTTCATCATGATTATGTCTGAGTGGGTACTGTGTAGGTCGCGTATAAACGTTTCCCTGTCTTTTTTTGGCAAAACCATGCGATTCCTCCACAGGAGACAATCCGAATGGATGGACATTTAATCCTTGCGTCGGTAAAACGGCTTAATTTCGTCTTGCATTTCCCCCGGAACAGCCGACCAGCTCCCATTAAGGTTGCAGCGTTTTACTAGTGATAGCACAGGGTCTTGGCTAGTCCAGGTCCTGATTTGGCGAGCCAATCGTGCGACCTGGCGACAGCCTTCATCATGACTATGCCTGGATGGGTACTGTGTAAGTCACGTATGAACATTTCCCCATCTTATTTTGGCAAAACCACGCGATTCCCCCACAGGAGACAATCCGAATGGATGGACATTTCATCCTTGTGTCGGTAAAACGGCTTAATTTTGTTTGCATTTTCCCAGGAACAGCCGATCATAGAAACATAGAAACATAGAAAATAGATGCAGGAGAAGGCCATTCGGCCCTTCGAGCCTGCACCACCATTCAATAAGATCATGGCTGATCATTCACCTCAGTACCCCTTTCCTGCTTTCTCTCCATACCTCTTGATCCCTTTAGCCATAAGGGCCATATCTAACTCCCTCTTGAATATATCCAATGAACTGGCATCAACAATTCCCTGCGGTAAAGAATTCCACAGGTTAACAACTCTCTGAGTGAAGAAGTTTCTCCTCATCTCAGTCCTAAATGGCTTATCCCTTATCCTTAGACTGTGTCCCCTGGTTCTGGACTTCCCCAACATCGAGAACATTCTTCCTGCATCTAACCTGTCCAGTCCCATCAGAATTTTATATGTTTCTATGAGATCCCCTCTCATCCTTCTAAACTCCAGTGAATACAGGCCCAGTTGATCCAGTCTCTCCTCATATGTCATCCCGGGAATCAGTCTGCTGAACCTTGCAGACCGCCCTGCTCCTATACTCAAATTCCCTAGCTATGAAGGCCAACCTACCATTTGCCTTCTTCACCGCATGCTGTACCTGCATGCCAACTTTCAATGACTGATGTACCATGACACCCAGCTCTCGTTGCACCTCCCCTTTTCCTAATCTGCAGCCTTCAGATAATATTCTGCCATCGTGTTTTTGCCGCCAAAGTGGATAACCTCACATTTATCCACATTATACTGCATCTGCCATGCATTTGCCCACTCACCTAACCTGTCCAAGTCACCCTGCAGCCTCTTCGTATCCTTCTCACAGCTCGCACCACCACTCAGCTTAGTGTCATCTGCAAACTTGGAGATATTACACTCAATTCCTTCATCCAAATCATTGATATATATTGTAAATAGCTGGGGTCCCAGCACTGAGCCCGGCGACACCCCATTAGTCACTACCTGCCATTCTGAAAAGGACCCATTAATCCCGACTCTCTGCTTCCTGTCTGCCAACCAGTTCTCTATCCACGTCAGTACATTACCCCCAATACCATGTGCTTTGATTTTGCACACCAATCTCTCGTGTGGGACCTTGTCAAAAGCCTTTTGAAAGTCCAAATACACCATATCCACTGGTTCTCCCTTATCCACTCTATTAGTTACATCCTCAAAAAATTCTATTAGATTTGTCAAGCATGATTTCCCTTTCATAAATCCATGCTGACTTGGATTGATCCTGTCACTGCTTTCCAAATGCGCTGCTATTTAATCTTTAATAATTAATTCCAACATTTTTCCCACTACTGATGTCAGGCTAACCGGTCTATAATTATCCATTTTCTCTCTCCCTCCTTTTTTAAACAGTGGTGTTACATTAGCTACCCTCCAGTCCATAGGAACTGATCCAGAGTCGACAGACTGTTGGAAAATGATCATCAATGCATCCACTATTTCTAGAGCCACTTCCTTAAGTATTCTGGGATGCAGACTATCAAGCCCTGGGGATTTATCGGCGTTTAATCCCATCAATTTCCCCAACACAATTTCCCACCTAATAAAGATTTCTTCAGTTCCTCCTTCTCACTAGATCCTCGGTCCCCTAGTATTTCTGGAAGGTTATTTGTGTCTTCCTTCGTGAAATCAGAACCAAAATATTTGTTCAACTGGTCTGCCATTTCTTTCTTCCCCATTAAAAATTCACCTGAATCTGACTGCAAGGGACCTACATTTGTCTTCACTAATCTTTTCCTCTTCACATATTTATAGAAGCTTTTGCAGTCAGTTTTTATGTTCCCAGCAAGCTTCCTCTCATACTCTATTTTGCCCCTCCAAATTAAACACTTTATCCTCCTCTGCTGGATTCTAAATTTCTCCCAGTCCTCAGGTTTGCTGCTGTTTCTGGCTAATTTATACGCCTTTTCCTTGGATTTAACACTATCCTTAATTTCCCTTGTTAGCCACAGTTGAGCCACCTTCCCCATTTTATTTTTAGTCCAGATAGGGATGTACAATTGTTGAAGTTCATCCATGTGATCTTTAAATGTTTGTCATTGCCTATCCACTGTCAACCCTTTAAGTATCATTCGCCAGTCTATTCTAGCCAATTCACATCTCATATCATCGGAGTTACCTTTCCTCAAGTTCAGGACCCTAGTCTCTGAATTAACTGTGTCACTCTCCATCCTAATAAAGAATTCTACCATATTGTGGTCACTCTTCCCCAAGGGGCCTTGCACAACAAGATTGTTAATTAGTCCTTTCTCATTACACATCACCCAGTCTAAGATGGCCAGCCCTCCAGTTGGTTCCTCGACATATTGGTCTAGAAAGCCATCCCTAATAAACGCCAGGAAATCCTCCTCCACCGTATTGCTATCAGTTTGGTTAGCCCAATCTATATATAGATTAAAATCGCCCATGATAACTGCTGTACCTTTATTGCCCGCATCCCTAATTTCTTGTTTGATGCTGTCCCCAACCTCACTACTACTGTTTGGTGGTCTGCACACAACTTCCACTAGCGTTTTCTGCCTTTGGTATTCCGCTGCTCCACCCATACAGATTCCACATTATTCAAGCTAATGTCCTTCCTTACTATTGCGTTAATTTCCTCTTTAACCAGCAACGCTACACCACCTCCTTTTCCTTTCTGTCTATCCTTCCTGAATGTTGAATGCCCCTGGATGTTGAGTTCCCAGCCTTGGTCACCCTGGGGCCATGTTTCTGTGCCAACTATATCATATTCGTTAATTGCTGCCTGCGCAGTTAATTCGTCCACCTTATTACGAATACTCCTAGCATTGAGTGACAGAGCCTTCAGGCTTGTCTTGTTAACACACTTTGTGTTGTGTATCTGTAAAGCATGCACTCCCATGTTCCGCCACCAGGGAGTGCATCCCCTGAAGTCCCAAGGGATCCCAGCATCCCTTGGGAGCACTGTATATAAGCCGGTCTCTAAGGCATGTTCCTCACTCTGGAGTATCTTAATAAAGACTGAGGTCACTGTTACTTTAACCTCCCTGTGTGCAGTCTCATCTGTGTTAGGAACACAACACTTTGCCTCTTTAGAATTTTGCTGTAATGTGGCCCATTGTGATTTTTGCCTTGGGTTTCTCTGCCCTCCACTTTTACTTTTCTTCTTTCTATCTTTTGCTTCAGCCCCCATTCTACTACCCTCTGTCTCCTGGCATAGGATCCCATCCCCCTGCCATATTAGTTTAACCCCTCCCCAACAGCACTAGCAAACACTCCCCCTAGGACATTGGTTTCAGTCCTGCCCAGGTGCAGACCATCCGGTTTGTACTGGTCCCACCTCCCTCAGAACCGGTTCAAATGTCCCAGGAATTTGAATCTCTCCCTTCTGCAGCACTCCTCAAGCCACGTATTCATCTGAGCTATCCTGCAATTCCTACTCTGACTAGCACTGGTGGCACTGGTAGCAATCCTGAGACCAGCTCCCATTAAGGATGCAGCATTTTACTAGTGCTAGCACAGAGCCCTCGCTCTCAAAAACATCCATTAAAAGAAGCAAGTCTGCGGGTTGCGCCATTTCCACCCCGGTGGTGGGCAATGGTAGCCGACTGAGGGCAGAAGCACAGTTCTTAATGCCTGGTCTGTGGCGGATTACATAGTCATACGCAGATAATGTTAGTGCCCATCTTTGGTTGCAGGACGAAGCATTGGTGTTAATACCTTTGCTTTCTGAGAACAGCGAAATGAGCGGCTTGTGGTCAGTTTCGAGCTCGAACCGGAGTCCAAATAGGTATTGGTGCATTTTATTAAACCCGTATATGCACGCTAATGCTTCTTTCTCAATCATACTGTCGGCTCTTTCAGCCTTAGGTAAACTTCTGGATGCATATGCAACCGGTTGCAGTTTGCCTGACACATTGGCTTGCTGTAACACACAACCGACCCCGTACGATGAGGCATCACAAGTTAGTTCTAAACGTTTACACAGGTCATACTATACAAGTAACTTGTTAGAACATAGCAGGTTTTTGGCCTTATTAAAGGCTGTCTCTTGAGATTTACCCCAAACCCAGTCATCACTCTTGCGTAGCAATAAATGGAAAGGTTCCAGCAAAGTGCTCAACCTCGGTAGAAAGTTACCAAAATAGTTGAGGAGCCCCAAGAACAAACACAGCTCCGTCACATTCTGTGGTCTGGGTGCATTCTTGATGGCCTCCATCTTGGAGTCCATGGGTCTGATGCCATCCGCGGAAATCTTTCTCCCCAAAAATTCAACCTCTGGCACCAGGAAAACACACTTGGAGCATTTCAGCCTGAGTCTCACTCTGTCAAGTTGCTTTAGAACCTCTTCCAGGTTGTGCAAGTGTTCGGTGGTGTTGCGACCAGTGATCAGGATGTCGTCTTGGAACACCATGGTGCGCGTAACCAATTTCAGCACACTCTCCATGTTCCTCTGGAGGATGGCCGCAGACGAGCGAATCCCAAAGGGGCATCTGTGGTATATGAACAGTCCTTTGTTCGTGTTGATGCACGTCAATTTTTTCGAAGGTTCAGCCAGCTCCTGCGTCATGTAAGCAGAGGTTAGATCCAGCTTGTTGAACGACTTCCCCCCTGCTAGCGTTGCGAACAGGTCATCCGCTTTGGGTAGTGGGTACTGGTCCTGTAACGAGACTCGGTTGATGGTTAGCTTGTAGTCCCCGCAGATTCTGACAGTCCCATCGCTTTTCAACACTGGAGCAATTGGACTGGCCCACTCGTTGAACTCGACTGGTGATATGATTCCCTTTCGTTGAAGTCTGTCCAGCTCAATCTCGACTTTCTCTCGCATCATATATGGAACCGCTCGGGCCTTGTGATGAACGGGCCGCGCATCAGGGACTACGTGGATCTGCACTTTGGCACCTGTGAAGTTGCCGATGCCTGGCTCAAATAATGACGGGAATTTGTTTAGCACTTGGACGCATGAGGCGTCATCCACCGAAGACAGTGCTTTGATGTCGTCCCAGTTCCATCGGATCTTTCCTAGCCAGCTTCTGCCGAACAGCGTTGGGCCATCGCCTGGTACAATCCATAGTGATAAATCATGCACAGTTCTATCGTACGATACCTTCACTGCCGCACTGCCAATGCCTGGTTTGAGCTCTTTGGTATAAGTGCGCAGCTTTGTGTGAATCGGGCTTAGTTTTGGCCTTTGTGCCTTGTTGCCCCACAGTTTCTCAAAAGCCTTCAGGCTCATAATTGACTGACTTGTCCCCATATCCAATTCCATGGAAACTGGAATGCCGTTTAATTTGACTTTCAACATTATCGGAGAGCTTTTGGTGATGAAGGTGTGTACCCCATACACTTCCTCTTCAGCCTCGGGTTGAGTTGCCTCTCTTACTCATTCAACGTGATCCACACCAGATCGGTCATCTTCTGCCAACTCTGCCACGTGGTGAGTCACAGTACATTTGCACATTCGCTGGAGGTGCCCCATTGTTCCACAGCCCTTGCACACGTAGTGCTTGAATCGACATTGATGGGCTCTATGATTGCCCCTGCAGCGCCAACATGGTGTTAATGGATTCTCATTCACGCCCCACGGCGGACTCTGAGTCATCTTCAGTCTGGCTTCTGCAGGTGTGTAGGCCCTGCCATGTACAATTCTGCTTGCTAACGGCGTTATTTTATGCACAGTACTTGCTGGTGAGCTTCGATGCTGCAAAGATATCTGCTTAGTGTTATCGTTCGTGGACATGAAAACCTGGGCTATCGTTATGGCCTTGCTCAGATCTAGGGATTTGACAGACAGCAGTTTGCGAAGAATGACCTCGTGGCCGATTCCAAGCACAAAAAAGTCCCACAACATTTCCCCCAAAAATCCAGCAAATTCGCACAGTCCCACAAGGCATCTTAGGTCGTCGACGTAGCTCGCCACGTTCTGGCCCTCGGAACGATGGTACGTGTAAAAGCGATACCTGGCCATTAAGATGCTCTCCTTCGGCTTGTGGTGTTCCCGAACCAGCATGCACAACTCTGCATATGTCTTGTCCGTTGGTTTCATCAGTGCTAGCAGATTTTTGACAAGGCCATAGATCATGGACCCACAAATGGTGCGGAGAATCGCCCTACACTTGACCGCGGTATCTTCCGTATCCAGCTTGTTGGCCATGAAGTACTGGTCAAGACGCTCAACGAAGGCTTCCCAATCATCACCCTCAACAAATCTCTCAAGAATACAACGGCAGCCATAACCGCGTGAAAGTTCATGATCTGTTACTCGTCACCAATTGTTGTGTTCAGAATAACTCCACAAGACTGTATACTGTAAGCTCAAACTGTTGTGACCTTGGCCTCTTTAATGTAACTCCAGAGTGAGCAAGCAGCCTTTTATACCTGCTTGCCCAGGGTGTGCAGGTGACCCTTGGGTCTCCAACAGGTGCGCCCCCTGATGGCAAGTCTTACACAATAGTAAAGTTTACATACATAACAGCCAGGACCCGATATTATCGGTGGTAAAGGGTTGCATCCTCAAAGGGGATTGATCTGCCATACCTAAGCAAAAGTGCGAGGAGGCCAAACCGTACATTCGCCGCAAGCACGAACTGTTTATTCAGCAGATTGCATATTGTGGCGCAATCGAACTTTAATGCCTAAGAAAGGGAGAGAGAAGTTTGTGCGTGAGTTACCCAGCATACATCCTGGTATAGTGATGATGAAGGCCATCGCCAGGTCTCACGTATGGTGGCCAGGAATTGTTTCTAAGCTGGAAGCATGCATGCATCAGTGTAACACCTGCATGCAGCTCAGCAAAGCACCAGCGGAATCGTCGCTGAATCTGTGGTCATGGCCATCCAAACCTTGGTCCAGGATCCATGTAGATTTTGAAGGTCCCTTCCTGGGCAAGATGTTTTTAGTGGTGGTGGATGCTTATTCGAAGTGGATAGAATGTATAATCATGTCATCCAGTATGTCCACAGCAACCATAGAGAATCTCAATGTCATGTTCGCGACACATGGTCTGCCTGACATAGTGGTGAATGACAATGGGTCGTGCTTCACCAGTCAGGAGTTTCAGGAGTTTGTAAATCTTAACGGCATAAAACATGTAAGGTCAGCACCGTTCAAGCCTGCATCCAACAGGCAAGCAGAAAGTGCAGTACAAATTATCAAGCAAAGCATGAGGAGAGTAACCCAAGGGTCACTGCAGACCCACTTGTCTTGCATACTGCTGAGTTAAATGACAAGACCCTACGCACTCACAGGGGTCTCGCCTGCTGAACTCATGATGAAAAGAGTCTTAAGACCAAGTTTTCTCTTGTACTCCCGGATTTAAGTAATCATGTTGAATACAGAAGACAGAGTCAACAAGGGTACCACGATCGCGCAACTGTGTCACGCGAGATTTCTGTTGATGATCCTGTATATGTGTTGAATTATGGTCAGGGTCCCAAATGGATCGCTGGTATGGTCATGGCCAAGGAGGACAACAGAGTATTTGTTATTAAGCTCAAAAATGGGCAAACTTGCAGGAAACGCATGGATCAAACAAAGCTGAGGCACACAGATGAGCCAGAGGAGTCAGACAAAGAAACCGTCGACAACCAACCAGCCTACCAACAGCCTTCTGTGGACTCAAGGGTCATCAGTGAACCCAGAATTTCCATCACAGACTTGTTCAATAAAAATGAACTTGCAATTCCTGACATGGCCACTGCCACACCCAACAAGTCAGCCATCCAGCCACAACAGACTCCGAGGCCAGAATCGAATTGAGATGGTCAACCCAGGAACGTAAAGCACCGGACCATCTCAACCTGTGAAAGACTGTGATAAGATCTCAGAGGAGGGTATTGTCATTTATGTACATGCTGTTTGTAGCCACCAGATGGTGTCATTGTTGGAGGCCACTGAGCAGCACGCATATGGTGCTGCTCTGGTATAAAAGGCCAGCTATTTTGTGAGTCAGGCACTTTGGTCCATAATAAAGCAGAAGCAAGGTTGTACCTTGTTCAGTTAAACAGTACTCAGTTTGTACCTTCATTGCATTCAAAACAGAAGCAATTCTCAGTGTGTCTGTGTGTGTGTATATGTGTATATCTGTGTATATCTGAGGCTCACATTGCGTACTAGAGAGAGGTCCTGTGGGAAGGAGGAAGGAAGGAGGACAGTGGAGTATGTTTGAGTTTGTGTGTATGTATTGGCACATGCGGCAGAGCCTGGTCTCCAGTCATCTTGGATCCCTTTGCCATTAGACCAAGACCTTGCTCCGACAAGCCCGTGGTGGCTGCTGTGCAATGGCCACCCCACGTTAAAATAATTCGCGCACAGGCATCTTCCACTGTTTAAAATTAGTTGATCAGTCACCTGAGTACTCAATTTTAGTTTGGAAGCAAGTCATCCTCAACCCCGAGGGACTGTCTATGATGATGATGATATATGTGTGTCTGTGCATGTGTGCATCTGCAAATCTGTATATCTGCGTGTGTGTGTGTGTGTGGAACGCGCGTGTGTGTGTTTGTGTGCGTGTATAGATATGTGTGTGTATATGTGCATGTTTGTGCTTAAATGTGTGCGTATTTGTGCATTTGTGTATGTTTGTATGTGTGTGTTTGTGTGTGCTTATATGTGTGTATGTGTGTGTGTGTTTGTGAGTGTGTTTGCATTTGTATGTGTGTGCGTCTGTGTATTTGTGTGTGTGTATGTGTGTGTATCTGTAGAGAAAGTCTTGTTTGATGCCAGTATTTCATAGGTTAATTATTCACAATGCAGCCACTTCTGGCACAGAGCAGGGACTTGCTAAGAGGGATGGAAATAAATCTTTAGTGGTTTTCTCTCCAGGTTTGCTCTATCTTTCTTCTCTTCCCTCTTGAAAGCGCTGACTCCAGCTGGGATATGGACCCATGAGTGACAAGCAGTTCTGCTCCTCCTGTGAACCTAGACAGTGACTATTAATAGGCTATTGGATCATGATGGGGGATGGGGTGGGAGGGAATCGCCAGTGCTGTCAATAGCCAACATCCACACACGCACACTTTCTGATAGGGGGTGTCACAGTGTAGCAAACATGAGAAGGAACCCTGCCTTATTGTTCCCCTCCCTCGTCTTGAGCCCAATTGTAGCCCCTTGCTCCTAACCCAGCTCAGATCCTCTGTCCCAGTACCTTATCAGGCATGGTCAGCTGTGGCTCAGTTGGTAGCACACTTGCCTCTAAGTCAGAAGGTAGTGGATTCATAGTCCCATTCCAGGGACTTGAACACATTAAAAGCTCTAGTCTGACACTCCAGTGCCAGTACTGAGGAAGCGCTGCACTGTCAGAGGTGCCGTCTTTCCAATGAGACGTTAAACCAAGGCCACGTCTGCTCTCTCAGGTGGATGTAAAAGATCCCATGGCACTATTTTGAAGACAAGCAGGGGAGTTTATCCCCAGTGCCCTGGCCAATATTTATCCCTCAATCAACATAACAAAAACAGATTATCTGGTCATTATCACATTGCTGTTTGTGGGAGCTTGCTATGCATTTCTTACATTACATCAGTGTCTAGACTCCAAAAGTATTTCAATGGCTGTAAAGCGCTTTGAGATATCCGGTGGTCATGAAAGACGCTATATAAATGCAAGTCTTTCTTTCTTTCACCCACTGAGTCATGGGCCCCTCACTTTGGTTTTTGAAATGGGGGTCGATGTTGGTTTTACATCAAGGTGCCATTTTAAAAGCAACCTTTTTCCCACTCGTGGTCCAGGGCTGATTTTGTCAGATGCCTTTTAAATAAAAAAGATTTACTCACTCAGTCCAGCATCCTCTGCCATGACAGCACAGCAGTTCAGTGTGAGTGACAACACACCATCATTCCTGTAACATTTAACACACTCCTTATACAGCGCTGATTCGATGGCTCACAGAGATCTTTCCCAATGTAAATGCAGCATGAATGTGTTGTACTCTATTTGCAGTCATTATTTCACAACCAGATGCCATACTCTGGAATTTTCTATGATAAATTTTATTGTCCCCACCCTGCAGACTGAAGCATTACTAATCCAACAATTCCAATCAGTCCACTTCATTGCCCTGCATGCTTATTAAACCATTTAACGATGGCTTTGCTTTCAGCATTGCAGTGACTGGGGTTTTCTTCATAATTGGCCCTTTATTTTCCTCCTGCAGCTTCCCTATAATTCCCTCATCCTCACCCTCTGCCACTTTTAGTCAAGGTGATAGGAACAGGAGGAGGCCATTCAGCCCCTCAAGCCGGTTCCGCCATTCAATTAGATCATAGCTGATCTGTATCTTAACTCCATCTATCCGCCTTGTTCCATACCCTTACCGAACAAAAATATACCAATCTCAGTTTAGAAATGTTCAATTGACCCCCCAGCCTCAACAACTTTTTGAGGGAGTTCTAGAATTCCACTACCCTTTGTGTGAAGAAGAGCTTCCTGACATCGCCCCGAATGGCCTAGCTCTAATGTTAAGGTGTCTGTTCGTGTGTGCCTACATGTGTGTGCATGTGCATATGTATGTTTGCATATGTGTATGTGTGCATGCGTATGTGTGTGTGCGCGTGTGTATGTATGTGTGCGTGCATGTGAGTGTGCACGTATATGTGTGTATGTGTGTACGTATGTGTGTGTATATGTGCATATGTGTGTGTATGTATGTGTATGTGTGCGCATTTGTGTGTGTGTATGTCTGTCTGTAGAGAAGGTCCTATTCTGTACTCCCGACCAGAGGAAATAGTTTCTCTGTATCTACCCTATCAAATCCTTTAATCATCTTAAACACCCCTTAATCTGCTATACTCAAGGGAATACAAGACTTGTGCATGCAACCAATATGCAACCTCATAATTTAACCCTTTTAGCCCTGATTCCTTGTTCAGGGTTGTGGACTTGGAAAAAAGAATTTGGCATTCGATTGCTTGGAAACCAAGCTGTTTTTCAGCCGGAACTCCAAATCAATACAGGTCATGTGACTAGCATGAACATCTCGTCTTTGAAGTGTTTAGTGTGCCCAGATAGGCTGCCGATGGACGCGTAGGGATAAAGATTCACCTCGGGTGTCAGTGCCAAATGGGCGGTATCATGCTGGCTGTGTGTTGTACACTCCGCCCGACATTTACTTCCATCGACTCAAAGGAATTGAACATTGGGTGTGGCGTGTGACAAGCAGCGGGTCAGATAGCGCCCGTATCGCCATTTCGCCCGAGGCGAGTTTCCGGCCCATGAACTTTCGGAGAGGAGGGGTCCTGGATGCACAGAAATATCTACCCATCCGCGGTACAGCAAGTATTCATCGCAGATATTATTTTTGAAAAGCACCTCCCCTTGGCGTGCACCAGGCAGTAAGTGTTTTCCAGTGGCTGGTTGTGTCCGTCAGATGCTCACTCTGTGTGTCTGAAGCTCGACCATCGCAGGACCACTGGAAACTAGGGGTGGTGCCAGGAACATCTGCAGCCTGGTACGAAACAACAACAACAGCAACAACAACATTGCACAAATTCCAAGGCAACTCCACAAAGCTTGGATTTAGACTCTTCCCAACTGCAATGGGCAAGGTAAAATTGGCACAGACCCTGAGTCTCAAGAATGCATGCGGTATAAATATCTTGTAATACATGACTTGGTATTAGTGGTTTACCAATAAATGGCTGATTTGACTCACACCTCCCAACGTATTGCTGTGTTATGCCACAAAATGTCACTCTACGATTCATTTTCCAGTGAATCCTCCACCAATACACGTCCTGTGTATGAAGCACACCCTTATATTCCATAAAAGTGAGATTTATTTTATGAGATTTATTTTCCTGCCCTTACTCAGTCATGCAGGGCTACTTTTGACTATAAACAAGCAAAGCCATGTTGGAAAATCAAGAGGCAGAGGAGAGATGAGGTTTGGCGTCAGGGGTAGCTAGCCGGAAGGTCTTGGAGTTCACAGCAACCTCGCCCAAATTGATGCTGGGACGGAATAGATTTCTTGAAGGTACAAACTTACAAGGCAATGAGTTGGTACTCCAGCTCAATGTGCCACTGGCTGGCAGGACAAAATGTTGTGCCCATGATTCATCAACATGATATCTACTCTCTGTCAGTCCTTCACACGGAGATTCTAAGCAGGTACAGTCTCACTCTCTGAACCACTGTCCATCCCTATAGACTCAGCTTAGTATCTCACTGTGACCCTCACTGTGACAGTATCTCACTGTGACCCTCACTGTGACAGTATCTCACTGTGACCCTCACCGTGACCCTCACTGTGACAGTATCTCACTGTGACCCTCACTGTGACAGTATCTCACTGTGACAGTATTTCACTGTGACCCTCACTGTGACAGTACCGCCCTGTAATGGTGCGTTCCTGCCCATGTGCACCATACACTAGCATTAAGTTGGGCCTGCGATTGGGTCCGCAGGCCTGTACTATAAATCTGGGAAGGAGCAGAACACAATAAAACTTTGCAATTTCACAACAACGGGATATGATAAAATAAGTTCCTGGAATTCATTGAAACAGAAAATTACCAAAGAATTTAACTTCATCCCACGACATACCTTCTTCCTGTGTTCCTTGGAATAAATAACTGATACTTGCCAACTGAAGGAGAAAATTGCACGGAAGCGTTGTGTAACTTGTAAGCATTAGTCTATCTGTCCTGTAACTGAGTGAGCCAGTGAATGTAACTGCCTTGTAACTGAGGGAGATATTGGGCTAGATTTTACGCTTTTGTGCAGATCGCCCAAAAATGGGCGTTATTTCCGGCGTGGGCGGTAAATATGGGTTTTCAGAGTCCCACTTTAAAAGCCCCTAGTCTCCATTTTAAGAATTGGGCATTACCACGAGCGATCTGAAATGGGCGTTAGCATTAAATCTCTCTGACCTTCTGCCGCTGTCCTTAGCAACGGCATGGCAAAACGAGCGTTTCCCGTGATTCAGGAGGTCGAGTCACGCTGGGGTGATTTGACACAGGGAGGGCGTGGGAAGCCCACCCCAAAGGCCTACCAGAAGATATAGGCCGAGATAGCAGAGGTGGTCTCATCCGCGACCAACGAGGAACGTGAGGGCAATGCTGCAAACGATGGAACGACCTTGTCGGATCCGCAAGAGTAAGTATTACATTTATTTACATGTACTTATTTATTTAAATAATTTGATTTGTAAGAGTCATGAGTGACTATAATCAGATGTGAGGTCTTTCACTTTTACCGGGAATGTTGTACTCAAAGCCTGCAGTCACGGTGCACGTCTTTAGGTCAAGAATGATAATTATCATAATAATCATGATTACATCATAATCTGTCGGTTATGTGTTGTATCAGTTTCTGTGATAGTACCTAGCAATGATATCACTCATTGATCTCATGCCATGTCGTCCTGTTACCTTTACAGAAGAAGCTATCGAAGAATAGATCCGTGCAGAGGCAAACGGGTGGCGGGCCACTAGTCATCAGCGACCTCACTGACATGGAGAAGTGGGTGCTCACACTCGTGGGGAGGCACCCCCGGACGGCCACGCAGGCAGCTGCAGTCCCTGAAGTGATGCCACGTGAGTAAAGTATACATCATTGCGTGATGTAAAGTCAATAGAAGCCACACTCACTCATATCTGTACAATAATGTATGATAGATGATTTCTAAAAGTGTCCTATAAATAATGCTGGCCTCATGAGAATCATTGCAATGCAGAATGTGTTGATGGGCATGAAATGTGATGTCTGTGATGATTTTGATAACGGTCGTGCTTTTGTCGTGCTGTGTGTAGCGCTGGACTGACCTTGTGACCCTGGCACCCCCTTCTCCTCTAATAACCTCATTTGTGTTTTGCAGCTCAGCCAGCAGCGCGTCCCAAAGCAAGACCACAGAGGCCAGAAGGTGTGGGCCGGACTCACCGGACGATCCTACATTTGGTGCTGTGGAGGTCCGATTCTCGCCCGTCAATCTGCTGGGTCCGTTCTCAACGGATGAGAGCGCCGACTTTGAGGAGCTTGCATCACTCTGGAGGTACCGAGCCCAAGCACCTCGCCACAAGGCACCCCAGGTGTCCCCAGGATGGCGTCGACCCCGCGGAGGTTTCGTGGACGTGGCAGGCCTGCTCTATGAGCAGCAGATGAGAGGGGCGACATGGTAGAGTTGTCCAGGAGGACTGTAGACATAGGTGACCAGATCCTATATGCATTGGGGGGCATACCCCAACAGCTGGCCAGCATCTCCGGCACCATAACGGAGTACGTTATGCTGATGGCGGAGGCCTTGAAGGCGATAGCCAGGAACACTCGTGGCACAAGCCTCCCAGTGGTCCCGGAGCACAGCACTCCACCCCTAGGCTCTGCGCCCCCAGTGCCAACGACACATGAAAGGGCAGGAGCAAGATCCTGTTTCTGGATTCAAGAATGTTGCCATCTCGGTATCCCCTGCTCCCGTACCCATGCAACCATCACCTCTGCCTTCATCCCCCCCCCCAATGAGGCACCGCTTGAGGAGCATCTCAGCCAGGCGGCATGGAGCGAGGAAGGGAAGGGGTAGAGATGGGAAGAAGAAGGGGAGGGAGGAAGGAAAATGAGGTGCATGTCCACAGGTGATGGCTTTGTTATATCTCCATTTCGGTGTATGCAATTTGTTGTAAGGTATGGGGAGAGGGCCACCTGTACTTGGTTTGCATTTGTGTTCTGTGTTGCTGGACATGTTGACCATTTGATTTATGTCAATGTTCTAAAAAGTGGCGTGAGGGTGGGGTGTTTTTGCCTGTGATACTTATAATTTCAGACCAATGGTCGTATTAAATGTTTTTTATTTAACATAACTTGATGTGCATTGTCTCAGCTAGCTGGACCATTACACACTGGTGATTCCTTAACATGAAAGGGTATAATTAAACTTAACTTCAATTAACTTAAACTTTAACTGGCACCAAGGTGATGCCCACCATTGATGTCTGAGCTGCACACATAGCAGTGTGTCAGCTTTATCAATAACAGCAACATTCTTTCAGGCAAATCGCTCATTTATGAGCTGCTGACGTAAGAGTCCTGCAGCTATATATCCACCATGGGCCCTTTCCTGCTGTCTGGAGGGGGGGCATGGGCATGGTTGCATAGTCAGCCTGATTGTCTGGCCCGAGGTCAGCGTCCAGTCCCTCGTCCTCCTCTTCCTCTCTCTCCTGAGGTGGACCATCAGTCCCTTCTGGCAATTCTTGTCCCCACCTGATAGCCAGGTTGTGCAGCATGGAGCACACGACCACGAATTGAGCTACCTGATTAGGATTGTATTGTAGCTCCCCTCCTGAGTGCTCCAGGCATCTAATGCACTACTTAAGCACACTAATGGTTTTCTGGACCACATTGCGAGTGTCTCTGTGGCTCTCGTTGTATCACTTCCCAGCCTCGGTGTGGGTGTCACGCAGGCCGGGTCATCAGCCAGGTGGCTAGGCCATATTGTTTGTCACCAAGCATTCAACATTGACCTTGTGGCTGACTGGTAAACATGTCAGATACAGCACTCTCATACAGGATGTGAGCCTCATCGAAGCTGACTGGAAATTTGGCATTCACAGTCATAATTATCTGGTTGTGGTCGACAACTAGTTGGACCTTCAGGGAGTGAAATCCTTTTCGGTTGCGAAAAACCTCTGCGTCCTGAGAAGATGCCCGCATGGCAATGTGCGTACAGTGTATTGCTCCCTGCACCTTGGGGAACTTAGCAATTCGGTAGAATGCTCCAGCCCTGTCAGTCTGAGCCTCCGTGGTCATAGGGAAGCTGATAAAGTCCATCCTACGCGCGTATAGGGCCTCCGTGACCTGTCCAATGCAGCAATGAGTGGGATGCTGAGACATAGGGCAAATGTCGAGCGCGGAGGTCTGAAAGGAACCCGACACGTAGCCCTGATGAGCTGGCATATCTCACTGATAACCACTTTGTGGAAGCGCAGTCTCCGAAGGCAGGTGTTCTCGGATAAGTCGAGGTAAGACCCTGTAAGTGCGGGGGATGTATGATCTGGACCTCCTCCTCAGTCTGGCACGTCTTAGATTGGGCACATAATGCTGTGGATCAGACATTGTGCCATTTGCACTCTGCAGCATCTGCGTTGTAATCGATGCAGGCTGAGAAATGGCTGGCCCCATTCCAATAAAAGTATAATGCAGATTGTTGACAAGCAATAAATTTCCCCACTAAGACCCCTACAGTAAAACCCAATCATCCACAGTATGATAAGATGTCTGTTCAGATGGTCACATCACCTGAGAAGAACTCCAAAGTCAATCCAAACTCCCCCGAAGTTGAAGCAGCCTTCTCAATGAAGCGACCTGTGATTTACAAAATGGCGTCCACACCGCTGTGATTAGTTCAGAACAGTCCAACTTTTTCAGAGTGTTTTTTTTCGGCAAGCGAGATTGTGGGCGCTTTGTGTGCGAGGTGCTGAAAGTGACGCTGGGCGATATACTGGCCGTTAGTTTCGGCAAATGTGATCTTTACGACAAAAAAAAGTGGATGTCAGTATTATTGAATCTCAGCGTTAATTACGTGCCGAAAGTAACACTGGCCGATATTCTGGGCGTTAGGTTCACCCATTCTGATGATTCCGCCCAAAAAAAGTGGACGTGCAGTATTATATTGTCTTGGCGTTATGTACATGGCAAAAGTAACGATCGGCGATAAGTCTCTGAGAAATGGCCGTCAGTTTCCATTTTGGGGCTAGATAGGCGATATATGGGCATTACACCTCATTTCAGCGCTAAAATGGATGTTAAGTGGCCGATATGCATGCAAAAATAATGGAAAATCTAGCCCATTGAGTGTGTTATAACTGAGTGAGGATTGCGTGTAACTGCCATGCAACTGAGTGAGACAATGACCTTCTTTCTGACACTGTGGATCTTTAGTGACCAGTTTCACAAGACGATCAGTCTGGATGACGTCTTCATTGAGTTTGTTTCTTGGCAGGTTCTGACTGTTGCTTGGCAGAATCTGTTTCTGACAGCTTGCACACGTTTCAGTCACTGCACTGTGGCTGGATTTAACTTGGGAGAATTTTCATGCCATGTTTTAAGCCTTCCATGACAGGTTGGCATTGATTGTTTCATTGCGCCCGACCATAGAGAGAATGTGTCTGGTCATGAAATCATTGTTAGTGTTGTTCCTCTTACACCTCGCATTTCAAGTGATAATTCTCATTTTCAAGCCCCATCAGAAATGAAGAGTGACAAAGCATTGTAAAAAGTATTCACTTCTCAGCTCACGGATTCAGTGTTCAAACGTCTCCAGTGGGCTTTGTGACATAATGTAGCCGCACATCTCCAGCCGAACAGCCTGAGAGCTGGGCCGATTAGAGGTGATATCAGGACACACTTCTTCGCACAAAGGTTAGTGGGAATCTGAAACTCTCCTGTTGAGGCTGGGGGTCAATTGAAAATTTCAAAACTGAGAGTGTCAGATTTTAGTTGGGCAAGAGTATTAGGAGATGCAGGTAGATGGAGTTGAGGTACAAATCAGCCATGATCTAATTGAAGGCGGAACAGGCTCAAGGAGTGGTATGGCTTCCTTCTGTTCCTACGTTACTAAGTTCCACACTCATCACAATATAATGCGCCCCACCCATTAAAAGCTCTTAATAAGCCAATTAATCTTCCAGCAAAACTATTTCCAAATAGATTCCGTGCTCCCGCCCCTCCAGCATCCTAATTTATAAACTAAATTACAAAATGAAGGTTTTGTAGAATTATTTTCTACAGCAGTCTGGCCTCACCGTGCCAACTCTCACTCCCAGCCCTCTCTTCTGTCACTATTCAGGGATTCTCCAAACTGACAGCAATTTTCTTCAAATGTCTTCTCGTCTGACCGGCAGGCCATGGGAAAGACACGTGTCCCCAGCCAGGCATTATCCATCCCCAGTGCATGCCCAAGACACCTTGGCTTAAGCGACGGCCATCTCTCTGACCTCCCAGTCAGACCCATTGACTTGTGGAGCTGGTAAAAAGAATACCTTGGATTTATATAGCGCCTTTCACAACCACCGGACGTCTCAAAGCGCTTTACAGCCAATGAAGTATTTTTGGAGTGTAGTCACTGTTGTAATGTAGGAAACAAAGCAGCCAATTTACACACAAGCAAACTCCCACACACAGCAATGTGACAATGACCAGATAATCTGTTTTTCTGTTATGTTGATTGAGGGATAAATATTGGCCAGTACACCAGGGATAACTCTCTTGCTCTTATTTGAAATAGTGCAATGGGATCCTTTACATCCACTTGAGAGAGCAGACAGGGCCGCAGTTTAACATCTCATCCAAAAGACAACACCTCCGACAATGCAGCACTCCCTCAACACTGCACTGGAGTATCAGCCTAGAATTTTTGTGCTCAAGTCCCTGGAGTGGGATTTGAACCCACAACCTTTTCTGACTCAGAAGCAAGTGTGCTACCCACTGAGCCACAGCTGACATTTATATGGCTGGCGTGGTCATTCATAAATGGAACCAGGTCAATTCCCGATTGATCAGGGAGTAGAGGATCAGGGCAGGAATAATGGAGAATGGATGGATCACATCTTGGACCTGGAGGGCAGCAGTCTCTCACTCTCGGGAATAATGGCAGCTCCCTGGAAGAGGGAGAATTCCTCTGGTTGCCACATGTACTCACTAACCAATTCACTTAGAAGGAAAATGTTTCCAATGGGGCTACATCACTAAACATAGAGGCTTAAAATCTCAACCTGCTGCTCTTAGAATGTGACAGGAGTGTCTATACCCCAAACTGTAGATATCCGATCACCGATTCTCCACCATTCAGCTTGAGAGATGAAAAACCGCGGGGTGGGAGAGTATCATGTGACAGTAACACTCCTGTGGGGCTCTCCAGGAGAGGCGCAAAATAACATTTACCCTCACGGTGACCAAAGCAACACCACATATCACCGCTCCCCGCCAACCCCACCACCACACACACCATTGTGTGAATCAATGGGCTCCTAATCTGTCTCACCTTCTTTGTGTTCATAAATCTCACTCCTGGTGTTCAGAGCTTTGCCCACTGCCCAGTGTAAATAAAATCCTCATCTTTCTCTTTCGTTTCATGGTCTCGCCCATCATTATCTCTGTAACATCCTCCAGTCTTACAGTGATGCAGTGTTCCAGTGAGATTGATGGGTTATATCAGAGAGTGTTTCAGTGTGAAGGATGGGGTATATCACAGTGTCTGACACAAGACTTCCAAAGCAAGCGTTCGACTCAGAACTCCTATATGGCAAGCGAGCCCCAGGTGGGCAGAGGAAACATTTGAAGGACACCCTCAAAGCCTCCTTGATAAATGCAATATCCCCACTGACATTTGGGAATCCCTGGCCAAAGACCGCCCTAAGTGGAGGAAGAGTATCTGGGAGGATGCTGAGCACCTCGAGTCTCGTCGTTGAGAGCATGCAGTAAACAAGCGCAGGCAGAGGAAGGAGCGTGCGGCAAACCAGTCCCACCTACCCGTTCCTTCAATGACTGTCTGTCACACCTGTGACAGAGACTATAATTTCCGTATTGGACTGTTCAGTCACCTAAGAACTCACTTTTAGACTGGAAGCAAGTCTTCCTCAATTTCGAGGGATTGCCTATGATGATGATGATGACAGTGTGAAGCATGGGGTATATCAGACTGTGTTACAGTGAGAAGGATGGGGTATATTGGAGTCTGTTACAGTGAGAAGGATGGGGTATATCAGACTGTAATAGTGTGAAGAATGGGGTATATCAGAATGTTACAGAGAGTCCCTGGCCAAAGACCGCCCTAAGTGGAGGAAGTGCATCTGGGAGGGTGCTGAGTACCTCGAGTCTCGTCGCCGAGAGTGTGCAGAAAGCAAGCGCAGGCAGCGGAAAGAGTGTGCGGCAAACTAGTCCCACCCACCCATTCCCTCAATGACTATCTGTCCCATCTGTGACAGAGACTGTGGTTCTCGTATTGGACTGTACAGCCACCTAAGAACACATGTTAAGAGTGGAAGCAAGTGTTCCTCGATTCCGAGGGACTGCCTATAATGATGATGATGATGATGATGACAGTGAGAAGGATGGGGTATATCGAAGAGTGTTACAGTGAGAAGGATGGGGTATATCAAACTGTTACAGTGTGAAGGATGGGGTATATCGGAGAGTGTTAGGAACATAAGAACAGGAGTAGGCCATTGAGCCCCTCAAGCCTGTTCTGCCATTCAATGCAATCATGGATGATCTGTGACCTAATTCCATGTACCCACCTTTGACCCATAGCCTTTAATACCTTTGGTTAATAAAAAGCTTTTAATCTCTGATTTAAAATTAACAATTGATCCATTGCCATTTGTGGACGAGAGTTCCAAACCTCTACCATCCCTTGTGTCCAGAAGAGTTTCTTAATTTCACTCCTGAAAGGTCTGGTTCTCATTTTTAGCCTCTGTCCCCTAGTCCTAGAAGCCCCAATTAGCAGAAATAATTTCTCTCTATCTACCCTATCTGTTCCCCTTAATATTTTGAAAACTTCGATCAGATCACCTCTTAACCTTATAAATTCGAGGGAATACAACCCTAATTTGTGTAATCTCTTTCATATCTTAACCCTTGAAGTCCAAGTATCATTTTGGTAAACCTACGCAGCACTGCCTCCAAGGCCAATATATCCTTCCTAAGGTGTAGTGCCTAAAACTGCTCACAGTGCTCCAGATGTGGTTTAACTAGGGTTTTGTACAGCTGCAGCATAACTTATACCCCCTAATATTCTAGTCCTCTAGACATAAAGGTCAGCATTCCATTAAACGTTTTGATTATTTTCTGTACCTGTTCATGACATTTTAATGATCCATGTACCTGGACCCCCAAGTCTCTTTGGACATCCACTGTTTTTAGCCTTTCTTTAGAAAGTACCCTGTTCTATCCTTTTTTGGTCCAAAGCTCACATTTGCTTACATTGAAATCCCTTTGCCACAGTTTTGCCGATTCATTTAATCTGTCAATATCCCTTTGTAATTTTATGCTTCCATCTACACTGTCTATAATGCCGCCTATCTTTGTGTCATTTGAAAATTTGGATATATGACTTCCAAGCCATTATCTAACATTAATAAATAATGTGAATACTTGAGGCCCCAACATGGGATACCACTAGTCACATCCTGCCCATTTGAGTATCTACCCATTATCCCTATTGCCTGTCTCCTGCCACTCAGCCAATATGTAAAAAGGGAACAGCAATAATCATGGGTGATTTTAACCTCCATATTGATTGGACAAATCAAATTGGTCAGGGTAGCCTTGAGGAGGAGTTCATAGAGTGCATAAGGGGCGGGTTCCTTGAGCAGTATGTAACAGAATCAACTAGGGGGCAGGCTATCTTAGATCTTGTCCTGTGTAATGAGACAGGATTACTAAACAATCTCCTAGTAAAGGATCCCCTCGGAATGTGATCATAGCATAATGAAATTTCAAATGCAGATGGAGGGCGAGAAACTTGGATCTCAAACCAGCGTACTAAGCTTAAATAAAGGAGACTACAAATTTATGAGTGCAGAGTTGGCTACAGTGGACTGGGAAATAGATTAAAGTGTAGGACGGTTGATGAACAGTGGTGTACATTTAGGGAGATATTTCACAACTCTCATGAAAAATATATTCCAGTGAGGAGGAAAGGGTGTAAGAGAAAAGATAGCCATCCGTGGCTAACTAAAGAAATAAAGGATGGTATCCAATTAATACTAGGGCATACAACGTGGCCAAAACTAGTGGGAGGACGGAAGCTTGGGAAGCTTTTAAAAGCCAGCAAAGAATGACTAAAAAAATGATTAAGAAAGAGAAGATAGATTATGAAAGTAAACTAGCACAAAATATAAAAACAGATAGCAAGAGTTTCTACGGGTATATAAAAAAGAAAAGAGTGGCTAAAGTAAATGTTGGTCCCTTAGAGGATGAGACCGGGGAATTAGTGATGGGGAACATGGAGATGGCAGAAACGCTGAACAAATATTTTGTATCAGTCTTTACGGTAGAGGGCACTAAAAGTATCCCGACAGTGGATAGTCGAGGGGCTATGGGGGGTGGGGGGGAGAAACTTAACACAATCACAATCATTAAGGAGGTGGTACTCAGTAAGATAATGGGACTAAAGGTGAATAAATCCCTTGGACCTGATGGCTTGCATCCTAGGGATTTAAGAGAAGTAGCAGCAGGGATAGTGGATGCATTGGTTGTAATTTACCAAAATTCCCTGGATTCTGGGGAGGTCCCAGCAGATTGGAAAACTGCAAATGTAATGCCCCTATTTAAAAAAGGAGGCAGACAAAAAGCAGAAAACTATAGACCAGTTAGCCTAACATCTGTGGTTGGGAAATGTTG
Organism: Pristiophorus japonicus; assembly: GCF_044704955.1. Lineage (NCBI taxonomy): Eukaryota > Metazoa > Chordata > Chondrichthyes > Pristiophoridae > Pristiophorus > Pristiophorus japonicus. The sequence goes on along the minus strand of NC_091996.1, from coordinate 61,601,115 downwards.
GAGTCGATTATTAAAGAAACAGTAGCAGGACATTTAGAAAAGCATAAATCTGTCAGGCAGAGTCAGCATGGATTTCTGAAGGGGAAGTCATGTTTGACAAATTTGCTGGAATTCTTTGAGGATGTAACAAACGGCGTGGATAAAGGGGAACCAGTGGATGTGGTGAATTTTGGACTTCCAGAAGTCATTTCACAAGGTGCCACATAAAAGGTTACTTGCACAAGATAAAAGTTCACGGGGTTGGAGGTAATATATTAGCATGGATAGAGGATTGGCTAACTAACAGAGAACAGAGAGTCGGGATAAATGGTTCATTCTCGGGGTGGCAATCAGTAACCAGTGGGGTGCTGCAGGGATCAGTGCTGGGACTCCAACTATTTACAATCTATATTAATGACTTGGATGAAGGAACCGAGTGTAACGTAGTCAAGTTTGCTGATGATACAAAGATGGGAGGAAAAGCAATGTGTGAGTCGGACACAAAAAACCTGCAAAAGAACATAGACAGGCTAAGTGAGTGAGCAAAAATGTGGCAGATGGAGTATCATGTTGGAAAGTGTGAGGTTATGCACTTTGGCAGAAAACAAATTGAGGAGCAAGTTATTATTTAAATGGAGAAAAATTGCAAAGTGCTGCAGTACAGCGGGACCTGGGGGGTCCTGGTGCATGAAACACAAAAGGTTAGTATGCAGGTACAGCAAGTAATCAGGAAGGCCAATGGAATCTTGGCCTTTATTGCAAAGGAGATGGAGCATAAAAGCAGGGAAGTCTTGCTACAGTTATACAGGGTATTGGTGAGGCCACACCTAGAGTACTGCGTACAGTTTTGGTTTCCATATTTAAGAAAGGATATACTTACTTTGGAGGCAGTTCAGAAAAGGTTCACTCGGTTGATTCCGGAGATGAGGGGTTGACTTATGAGGAAAGGTTGAGTAGGTTGGGTCTTTACTCATTGGAGTTCAGAAGAATGAGAGGTGATCTTATCGAAATATATAAGATTATGAGGGGGCTTGACAAGGTGGATGCAGAGAGGATGTTTCCACTGATGGGGGAGACTAGAACTAGGGGGCATAATCTCAGAGTAAGGGGCCGCCCATTCAAAACTGAGATGAAGAGGAATTCCTTCTCTCAGAGGTTTGTAAATCTATGGAATTTGCTGCCTCAGAGAGCTGTGGAAACTGGGTCATTGAATATATTTAAGACAGAGATTGACAATTTCTTAACTGACAAGGGAATAAGGGGTTATGGGGAGTGGGCAAGCAAGTGACCTGAGTCCAGGATCAGATCAGCCATGATCTTATTGAATGGCAGAGCAGGCTCGAGGGGCCGTATGGCCTACTCCTGCTCCTATTTCTTATGTTCTAATGTTCTTATTGTAAACCAGGTCAATAATTTGCTCTCAATTCCATGTACTGCTACCTTAGTTAACAGATGCTTTCTTGATGCCCATATAAATAACATGCATAAGCATTTCCCTGTCCACTACTTTATTCACCTCCTCAAAAACTTTAATCAGGTTTGGCAGGCATGACCCAGCTTTCACAAATCCATCATTCTCACTGTAATGAACTGAACAACTGAAAATGTTTATGGTGTTCAGTCACCTTATCCTTAATTATAGACGCTAGCAATTTCCCGACAACAGATGTTAGGCTAACTGGTCTATAATTTCCTGGTTTCCCTCTCTCGACATTCTTAAGTAGCGGAGTGACATGTGTAATTTTCCAATCTAAAGGAACGGTTCCTGAATCGAGTGTTAGTGAGGAGGATATGGTATATCAGAGGGTGTTAATGAGGGTATGGGGTATATGAGAGTGTTACAGTGAGGAGAATGGGGTATATCAGAGAGTGTTACAGTGAGGAGGGTGGGGTATATCAGAGAGTGTTACAGTGAGGGATGTGGGCTATATCAGAGAATGTTACCATGAGGGTGTGGCATATATCAGAGAGTGTAACAATGAGGGTGTGGGCTATAACAGAGAGTGTTAGTGAGGGTGTGGAGTATATCAGAGAGTGTTACATTGAGGAGGGTGGGGTATATCAGAGAATGTTAGTGAGGATGTAGGATATTTCAGAGTGTTACCGCAAAGGTATGGGGTAAAGCAGTGAATGTTACAGTGAGGGTGTGGGATATATCAGAATTTTACAGTGAGGGTGTGGGGTATATCAGGGAGTATTAGTGAGGATGTGGAGTATATCAGAGAGTGTTACAGTGAGCAGGGTGTGGTATATCAGAGTGTTAGAGAGGGTGTGGGGTATATCAAAGACTGTTATAGTGAGGAGGGTGGGGTAATATCAGAACATCACAGTGCAGTTGTGGGGTATATCAGAGAGTGTTAGCGAGGATGTGGGGTATATCAGAGTGTTAGAGTGAGGGTGTGGGGTATATCAGAGTGTCAAAGTGAGGAGGGTGGGGTATATCAGAGTGTTAGAGTGAGGATGTGAGGTATATCAGAGTGTTAGAGTGAGGATGTGAGGTATATCAGAATGTTAGAATGAGGGTGTGAGGTATATCGGAGAGTGTTAGTGAGGATGTGGGGTAGAGTGTTAGAGTGAGGGTGTGAGGTATGTTAGAGAGTATTAGTGAGGATGTGAGGTATATCAGAGTGTTAGCGAGGATGTGGGGTATATCAGAGTGTTAGAGTGAGGGTGTGGGGTATATCAGAGTGTCAAAGTGAGGAGGGTGGGGTATATCAGAGTGTTAGAGTGAGGGTGTGGGGTATATCAGAGTGTCAAAGTGAGGATGTGAGGTATATCAGAGTGTTAGAGTGAGGGTGTGAGGTATATCAGAGAGTGTTAGTGAGGATGTGATGTATATCAGAGTGTTAGTGAGGATGTGGGGTAGAGTGTTAGAGTGAGGGTGTGAGAGTGGGGCTGTAGGGTATATCACAGTCATGTATCTGTTGCAGAGTGTCACAAATTGTCAAAACACACCATTCTGCCCTCAGCTCCGGGCACATGGAAACAGGTAGCGAATGGAGAAGGAAAAAAATAGTAAGAAAAATAAAAATTGAATAAACTTCCCAAATAAGAGAGGGGTCAGCGCAGCCAGCAGTGAGACTATGCAGGGTTGCTGCATGGCTGGCTGGTTTTATGGGCTGGAGTCGTGTGGAAACAGCGCCGCCCAGCAGTAGCAGCCGGTACTGCAGATACGAAGAGGGAAATAAAGCTTCAGTCAGAACTGAGCCGCCGGCTACAGTGGCTGGAATGAATGGAATTCGTGTTATCTGCAAAACACACTCAGTTGCTTCGGAGACGAGCAATAATGGAAATGTAAATATTGAGCGATCCCTTCTGATTTTGTTTTGCTGTTTTCCAACTTTTTAAACCCTACACTTTTACACTTTTGCATCAATTCTAATTGACTGTGATTTAGGTGCAAATTACTAGTCTGTACCTAGAAGGGAAATAGTCGCGGATAGCTGGACTGTTACACAACTCAACTCTCCATCCCCAGCCCCGGCACATGGATTTCCACCTCTCATCCTGACATTTAATTCGCATTTCCAAAAAAAATACATGCATTTTAAATCCACTTTTTAAATGTTCCTGTAAGAAGCGTTTTAATTTTAAAAGAAAACTTTGGTACAAAGTTTAGATCATTAAACCGCGGGATGAATTAAATCGAAAAATGAATTAAATGGACCAATTTCAGAACCAGTTTCAGCTTTAGTCAAAGGAGGCACAGTGATGAAAAAAATCACATTTAAATCACAGTGACACCGAGATTTACAAATCGTAGGGTTACAACAGGTTTAATTTTAAAAGGAGACTGTCATTTACAAATACATATAGATATATAAAATAAATGAAGAAGTTTAAATAGCAAGTTTGTTTTTTAATAAGATGCTTTACTGAAAGTTAAATAAATAGAACTATTTGGGAAAGCAGTTTGTTGAAATTTCTGTTTTCTCTCTCTCTCTCCATGATTATGTTTTTTTGTCGCTATGTTTCCTTTTTCTTGGCTGGGTTTCCACGGCGGAAGGTGTTTGGCTCTGGCGCCGGGGATCTGTGCTCCGAGAGCGGCCAGGCGGTGACGCGGGGGCCGTGGGAGGGGAGAAAGGGGAGGGGAGGGAGGGAGACACCAGCACCTCTGGCTATAAAAACAAGCAACATCTCACAGCGGCGGAATGAACTGCGACCCGCGGTGCTCAGAGCTCGACACCGGCTAGAAAGACAAGAACATCAGCGAGAGCAGCACTTTGAAAAAAAAACTAACAGGACCGAGAAAGTCAGTGCTGATCTCGACTGGTGCGCACTTTTTAACTCCAAAAAAATCAAACAACAGGGAAAGTTTATTTTTCCTCCCCATTCTTAGTTTTCCTTTAGACACAAAGTGGATCTCGCGCCGCTGAAACTTACCTGAAATTAACCCAACCACCTGGAACTGGGTGACAAGTTGTGACGACTTCTATTTTGCACAAGAATCTTTTATTTTTTTTAAGTTTTTTTTAAAAGTAATTAGAAAACAGGGAAGAAATCTTTATTTTTTTTGACGTTTTTTTCTGGTAAAGGAGATGAACGCACTCGTGTATCTGGTCATCTTGCTCTGCGCTGCGGCTGGGGTAAGTGTTGTCTGGATTGTCTATTCTTCCTCCAAATTTTACCAAGTCTTTGTGCATGTGTGTGTGTGTGAATTGTGTGTATATACATCGTCTCAATGATACTTTAGATACGCCTGGACATCACTAAGAGTCCAGATTCTGTGATCAGTGTGCGTGGTGTGTGAGAGACAGACAGACTCCTGAATCCATCCAATCTGCCTGTTGATTTTAAACATTCTTTCTCATTCCGCGCAGGTCCTATGTTAAAACGATCTGCTTCCCAGGCTTTCCTCACAACCCCTGCTAAATTTATTATCTTGAATTTTGGGAATAATACCATTGAAGGATTTGTTTAAAGCAAGCAGCAAGTTTGCAATGTTAATGTGGTGGTGGGTCTTTATTAAAGTGCCCTTGCCTCAGTGGGTAACACTCTCACCTCTGAATCAGACGGTTGTGGTGGATTCAAGTCCCACGCCAGAGACTTGAGCACATAAATCTAGGCTGACACTCCAGTGCAGTGCTGAGGGAGTGCGGCTCCATCAAAGGTGCCGTCTTTTGGATGAGACATTAAGCTCTCAGATGGATGTAAAAGATCCCATGGCACTATTTCATAGAAGAGCAGGTGAGTTGAGTTCTACCTGCTGCCCTGGCCAATATTTATCCCTCAACCAACATCATTAAAACAGATTGTCTGGTCATTATCACATTTGTGGGAGTTTGCTGTGTGCAAGTTGGCTTCTGTGTTTTCCTACATTACAACAGTCACTGTACTTCAAAAAATACTTCATTGCCTGTAAAGTGTCTCGGGATGTCCTGAGGTTGTGAAAGGCGCTATAGAAATGCACGTCTTATTTTTACCAGGGAGAGTGAAAGCCGAGAACATTGTGTCAATGGTACATTGTCCTGTGTGTCCTTTGCACTTTCTGTCACAAATGTCACCGGGATTTCTCTCATTTCCTCATGAGCTTGGCAAACAACTGAAAGTCAGCCGAAGGTTTAATTTGGGTAGCATTTCCACTCTGCCTCCACCCACGCCTCAGAAGGCAGATTCTGGCCTATTGCTCGGGGCGGTCCCATCAGGGTAGTTCTGATTCCCACGTTAATGTTCAATCTCGGTGCTGCCTCCGATTGGACTATTAGTTCTGACGATCAGATTTGAGAAAGGTGAGCCGGCAGTGGAGACGGCAGCAGTGAGCGCCGCCCTGACTTGCTGAGCTGCAGACACCGGTATCACTCGGAGTGCGAGGCAAGCTGAAGTTGCAGGTGGCGGGCAGGTCCGATCAGGCATCAGACTCACAGCCTTCTCGCCACACTTTCAACACACTGACAACAGACAGACTTGCAATTCTATGGCACCGTTCACAACCTCAGGGAGTCTCAAAGCGCTTTACAGCTAATTCAATACTTTTGGAGTGTAGTCACTGTTGTAATTACACACAACAAGCTCCCACAAACAGCAATGTGATAATGACCACAATATCTGTTTTAGTGGTGTTGGTTGTGGGATAAATATTGGCCAGGACACTGGGGAAAACTCCCTCAGCCTTGTGCTACCACCAACTGAGCCCCAGTTGACATCCAACAAGGCTGTTGAAATCCGGGATCCAACCAGGGACCTTTACATTATTCCTGTGAAAGTGGAAAACAACAGGCATGCGTTTTCTGCTCCCTCCCGCCAGTTTGGTCAGACGGAATTCCTGGCACCGCCCCCTACACTGACTGACAGCTCCTGTCAAAGGGGATTAGACCTGGGAAGCCTGAGGACGATCCTTTCGCTCAGTGGCAGCATCCCCAGCTCTGAGTCAGAGGGTGCAGGGTTCAAGCCCCGCTCCAGGCAGTGCTGGGGAGTGGAGCCCGGAGTTCCAGCTCTCAATTCTGGGTCAACATCCAGTGGGATAGTCCGCTCGTGTCACCTCCACCCCACCGCCGCCTCATTGTATGGGCTTTGGGAGACAATGAAATCTTCCCATTGTATAGAATTAACCAGCCAATCAACAACTTGAATTTATTTATCAGTTTTAATGTAGTAAAACGTCCCAAGGCGCTCCATAGGAGCGTTATCAAACACAAACACGAGCCACTTAAGGTGATAAGACAAGTGACCAAAAGTTTGATCAATGGGGTAGGTTTTCAGGGGCGTCTTAAAGGTTTGGAGAGGGGGGAAAGGTTTAGAGAGAGGAGGAAGGGGGGAGAGGTTTAGAGAGAGGAGGAAAGGGGGAGAGGTTTAGAGAGAGGGGGGAAGAGATTTAGAGAGAGAGAGGGAGTAGAGGTTGAGAGAGAGAGGGAGTAGAGATTTAGAGAGAGGGGGGTTGAGGTTTAGAGAGAGAGGGGGAGAGGTTTAGAGAAAGAGGAGGAGGGGAGAGGTTTAGAGGGAGAGAGAGAGGGGGGAGAGGTTGAGAGAGAGAGAGAGAGAGAGGGGGGAGAGGTTGAGAGAGAGAGAGAGAGAGAGAGGAGGGGGGAGAGGTTTAAAGAGAGAGAGAGAGGGGGAGAGGTTTAGAGAGGGAGCGGGAGAGGTTTAGAGAGAGAGAGCGGTGGGGAGAGGTTTAGAGGGAGAGAGAGAGGGGGGAGAGGTTGAGAGAGAGAGAGGGGGGAGAGGTTGAGAGAGAGAGAGAGGGGGGAGAGGTTGAGAGAGGGGGGGAGGTTTAGAGAGAGAGAGAGAGAGTGGGGGGGGAGGTTTAGAGAGAGAGAGAGAGAGTGGGGGAGAGGTTTAGAGAGAGAGAGAGAGAGAGAGAGTGGGGGAGAGGTTTAGAGAGAGAGAGAGAGAGAGAGAGTGGGGGAGAGGTTTAGAGAGAGAGAGAGGCGGGGGGGAGGTATAGAGAGAGGTTTGGGGGGTGGGAATCCCAGGGTTTGGGGGTGTGAACCCCAGGGTTTCGGGTCGAGATAGCTGAAGACACGACCGCCGATGTTGGAGCGATGAAAGTCGCAGTTCTGGCCGTGGAGGGAGTGTTGCGGGCGCAGCCTGTGAATCCCTCCATCACTTCACACTGTTCTCCAAGGGACGAGTGCGGAGAGAGGGGAAACAACCTGGGCCTGAGTACCGGCTGTACTCAGATACTAAATTCCCGGGATACTGACCTACACTCAGGATGCCAGGCTGCTGACTGGGTGGTACTGTTTAGAAGCCTGAGCGTGGGCCCCACGCTGCATCACAAACCATGTTGGTAAACTTCACACCCGGCTCGAATTGCAGGGGCCGGGGGAGGGAGGGGGAGAGGAATGGGCAGAGTTAACGCTTAAAGGGACGTCTCGAAACTCTTTTTGGAGTTCACCTGCAAAACATAAAACATTAAACGGTGCCACCCGACCTGGGTGACACTCCAGACATTTACAAGGCCCTTTTTTTTTTCCCCCTTTTTTTTGTGTTTTTCTTTTTTTTTTGGGCACTAAAATCACAATTTTTCCCCAGTGCCCCCTATAAAAGGGAAGGGGACACTAAAAGCACCGGCAATTGAAACAAATTAACTTTAAAACGTAAAATCAAATTAAAATTTGGTTGCCGGGCGTGATGATGCACTCCAGTCCCTCCGGTGCCCACCTCTCGCGGAAGGCCGCGAGCGTACCGGTGAAGGGACGTCTCGATCTCAGCCTTGGGAACCACACCTGGAAACTAATGCCATTAACCCATTGATTCCTTGGGTGAAAGTGTCAGTTCTGTTTTTTGTTTTAAAGGCGGGTTGCTGTCCTTGAGCGGGTCGAGTTTCCATCTGTGTTGGGTGAAGATTTAATTTACCCCATGTTGTTGAGCTTGGAGAACATTATAGTGTTCTTTGCCTGCAACATCTTTGCGAATCGCAGCCGTTAAGCCGGGATTAACAGAACCTCCTTTTACGGTCCTGGCCTCTTGCTGTATAAATAAACGGCCAACAGCCCTCGAGGAGTTAAACCCACCAGTTCCAGAGTGCAGCCTCTAGTGACCCAGTTATCTCAAAACACGCCCGCTCCCGCAGCCTCCGCCTGACGCCATGTAAATAAGACACGGATTTTTGTTTGTATTCTTATCAGCAGATGCAAATCCAGGTTACAAGCGGGGGTCACACATGGATCAGCAATTGCGCAAAATGGAGGGATCAGCACCTGAACTCAAAATGTAATGAGTTTTCACACGGAGGGGAGGAAAGGGAAGAACTTGTATTTATATAGCAGCCTTTCACACCGCCCCAAGGCGCCAGTACTTTGGAAGTGTCGTCACCGTTGTAGGGAAATGAGGTGCACAGCCAGGTCCCACCAACAGCAATGAGATAATGACAAGATCATCTATGTTTAGGATGTAAGGTTTGCGATAAATATCCTCCTCGGTTTAACAGCCCATCCGAAATACGGTGCAGCCCTCCCTCAGTACTGCACAGGATGGTCAGCCTGGATTGTGTGCTCAAGTCTCGAGTGGGGTCATAACCCACGACTTTCTGGCTCAGAGGCGAGAGTGCTGCCCACTGAGCCATGGCTGCCGTCCAAGGGAAGCCCATGTGTTCACCAGTTCCCCCTGGCTGGCACTGGTAAGGAGCAGCAGGATGTGTTGGTGATGATGCCCCGAGCCTGCACGCTGGCCTTGATGTGATAGGTTTCACAGGGAGGCTAGCGGCACGCCTTAAAGCTAGATTCAGGGGAGATTTAGGCCGGCCTCTGGCGGGAAAATGGGGGTTGGGTGGTGTGCATCATCTCCCAACGGGCACCGTCGGGGGCATTGTGTGGTGAATCCTGACAAGTGACAGAGAGAGGAGACATTCAGCCCGATCCCCTGGGCCAGGCTGAAGGTCAGCATGTCATCTGACTACACCAAAACCTCTCCCCACAATCCCCCCCTTTCCTATTGGTTCCTCACCCGGCTACTTGTTCAGTACCGGAGTGGGTTAGGTTTGAAAAAAAACACATGTTAAATTGAACTTTAAACATGAGAAATCAGACTAAAGGGAAATGGGAAAGTGACAGTGCAAGCAAAATCAAAATTGAGTTTTCGGTGTTTATTTTGGTGGATAACGATTAAAACCCCAGTGATGAATCTGTACCCGAGGTTTTAGTGTATTAATAATACAGCGCTGGTGTTTGATACAATGTCACAGTCTGTCAGCCGAAGTTTAAAAATACAGTCAGGCCCCGGAGGGAATAGTTATCTGCCTGGACCTGTCAGGGTTAAAAGTCTGCAGGCAACTTCACAACAGTAAATTCTTGATGAAGTGTAATTGCGAATGCTAGTAATGAAGTGCGCTGGAGGTCATTGAGCTTGGCAAGTCTGTGACGGCTCTATTTCTAGCTGTGCTGAGTCATGTTTCTGAATGGACAGTCCCGTCAAACAACACGAGGACGTCGCAAGGGCTGAGCGTGGGCAGGGACCTGATCTGCCACGATCGATGCCTGACTGCTCCCCTCCCTGTGCAATAACATCTCCTGCTGCAGGAGTAAACTCCACGGCGAGACGGGACCTGATGACACCCACCTCAGTGAAAGAAGCCATGAGTAAATAGTCCTTTCGAGTGGCCATAAAAGAACCCATGGCATTATTTCGAAGACGAGCAGGAGAGTTCTAACTGGTGTCCTGCCCAATATTTATCCCTCAACCAAGATCACTTTTTTAAAAAAAAACATATTATCGGCTCATTTATCTCATTGCTGTCTGTGACATCTTACTGTGGGATGGGATCTTTTATTACATCTAAGGGAGGTGGCAGGCAGGACATCGCTTTAATGTCTCTTCTGACAGACGGCAAAACAATGGGCAACTGCACTGTCGTGTCACAGAAATACAAGCACATTAACAAAGCCTTGACACTGAAGCCCTGAGTGCTTGCTTAGATGTCACTACTAGCTCTTTAATTATGGCTGAGTGTAAGATACTCAGCTGAGCATCCCTATTGGCAGCTGACTGAATAGGACTCCTGTTACCCGCGACCCCTGTCACCTGTAACCCCCCTGTCTGCAGACCAGTCTGGCTCGGGAAGCGGGGTGCTGTTCAGATAAAGAACCACAAATTGAGTTACAATCTCCGATGGCTTCAAAACTTTGGTGGAAGGCAACTGCTTGTCCCTGTGGTGGGAGCTCTCTGAGCGCCCCTTATTGTTCTAGTTCTGTGACCCTGGTGTGTATGAGGCTGGGCTGGTGGTGAATGTTTTTATTTCACACCTTTTAATTTCTCTGTCAATATAACTGGCTTGTTCAGTAATGGCATGCTAAAGAATTTCAAATGTGTCATCGTATTGCACTCAGATACTCTCTGCAGGTCTCCATTCAATACAATATGTCAAAACAATAATTCTTCAAGAGACAGGAATAGTATTTGAATACATTATTGCATACCGCACATGCGCGCACACATACACACGCACACATACACACACGTACATATACACACATGCATACACATACAGACTTACATGTACATACATACACGCACACGCACATTCGCACACACACACGCGCACATGTACATACGCGCGTGCGCACATGCACATACACACCCACATGCACATGCACATATGCACACAAGACATGCAGCGGACTGGAGCTGAGTGCCTGCAGAAGCCTGATTGGTGTTTGTTTTGTCCAACCCAGGTGGAGAGCAGCTGTGGACCAGAGTGCCACTGCCCCGATGCCCCTCTGATCTGTGCCCCGGGTAACAGTTTGATAATGGATGGCTGCAACTGCTGCAAGGTCTGTGCTCGGCAGTTCAACCAGGATTGCAGCACCATGGAACCCTGCGACCACATCAAGGGACTTGAGTGTAGCTTCGGCTCCAGCGACGTTGCCACACGGGGTATCTGCCGAGGTAAGTGGAGCATAAAATGAGGCAGGACGCTGAGCGGGAAGAGCCATCTTTTTGGTTGCTGGTGATGGTATTAATGAGTGGCACCTGATGTCCCAAGGAAAAGTGATCATCAGTAACTTCCGTGGTTATTAGCAAACCTTAGTAATCAGTAGTAACCCTTGTGGTTATTAGTAATCAATAGTAACTCACATGGTTATTAGTAACCTATAGTAACCCTCGTGGTTATTAGTAAGCCGGAGTAACTACCATGGTTATTGGTAACCCGTAGTAACCTCGTAGTTATTATTAACTTCTAGTAACCGTCAGGCCCACTTCCTGGGGTCTGATGGGACTGACAGAGGTCGGAGAACTACTGGGGCAGGATATCATTGTACCAATCGGAATGCACAGCAGAGAAAGAGGCTGTTCGGCCCGGCATGTCTGTGCAGACTCTTTGCTAAAGGAATCCAAAGCTAATCCCACTGCACCGCGCTCTCCACGTAGCACTGTATCTTCCTCTGCTTCAAATGTTTATCTACTTCTTGCAACATGCAAGGCCTTAAAGGGTTGGGGGCGATGGAGAAAGAATCTGACTGGAAGAGGGGAAATAAACTCAACTAAGACTTAGAAGCTTAGGATCACTGAATGATATAGCACAGAAAGAGGCAATTTAGCCCATCATGCCTGTGCCAGCTCTTTGAAAGTGCTATCCAATTAGTCATACTCCCCTGCCCTTTGGCCAGGCAAATCTTCCCCTTTCAACTATTTATCCAATTCCCTTTTGAAAATTACTCTCGAATCTGCTTCCACCGCCCTTTTAGGCAGTGCGTTCCACATCATAACAACTCAATGGCTTTTCCAAGCCTTTCCTGAAGATCTTTGAGCCTTGAATTTCTGTTGCATGTTGAATATTCCACATGGGTAAAATAATGTTTTTTTCATGTTCCAGCTAAATCTGAAGGGAGGCCTTGTGAGTTTGCTGGGAGTATCTACCAGAACGGAGAGAACTTTCAACCCAACTGCAAGCACCAGTGTACCTGCATCGATGGAGTGGTGGGCTGTATGCCCCTCTGTCCCCAGGAGTTCTCTCTACCAACCATGGACTGCCCCAAGCCTCGGCTGGTCAAGGTCACGGGCCAGTGCTGCGAGGAATGGGCCTGCGATACCAACCATATTGGCGAAGACTCTGGAGACAGCACCGAGGAAGCAGACGACTCGGTGAGCTATGAAGAGATTGGAGACCAGCCGGATGCAGAGCCGCTATCCAGCAACGAGCTGAGTGACCTCATCAGCGGAGGCCTAAAGATAGAACCAGGTAGGACAGCAGTCACTCATTCAGAAGTTGCTTAATTCCTTCCGACCGTCCCCTTTGACTGAGGATTCTGCGGCTCTGAGATTGCTTCATTTATTGGCAGGTGTGGGACTGGGCCATACACACCAAGAAAGCCCCATGTTCGAGCTTTGGGCCTGTGCTGTGCTAGCTGGTCTCACCTGGGGGAAATTGTTGGATGCCCCTGGGCTAGCGGAGGTAAAATAACCAGCCAGTGTTCCCTCTGATGATCACTTTCTAGTGACCTCTGCTAGAAAGTGTCTGTCTGTGTCTCTGTCTGTGTGTGTGTGTGTGTGTGAACATGTTCGCCCACTAAGGACCGGCTTGGCTGTGGCAGTGATGAACCTCATAGTCAAATAGCCTGCTGGCACTCGCCTTCTAGGCTTGCACACGAAGAGTGGTCATTTGAAACAGGTACATGGAGGGCCTCCAGTGCCTGTGGAACTGTAACCCAGTGGCAGTCAGTGCTTTCAGGAAAGGAAGGAGGAAAAATATTAAGATGCTAGCTCCCCTCAGGAAGTGAAAATCGAGTATGGTCTTCAGGTGAAGCAGGATTAGAGGGCGAAGGTCATTGGACCAAGGTGCGCAGATGTACTTCAGTCCCCATTTCATAGCATACATTCTGTCTTTATTTTTATATTTCCATTATAAAACCCTATGTCTACGTTTACAATGGAAACTGCCTATGTAAACTGGTCACACTGTAAGGGTGTGACAGTGTGACAAGTTTGTCACAGGATTTTACGACAGGAAAAGTTGAGAGGAAAATGTGTGCAGATGTAAGATTTTTCTGTAAATTTGAACTGGTTGTAGTTCTGGTCATTCCCCTAACTATAACACAACCATCGTGCCTGGACTCTGTGGGGTTGACTTTCCACAGGGAATTGATAGGTGTAACTTTGACGGAAGATCCACGGAAACCCTGGAGAAATGGCATAAATGCCGCTTATTCTCTTTCGCCGGGGTTTCCGCGGAGACACAGCGGAGAGTCCGGAGGCCCCTCCTGTAGAAATTGCACCGCGTCGGGGAAAGCAGAGAGTGTTCTTGACGAGGGCTTGTTTCTCTCTGCAGGCTGGACGGCACAGGCCCACGACCGTAACTCAAAGTGCCTGGTTCAGACCACCGACTGGTCGCAGTGCTCCAAGACCTGCGGCATTGGCATCTCCACCCGTGTGACCAGCGACAACCCCCAGTGCAAGCTGATGAAGGAGACTCGCCTTTGCCAACTCCGTCCCTGCGACCTGCCACTCAACACCAACCTCAAGGTGAGGGGCTGCTCATCGCAGTGTGTGTATACAAACAATTGATTGCCATCTGACAGCCAATGTCAACGCTCCGAAACTGGGCCGCAACAGAGAGAAAAAACTTACATTTCTGCAGCAGATTTCACAACCTCAGGCCATCCCAAAGCTTTTACCACCAATTAAATGATTTTTCAAGTGCAGTCACTGTTGTAATGTAGAAACGTGGCAGCCAATTTGCGCACAGCAAGCTCCCACAAGCAGCAATGAGATAATGACCAGATAATCTGTTTTAGTGATGTTGGTTGAGGAATAAATGTTGGGCAGGAGACTGGGGAGAACTCCCCCTGCTCTTCTTTGACATAGTACCATAGGATTTTAACATCCATCTGAGAGGTTTAATGAGGTCATCCAAAAAACAGCACCTCTGACATAGAAACCCAGAAACATAGAAATCTACAGTGCAGAAGGAGGCCGTTTTGGCCCATCGTGCCTGCGCCGGCCGGCAAAGAGCCACTCTGCTGAACAATGGCAGAAAGGTAAAGAGCAACCGGCCCAACCAGTCCGCTCCACACAACTGCAACACCCCCTGCACCGCAACATTCTACACTCCACCCCAACTGGAGCCATGTGATCTCCTGGGAGAGGCAAAACTTCAGATTAAAAAACCCAGGCCAATTGGGGGGAAAAAAAAAATCTGGAAAAATTCCTCTCCGACCCATCCAGGCGATTGAAACTAGTCCAGGAGATCACCCTGGCCGTAATCGATTCCCTGCAGTACTTACCATCCTTAGTACTGCACTGGAGTGTCAGTGTAGATTTTGGACCCAGAAGCTTCTGACTCAGAGACGAGAGTCCGACCAACTAAGATCGGTCCTGTGGGAGTGGGATGTGGGGGCTGTGAGTTAGTCCGTCATATGGTTTTGGGGTTATTCGTGAGAGGGTCCTATTAAGTCATTCTCTTTCCTCGTTCGCAGAAGGGCAAGAAGTGCTTCAGAATGAAGAAGGCCAAGGAGCCCGTGCAATTCACCTATGCCGGCTGCGCCAGTGTGCGGAGGTACAAGCCCCGCTGGTGTGGCTCGTGCACGGACGGGCGCTGCTGCACCCCATCGCAGACCCGCACCATCCACGTGCGCTTCCGCTGCGAGGATGGCGAGACCTTCTCCAAGAGCATGATGTGGACCAACAAGTGCCGGTGCCACTACAACTGCCCGTACCAGAACGAGATCTCCTACCCTTACTACATGCTGCACAACGACATTCACAAGTTCTCTGAGTAAGCGCGGTGAAGAGGATAAACAAAAAAACTTCTGCATTGTCAAGACTGGCGGCCATTCGCTGTGCCCACTAGTCCACTTTGCTGCCTATTCATGTCTACACTGGCAGCCATACCAGTCCAGTTCACTGACTTATTTAACCAACCCTAAAGACTAGATTGACGGCCATTCGCAGCATCTGCTCGTGTGGCGCATTTGAACTTTGAACTTCAGGGCTGCGATGGCTATTTGTCATGCCCATTAACCTTAATTTCCAGTGGTCCACGTGCAAAGTTCCCCTCGTAGCTCTTCGAGCCTCCTCCTTAGAGCACCTGTTGCTCCATTAAGCCAACACGTTGTTGCCTTGGAAACCGGCTGCCCATTAAACGCGAAGACTGCATCGATTGGAAAGCAAACGAGAAAAGTGAAATCTTCCCAATCGATTCAAAGTACAGGACCGGCTATTAAAGTTTGCACCTCTGAAAATTAAGTTTGGGACAAAGAACACAGACGAACTCCATCTAGCCAGCAAGCGCTCGCCTTTAAGCTTTAGTTGTATAGGTTGGTTTGCGACTAAAATCTTTTCTAAACCAGTTTTCAGGCTCGGTTTAGAACAGATCGAATTAATTGTAACAAAAAAAAATTCACATTGACACTTGTTTCCCAATCTAATTTAATCAGAGTTAATGTGGTTGTATATAAAGTTACAGATGGATTTTTAATGTTATTTAAGGTCATTGGACATAGTTTCTTTTCAAAGTTGAAAACGGGATTGGGACATCTATCCAATAGATATCTGAATGTAATACAAACAAAATGAGGCGTTCTTATTTCTGAATTGTGGCCGGTTTCTGTTTCTCCTATGGTACTGTCTAAAAACCACTCAAATACCTGAGAAGGTGGCCATCCACCAAGGAGGCTAAAGATGTTCACCTGCTAGAAGACCTATGATGGCTGACTTCAAGAAGGCTTATTCAAGAAGTCTCTGAGGAGGCTTAAGATGGCCACCTCTCAGGGAGCTTAAGCTGGTTGACCTAACAGAGACTTATTTAAAGCTTTATTTTTAACTTTACACTGAGACATCAACTTCTTCTGAAACTGTGTCCAATGCCACCGACAATTTCTGATAGATTCTAAGACATTCTGCCATGGCACTTCTGAGTGAGTTGATGAATACTGCATCAGATGGAGAATCAGGGTCTGACTAGTTTTCCATCAGAGAAGTGCAGAGAAGTGAGAGTATCCTGCTATCAACGATTGGCAAGAGTTAAGGGCTAATGAAGGAGAGGATGAAGTGCAAGGCAATCAGACCCCATGCTCCAGCACCTTGACTAATCTCTTTTTAAGAGATTGCCTTGAATATTTTATTCATTGATCTTTCTTCCTATTTTGGGGTTCTCTTCCCCTGCCTCCTGCCATACTCACCAGGCAAGGAGATCAGGCACCAACGTACTTCCAGCCAAGTCCATAACCAAAGCCCCAGTTTTAATTTAAGCCAGCCGGTGGGAATGGGATGGGCTCGGGTCGAACGCCCATTCTACTCCCTGACCGATTTTAAGCTGCATTGAAATCAATGGACTCGAACACAACACGTTTCCACCAAGCGGGTCAGGTTACAGTGCGGGCTCAGGTGTTGGGAGGGTCAGGAGATCAGACCACGTTGATTTATCCTCTCAAAGCCTTTCCTTAGCCTAAGTTGCAACACTTAGGTTGTGAGGAATATTCTGCAATATGTGGTAACACTATGGTACGCCAGCATACTGCGTACCCTAATGGACTGCCCGTACCTTTGACCTCCACACTATAAAGAGTCTCTATCACCTTGGCCCTGTGCTGATCTCTCATCCACTAATTTTGTGGCTGTCTGTAATTTTGAGACTTTCCCTTTTTTCCCCCCGCACTTTCCCCCCCATTGCCAGTCCATTACATGAAGGCTGTTAAACAGATTCGATAGGTTAGATACGGAGAAACTATTTCCCCTGGTGGGGGAATCAAGAACAAAGGGCACAACCTTAGAATTAGAGCTAGGCTGTTCAGGAGTGAAATCAGGAAGCACTTTTTTACACAAAGGCCAATAGAAATCTGGAACTCTCTTCCTCTATAAAAGGTTGTGGGTGTTGGAGGTCAATTGGAGCTTTCAAGATTGAGACGGACAATTTTTTTGTTGGGTAAGGGTATCAAGGGTTAAGCAACAAAGGCTGGAAAATGGAGTTGAGGTACAGATCAGCCATGATATAATTGAATGGTGCTGCAGTGTCGATGGGCTGAATGGCCTCCTCCTGTTCCTAAGGCCATTGTATCATTTGTAGAGATGGAGGGGCGAGGAAAGCGTTCAGCAAATGTTTACTTTAGATTGGCGTCTCCGACACTTCCGTGGTCAAAGGACGGGACAGTGCATTTTGCGTTATGTTCGTAAACAAAAGGGGAAACGATTTACCAAATGCTTTGTTGATGAACTCAGTGCTCCATAGCAACATCAAAAAAATAGGGGTCTCTTAATTGAATTTTGGGTGGCACTCAAGTCATTTCAGCCCAGTCCTTCCAAATTGCTGAATGCAGCCCAGATTCAGAAGATGAGACCAGAAGCTCAACAATGGGTCATTTCATTGGAAAAGGTCTTAACTTTGGGCCAATGGAATCCAGCTCAAGGAAGCTGAGCAGCCCGTCAGAAGGCAGAGACCAACGCTGGTCCTGCTGTATGAGGAGATTGTTATAAACAACGTCAGGCCATTAAATTATAGAAACACACGCTCTCCATCTGTTGTGGCAGTAGATATTAACTCTTGAATGTGCACTGTGCAACGTGAGATGTGAATATTTTAGTATCGGGCGGCTATCGCCTGTGCACTGAGGTGGACCTTCCTACAGTAACTCTATTTAATTTGTACTCTTATTTTTTTCCCCCCTTTAAAACAAACTTCACTGCGGTGGAGTGATCCGAACTGAACATGCTTCATTTTCGAAGTGCGATGAGACAACTGTAGAGGGTCGTGTGTAGTAAATATTCTGTGTATATTTAAAGACTTTTTTTTTGTTCTGTATGTGTTTAATATATTTCTCGGTGTCTGCCAGTATTACTGTAATGTGGAGCTGTGGCTGTGTTTTTATCCGACCTTTGTGATCAGTTAGAATAGATTTGCGTGACAACCGGCACTCGAGTGCCGGTCTATATAATGTTGTCAAGAGAGACGTCAGGGAGAATAACCTTGCCGGGTAAAACGCAACCTTGGTGTGTTTGACTTTGCATCTGGAGGTCAAGATTGTTCCACTGACATGAGAAGTTGTCCCAATTCGGAGCAGCCCCATCTGCTGGACTGAGGGTCACACACCACCCTTTCACCTCTCAGCTGATGGGAGAGTGTTCTCTCTCTCTCTCTCTCTCTCTCTCTCTGCCGGTTGTAAGCCTATTGGGCACCGGAGGAACTGGAGTGCATCATCATCCCCGGCAACCAAATTTTTTAATTTGAACCACGTAATGTCTAAAGTTTAATTTGTTTAAGTTTGGCAGTTTTAGAGCTCCCCCCCCCCTTAGTCAGGAGGCACTTGATTTAATGATTTATTGTTTTACAGGTGCAACTAAAATAGTTGTAAGCCTATTTAAACGTGAAGGAAAGTAGGACAGACCCTGGTGGGTGTGGAACCATCAAATACAATTGTCCAAAATGTGCCATCAAATTGTCAGTGTGGCAGGGAGACCAGCAGAGAACTCCAGGAGGTGCTGCCCTGGGGCCAGGCCTCAGCTAGCAACTCCCCTCACACCTCTCCCATGGCCCTTTCACAATACACCAGCCCCGCCATAGGAGGGAGACCTGTCAACCGCACCACTCAATGCAAACAAAGCTGCTTTTCCGATTTGAATGGGCGGCACAGGCTCGAGGGGCTGAATGGCCTGCTCCTGTTCCTATGTTCCTTTGTATGTAGACTCACTAAAATGGGACGAGGAACCAGCGGCAGTGATGTAAACTCGAAGAGCCGACATACGGATGTTGGTCTCCTGTGGCTGGGGCTAAAATGGTATAAGCAAGAGTGGTGTTGGTCTGTCCATTAGACAGGTTACACTAGGCTTTACTTGAGAGAAGCTCACCCCTTTCCCCTCCTCCGTCTGCTATTAACGGATTGGGAGAATCCCAGGCCATGAATTCTTGGATAGGAATTTTCCACCCTCCAGTCACCCATACAATTAGGAATATCAAAACAATGACCCCTCACTCTTTACTTTATCAGGACTCGGGTCGGCAATGAACTAAATGTCATAAAATGCAAAGTAACTGGGTCTTCCGACAACAGGTATGAATTGCACTATGAACGTACTGGGGACCAGCATGGAGCACAGTCGGACAAACCATGTGTGTAGGTCAGTATTTCTGACTCGGGAACGTCGTGGATCGGGTGTGCTCAATTTGCGTCCAATTCACTGATCTGTGCTCCTGTCAAGCGAGACTCCCCAATGTTTAGGGCTCATCTGTTTCAATGGGATGTGCTCAGTCTCTCTCACCCTGTTATAGCTCATGTGTTTCAATAGCCATGCTCGAGGTCTATAAATTCTGGAACATTTTGGAGGTGGGGAACGGGAGGGGGATTAACACAGAGGGAAAAGATTCCCTGAGAATATCAGGGAATCACACCTGTGCTTATTTCCATATCACTTGTCATTGCTTTTCATATAAATCAAGTTAGAGTGTCAGCTGTGGCTCAGTGGGTAGCACACTTGCCTCTGATGTCAGAAGATTGTGGGTTCAAGTTCCACTCCAGAGACTTGAACACAAAAATCTAGGCTGACACTCCAGTGCAGTGCTGAGGGAGTGCTGCACTGTCGGAGGTGCCGTCTTTTGGATGAGACGTTAAACCGAGGCCCCGTCTGCTCTCTCAGGTGGACGTAAAAGATCCCACGGCACTATTTCGAAGAAGTGCAGGGGAGTTATCCCCGGTGTCCTGGCCAATATTTATCCCTCAATCAGCTTCTAAAAAACAGATTATCAGGTCATTATCACGTTGCTGTTTGTGGGAGCTTGCTATGTGCAAATTAGCTGCCGTGTTTCCTACATTACAACAGTGACTACACTTCAAAAATTACTTCATTGGCTGTAAAGCGCTTTGGGCCATCCGGTGCAGGTTAAAGGTGCTATATAAATGCAAGTCTTTCAAAGAAAGTCCATAGTAACCCCAGCCTGGATCTGCTTTTCAATTAGCATGGCAAATTCCAACTAACTGCTCCAGTATGGCAGTGAGAGGTAACCAGTAGGCTAAGGCACCCAAACGTGGAAATCAGATCCAATATTTACGCTTCTGAAGCACGAGGCTGCGCGTGACTGGGCCAGTGGGCACACGAGCAAACCGGGGGGTTGTGGGGGGGGAAACTGCAATCAAGGTGCCGACAGAAACCACACCCCACCCCACCACTCCCAAATAAACTTCTTGGGGTTGAGTGCAAAGTGCCTGAAGCAAGTGTTCTATCCGTAGTTATACTAATAATTGTGACAACCCACCGCACATTCTAGGTCTGAATTCTAGAGGTACAGAAGGGATGAAGTGGCTTGCTCCCTCCATCCCTAACTTATTCCTCTGCCTTTGACTTACTAATGGTGAATGTAGCCACATTCTGACTCTCTGGGTTGCACCTGCAGTGTTTTACTGCTTTCTTGTTAATATCTGATTTCGATATAAGTTTGCAGATGAATATTGTTGTATATACTGATGTTTTGCACATATTGTAATTAGAATGATGTCTTTATAGAAGCATAAATACTTAATTTCTTAATAAATGTTTTAAACATTTTATAATAAATGATGAATCTTGTGTTTTTTTGCTTGCCCTGTTCTGATTTGTTACTCTGCAGTTTTTTTTAAGCTTTGCGTAGGACACACACTTCCTGTTGTCACAATTTTTGGTCACGCTTTCATACCAACATTTACCATTGTAAATTGCTACCTCAATATTTTCTATTCAAGTTGCTGTGTCAACTATTACAGTGTGGTTGTGGGTTTTGGCCACCAGGAGACTCTACGGAGTGAGTTTCTGTAGCCTCAGCCCCAACTCCATCATCAATGCATGGTGGGCAATTTACTAGTAAAAATCAGCACGTAGCCTGTGACCAATGTACACAGGTATCTGGAACTGAGGGTGCTGCAGGCTCATTTAGAAGAGATGGAACTGGTTGAGCAGACTGGTGCTAACATGAGGAGTTGTGGTTGTCTGGGGTGGGTGGGGAGAGGGCCGTTTTTGCAGGTACAGGAACGGTGTGGATATACAGTATGACAAGGAGACACAGTTGGACAGTGAGAAGAGCCGCCACTGGCACGGGGAATACATGGAGGTACAAAACGACAGGGGTGGTACTGGCAGTGGGAGATGTCGCTGCTCAATGGGGTGAGGATGCCACTATTGTGTTGGCCTTAGCTCAATGGCAGCACGCACACCCCAGTTGCATAAGGTAAGCCTACCGATCCTATCTTGAAGCCGTTACCACATTGTTAACTCCAGCTAACCCAATATAAACTTATCTCCTCTGCTCCTGCTTCCTTAAATTGCAATACGATCATCGCTTCACATTATCCACACCATTAAATACTTAAGCTTCTTTGACCTTGCCTCATAACTCATCCCCGTAACACTCGGATCAGCCCTGTTGCTCCTCTCTGCACCCGCTCCACAGTGCTTCGATACTACTCGATGACCGTCTGATTGAAATCGAGCATGGGGCTCCAATGGCCAATAGCTAAAGCTGCGGCATGACCTCTGACCCCCGGATGTTCTATCTGCCTCAATGGCAGTGGGTCCTCGGAGGGAAAGGGACTTTCACCCATGGGCTGGCTGAACCTGGGTCTTTTACAGCACCATCCCTCAGGTGGTGAGGCAGGGGATGGCTGCAATGTCAGCCAAGTGGGTGGCAGCGGTACTGCGGGGGGTGGAATTCAGAACGATTTGCTAATTTAACCGAGGTGGATTAGCTCTGCAATGGATAGGACAGCCTAATCCAGCTTTTTAACATTTTAAATCCGGCTCCCCGAGGCCCTTAGCAAATGTCAAACAACATGAACGCACCCAGTATTGTGAAACTGCAAAATAATTATATGTTTCCCTCATACGGGACATACGATAACAGAGGTCTTTAAAATTATGAAGGGGTTTGATAGGATTGATTTAGAGAAGAAGCGTCTGAAATTGCCCACCGCTGGAAACGGGTCACACCAGTTTCTAATGATTTTGCCTCTTGAGTGAAATGCCGATCTTTGGCTTTTTTTTTCAGCTGACCAGAAGTCGCTCATTATGGGGGCGTATATGTGGCGGTGAGCACACTAGAGGGGCAGAAGTTGGGGGCGGGGGGGGGGTTGTAGTGTCGCCGCTGTCAGTCACGACGGCGCCGTGTCACCAGGGCTCTCCCTTCACTTAAAGCGGAGAGCCTGGGCGTATTTTGAACTTCGGGCCACTGGGCCATCAGGGAGGGTTTTGGCTGGGCCAGTGGCCTGGTACTCAAGAGGGGGTGCCAGGCTGCCTGTTGGCGGCCCGGCCAAACCCGGAGGCGTAATTGTCAGGCCGACGTGGCAGTTGGCTGACAAACAAAAACGTGGCGGCAGTGCGTCCTCCCCTTTAATGGGAGCCGCACCGCTACTTCAGAAGGCCACAGCCTCGCTGCACCACCTGAGAAAAGCAGCTGTTGACACCGCCTGGCGGGAGGAAGGTTTTCGCAGTGGAATTTTGCCGTGGGGGGAGGGGAACATTGACGGTGCACACTCTGATGACGCATTTAGGATGAATCAGCAGCAGCGGAGCGGTGTGGGGGGGGGAGCGGGTCACCACCGGGATACCGCAGGAGCTGAATTTTGATAACAGTGGCCCCTACACGAAAAGTCGGCTGCCATTGCACTCCGCAGCGTGGCTGCCGATGTCCGGTGTTAACAGGCCTTAAGGAAAGGGGCCATTTCGGCCCTCATGTTTCCACTTGTGGGCTGTCCACAACCAAAAGCCATCAATATAAGCTATTCACTAATAAATCCAATAAGGAATTCAAGACAAACTTCTTTACCCAGAGAGTGGTTAAAATGTGGAACTCGCTACCACAAGAAGTGATTGAGGCAAATAGCAGAGCTGTATTTATGAGGAAGCTCGATAAGTACATGAGGGAGAAAAGAATAGAAAGATATGCTGACAAAGTGAAATGAAGTAAGGTGGGAAGAGGCTTGTGTGGAGCATAAACACCGGCATAGACCTTTTGGGCCCAATGGCCTGTTACTGTGCTGTAAAAATCTATGTAATGTAATGTAAGGAGAGGAAAAGACTGGCTAATGCTTTGAGCCGGCCCAGTCCACCATCATTCTCAACCCCATACCCCGCCCCACCCAGAGCTAAGCAATCCCACAATCAACGGATCAGATCAAAGCTCTGCAGTCCTGCCACATCCAGTCATGAATGGTGGTGGACAATTAAACAACTAACGGGAGGAGGAGGCTCCATGAATATTCCCAACCTCAATGATGGCAGAGCCCAGCACATGAGTGCAAAAGACAAGGCTGAAGCGTTTGCAAACATTTTCAGCCAGAAGTGCCGAGTGGATGATCCATATCAGTCTCCTCCTGAGGTCCCCACCAACATAGAAACCAGTCTTCAGCCAATTCGATTCACTCCACGTGATATCAAGAAATGGCTGAGCGCATTGGATAGAGAAAAGGCTACAGCCCCTGACAACATCCCGGCTGTCGTGCTGAAGACTTGTGCACCAGAATTAGCCATGCCTTTAGCCAAGCTGTTCCAGTACAGCTACAACACTGGCATCTACCCTACAATGTGGAAAACTGCCCAGGTATGTCCTGTCCACATAAAGCAGGACAAATCCAATCCAGCCAATTACCGCCCCATCAGCCTACTCTCAATCATCAGCAAAGTGATGGAAGATTTCGCCAACAGTGCTATCAAGCGGCACATATTCATCAAAACCTGCTCACTGATTTGGGTTCCGTCAGAATAACTCGGCTTCAGACCTCATTACAGCCTTGGTCCAAACATGGATAAAAGAGCTGGATTCCAGAGGTGAGTTGAGAGTGGCTGCCCTTGGCATCAAGGAAGCATTTGACCAAATGTGGCATCAAGGAGCCATAGTAATATTGAAGTCAATGGGAATCAGGGGGAAAACTCTCCACTGGTTGGAGTCATACCTGGCACAAAGGAAGAGGGTTGTGGTGTTGGAGGTTAATCATCTCAGACCCAGGACATCACTGCAGGAGTTCCTCAGGGCAGTGTCCTCGGCCCAACCATCTTCAGCTGCTTCATCAATGACCTTCCCTCCATCATAAGGTCAGAAGTGGGGATGTTCGCTGATGACTGCACAGTGTTCAGTTCCATTCACAACTCCTCAGATAATGAAGCAGTCCATGCCCACATGCAGCAAGACCTGGACAATATTCAGGCTTGGGCAGTAAAGTGGCAAGTAACATTCGAGCCACACAAGTACCAGGCAATGACTATCTCCAGCAAACGAGAGTTTAACCATCGTCCCATGACATTCAACGGCATTACCATCACTGAATCCCCCACCATCCACATCCTGGGGGTCACTATTGACCAGAAAGGTAACTGGACCAGCCACATAAATACTGTGGCTACAAGAGCAGGTCAGAGGCTGGGTATTCTGCAGCAAGTGTCTCACCTCCTGACTCCCCAAAGCCTTTCCACTATCGACATGGCACAAATCAGCATTGTAATGGAATACTCTCCACTTGCCTGGATGAATGCAGCTCCCACAACACTCAAGAAGTTCAACACCACCCAGGACAAAGCAGCCCGCTTGATTGTTTCTATAAGGGGTAGGCCATTTAGGACTGAGATGAGGAGAAACTTCTTCACTCAGAGAGTTGTTAACCTGTGGAATTCCCTACCGCAGAGAGTTGTTGATGCCAGTTCATTGGATATATTCAAGAGGGAGTTAGATACGGCCCTTATGGCTAAAGGGATCAAGGGATATGGAGAGAAAGCAGGAAAGGGGTACTGAGGAAATGATCAACCATGATCTTACTGAATGGTGGTGCAGGCTCGAAGGGCCGAATGGCCGAATGGCCTACTCCTGCAAATATTTTCTATGTTTCTATGTTTCTATCTTTCTATTGGCACCCCATCCACCATCTTTAACATTCACTCCCTCCACCACCAGTGCACCGTGGCTGCAGTGTGTACCATCTACAAGATGCACAAGAGGGCAGGAAAAACAGTGGGAGAGCTATAGTGATAGGAGATTTGATTATAAAGGGAATAGATAGGCATTTCTGCGGCCATAACCGAGACTCCAGAATGGTATGTTGCCTCCCTGGTGCAAGGGTCAAAGGCGCCTCGGAGCAGGTGCAGGACATTCTGAAAAGGGAGGGTGAACAGCCAGTTGTCATAGTGCATATAGGTACCAATGATATAGGTAAAAAACAGGATGAGGTCCTACGAGATGAATTTAGGGAGCTAGGTGCTAAATTAAAAAGTAGGACCTCAAATGTAGTAATCTCAGGATTGCTACCAGTGCCACATGCTAGTTAGAGTAGGAATCGCAGGATAGCTCAGATGAATACGTGGCTTGAGGAGTGGTGCAAGAGGGAGGGATTCAAATTCCTGGGACATTGGAACCGGTTCTGGGGGAGGTGGGACCAGTACAACCCGGACGGTCTGCACCTGGGCAGGACCGGAACCAATGTCGTAGGGGGAGTGTTTGCTAGTGCTGTTGGGGAGGAGATAAACTAACATAGCAGGGGGATGGGAACCTATGCAGAGAGATATGGGGAAATAAAATGGAGGCAGAAGCAAAAGATAGAAAGGACAATAGTAAAAGTGGATGGCAGAGAAACCCAAGGCAAAAACCAAAAAGGGCCAAATTACAGAAAAATTCTAAAGGGGCAAAGTGTGTTAAAAAGACAATCCTGAAGGCTCTGTGCCTCAATGCGAGGACTATTCGGAATAAGGTGGCCGAATTAACTGCGCAGACAGCAGTTAAAGGATATGATGTAATTGGCATCACAGAAACATGACTCCAGGGTGACCAAGGCTGGGAACTCAACATCCAGGGGTATTCAACATTTAGGAAGGATAGGCAGAGAGGAAAAGGAAGCGGGGTGGCGTTGCTGGTTAAAGAGGAAATTAATGCAACAGTAAGGAGGGACATTGGCTTGGATGATGTGGAATCGGTATGGGTGGAGCTGCGGAATTTCAAAGGGCAGAAAACGTTAGTGGGAGTAGTGTACAGACCACCAAACAGTAGTAGTGAGGTTGGAGACAGCATCAAACAAGAAATAAGGGATGTGTGCAATAAAGGTACAGCAGTTATCATGGGCGACTTTAATCTACATATTGATTGGGCTAACCAAACTGGTAGCAATGCGGTGGAGGAGGATTTCCTGGAGTATATTAGGGATGGTTTTCTAGACCAATACGTCGAGGAACCAACTAGAGAGCTGGCCATCCTAGATGTGTAATGAGAAGAGACTAATTAGCAATCTTGTTGTGCGAGGCCCCTTGGGGAATATGGTAGAATTCTTTATTAAGATGGAGAGTGACACAATTAATTCAGAGACTAGAGTAGTGAACTTAAGGAAAGGTAACTTCGATGGTTTGAGACATGATTTGTCTAGAATAGACTGGCAAAGGATACTTAAGGGGTTGACGGTGGATAAGCAATGGCAAACATTTAAAGATCACATGGATGAACTTCAGCAATTGTACATAAAATGGGGAAGGTGGCTCAACCGTGGCTAACAAGGGAAATTAAGGATAGTGTTAAAGCCAAGGAAGAGACACATAAATTGGCTAGAAAAAGCAACAAACCTGAGGACTGGGAGAAATTTAGAATTCAACAGAGGAGGACTAAGGGTTTAATTAAGAGGGGGAAAATAGAGTACAAGAGGAAACTTGCAGGGAACATAAAAACTGACTGCAAAAGCTTTTATAAATATGTGAAGAGAAAAAGATTATTGAAGACAAACGTAGGTCCCTTGCAGTCGGATTCAGGTTAATTTATAATGGGGAACAAAGAAATGGCCGACCAATTGAACAAATACTTCAATTCTGTCTTCAGAAGGAAGACACAAATAACCTTCCGAATGTACTAGGGGACAGTGGGTCTAGTGAGAAGGAAGAACTGAAGGATATCCTTATTAGGTGGGAAATGGTGTTCGGGAAATTGATGGGATAGAAGGCCGATAAATCCCTGGGGCCTGATAGTCTGCATCCCAGAGTACGTAAGGAAGTGGCCCTAGAAATAGTGGATGCATTGGTGATCATTTTCCAACAGTCTATCAACTCTGGATCAGTTCCTATGGACTGGAGGGTAGCTAATGTAACACCACTTTTAAAAAAGGAGGGAGAGAGAAAACGGTTAATTATAGACTGGTTAGCCTGACATCAGTAGTGGGGAAAATGTTGGAATCAGTCATTAAGGATGAAATAGCAGCTCGTTTGGAAAGCAGTGACAGGATCGGACCAAGTCAGCATGGATTTATGAAAGGGAAATCATGCTTGACGAATCTTCTGGAATGTTTTGAGGATGTAACTAGCAGAGTGGACAAGGGAGAACCAGTGGATGTGATGTATTTGGACTTTCAAAAGGCTTTTGACAAGGTCCCGCACAAGAGATTGGTGTGCAAAATCAAAGCACATGGTATTGGGGGTAATGTACTGATGTGGATAGAGAACTGGTTTGCAGACAGGAAGCAGAGAGTCGGGATAAACGGGTCCTTTTCAGAATGGTAGGCAGTGACTTGTGGAGTGCCGCAGGGCTCAGTGCTGGGACCCCAGCTCTTTACAATATACATTAACGATTTAGATGAAGGAATTGAGTGTAATATTTCCAAGTTTGCGGATGACACTAAACTGGGTGGCGGTGTGAGTTGTGAAGAGGATGCTAAGAGGCTGCAGGTGGACTTAGACAGGTTAGGTGAGTGGGCAAATGCATGGCAGATGCAGTATAATGTGGATAAATGTGAGGTTATCCATTTTGGGGGCAAAAACACGAAGGCAGAATATTATCTGAATGGCGGAAGATTAGGAAAAGGGGAGGTACAACGAGACCTGAGTGTCATGGTACATCAGTCATTGAAGGTTGTCATGCAGGCACAGCAGGCGGTGAAGAAGGCAAATGGTATGTTGGCCTTCATAGCTAGGGGATTTGAGTATAGGAGCAGGGAGGTCTTACTGCTGGTGTACAGAGCCTTGGTGAGGCCTCACCTGGAATATTGTGTTCAGTTTTGGTCTCCTAATCTGAGGAAGGATGTTCTTGCTATTGAAGGAGTGCAGCGAAGGTTTACCAGACTGATTCCAGGGATGGCTGGACTGTCATATGAGGAGAGGCTGGATCAACTGGGCCTTTATTCACTGGAGTTTAGAAGGATGAGAGGGGATCTCATAGAAACGTATAAGATTCTGACGGGACTGGACAGGTTAGATGCGGGAAGAATGTTCCCAATGTTGGGGAAATCCAGAACCAGGAGACAGAGGCTTAGGATAAGGGGTAGGCCATTTAGGACTGAGATGAGGAGAAACTTCTTCACTCAGAGAGTTGTTAACCTGTGGAATTCCCTGCCGCAGAGAGTTGTTGATACCAGTTCATTGGATATATTCAAGAGGGAGTTAGATATGGCCTTTACGGCTAAAGGGATCAAGGGGTATGGAGAGAAAGCAGGAAAGGGGTACTGAGGGAATGATCAGCCATGATCTTATTGAATGGCGGTGCAGGCTCGAAGGGCCGAATGGCCTACTCCTGCACCTATTTTCTATGTTTCAATGCACTGCAGCAACTCGCCAAGGCTTCTTCAGATGCATCTCCCAAATCCACGACCTCTACCAACTGGAAGGACAAGGGCAGCAGGCGCATGGGAGCACCATCACCTGCAAGTTTCGTCAAATTTAAACACCATTCTGACTTGGAAATATATCACCGTTTGTTCATCGTTGCTAGGTCAAAATGCTGAAGCTCCCTCCCTAACAGCACTGTCAGAGTTCCTTCACCACAAGGACTGCAGCGGTTTAAGCAGGCGGCTCACCACCACCTTCTCAAAGGCAATTAGGGATGGGCGATAAATGCTGGCCTTGCCAGTGACGCCCACATCCTGTCAACGAATAAAGAAAAGGTTCCCCACAGCCATGCAATCTCCAAAGGGAGGCAATAAAATGGCTGCCCACATGCAGTCTGGGGTATTACGCAACAGCCCCATAACCGGCGGTAACTTTGACAGGTAGAGAAAGGATATAGGCATCATTTGGAAGGCCAGTATTTATTGCCCATCCCTAGTTGCCCTTGAGAAGTTGGTGTCACGCTGCTTGTCAAAGTACAGAAACGGCTCTCATCAAAGTCACAAATGACATGCTTTGTGACTGTGACTAAATGCAAACTATCCCTCCTTGTCCTTCTTAACTTATCTGCAGCCTTTAGCACGGTTGACTACTCTATCCTTCTCCATCACTTCTCCACTGTCGTCCAGTTGGGTGGGACTGCACTAGTCTGGTTCAATTCTTATCTACAAAAGCAAAATACTGTGGATGCTGGAATCTGAAATAAAAACAGAAAATGCTGGAAATCTCAACAGGTCAGGCAGCATCTGTGGCGAGAAACAGAGTTAACGTTTCGGGTCGATGACCCTTCGTCAGAACTGGCAAAAGTTCAAAATGTCACAGATTCTTAAGGAAGTGCAAGGGGCACTGAAAGGGGGAGGGGAGGAAACAACAAAAGGGAAGGTCTGTGATAGGGTGGAAGGCAGGAGAGATTTGGGAGACTAAAGGGATGATAGGCCAGATTGAGATGGTAATGGCAGAAGTTAAGAAACAAAAGATGAGTCTAGATGGGGTGTGAATGGTAGAATAATTACCAGCTGCCATGGGAAACAGAGAAAAATATAAAAATAAAAAGGAGGGGGTTTTATTAAAAAAAAGGGAGGAAAGGGAACAAAATATGGGCATTCTTATCTATCTAATCATAGCCAGAGAATCACCTGCAACGGTTTCTCATCCCGCCCCCTCTGGTGCCCGCCAAGGATCTATTCTTGGCCCCCTTCTATTTCTCATCTACACGTTGCCCCTTGGCGACATCTGGAAACACAGCACAGTTTCCACATGTACACTGATGACCCCCAGCTCTAGCTCACCACCACTTCCCTCGACCCCTCCATAGTCTCTAAATTGTCAGACTGCTTGTCTGACATCCAGAACTGGATGAGCAGAAATTTTCTGAAATTGAATATTGGGAAGACCGAGGCCATTGTTTTCAGTCCGCGTCACAAATTCTGTTCACTAGACACTGACTCCATCCCTCTTCCAACACTAATCTGAGGCTGAACCAGACTGTTCGCAACCTTGGTGTCATAGTTGACCCTGAAATTAGCTTCCGACCACATATCCGTTGCATAACTAAGACCACCTATTTCCACCTCCGTTACATCGCCCGACTCTGCCCTTGCCTCAGCTCATCTGCTGCTGCTGTTACCTCTAGACTCGACTATTCCAATGCACTCCTGGCTGGCTTCCCACATTCTACCCTACGTAAACGTGAAGTGATCCAAAACTCGGCTGCCCGTGTCCTAACATTCACCAAGTGCCGCTCACCCAATAACCCTTGTGCTCGCTGACCTACATTGGCTTCCAGGTAAGCAATGCCTCGATTTCAAAATTCTCATCCTTATTTTCAAATCCCTCCATGGTCTCGCCCCTCCCTATTTCTGTAATCTACTCCAGCCCCACAATTCTGCCCGCCCGAGCATTCCTGATTCTAATCGCTCAACCATTGTTGGCCGTGCCTTCTGTAGCCTAGGGCCCAAGCTCTGGAACTCCCTGCCTAAACCTCTCCACCCCTCTACCTCCCTTTCCTCCTTCAAGACACTCCTTAAAGCCTACCTCTTTGGCCAAGCTTTAGGTCACCTGCGCTAATTTCGACTTATGCGGCTCGGTGTCAAATGTTTATTACATAATACTCTTGTGAAGTGCCTTGGGATGTTTCACTACGTTTAAGGTGCTATATAAATACAAGTTGTTGTTGTTGTTGTCCGATGAACAGAAATTTCCTCCAACTAAATATTGGGAAGACGTACATTGGCTCCCGATCCGGCAAAATCTCGATCACAATCCTGACTTGTGCCTTGTAGTTGGTGGATAGGCTTTGGGGAGTCAGGGGGGGCAGTCTCTGACCTGCTTTAGTAGCTTCTGCACTTATGTGGCTGCTGGTCCAGTTAAGTTTCTGTCAATGGTGATTCCCCAGGATGTTGATGATGGGAGATTTTGTGATATAGCGCCTTTTAAGATCTCAGGGCGTCTCAAAGAGCTTTACAGCCAGTGGAGTACTTTTGAAGTATTATTGTAATGTAGGAAACACTGTAACCTATTTGTGCAAAGCAAGGTCCCACAAATAGCAATATAATTATGACTAGTTCATTTTGTTTTTAGTGATGATGGTTGAGAGATAACTATTCGCCAGGACACCAGGGAGAACTCTCCTGCTCTTCTTTGAATAGTGACGTGATTTTTTTATGCCCATCTGAAAGGGCAGATGGGGCCTTGGTTTAATGCTTCATCTGAAAGACGACACCTCCGACAGTGGAGCACTCCCTGGGTTTGTTAGTCCAGATTATATGTTGAAGCCCCTGTAGTGGCCCTTGAACCCACACCTTTAACCAAGATTGCTGCCACTGAGCCAAGGGTGACAAAGATCAATCTCATTTGCTTTGTGTTGGATATTCAATCTGTACCAATATGTCCCCCACCCACACACATGGTGTACTCCCTCCTCTCTGCACGGTTTCCGTTTCTACCAATTATCAAATCAGCATGGGACTCCCTCTCCCAGGTCGGATTACTCTACCAGTCATAAATAAACCCTAAGACACCTGTTTACGTACAGCATTCTGCATAAAACATGCAGTCAAGAGGACATAGTGTCAGATAGCTAATCAGTGCCCAGAATCTGATCAGCATGTCAATCTCTGGCAGTGGAAAACTTGCCGTATTATTCTTAGCACTGACCACATGTCAGGTTCCTGAAGGGTGCTCAGGACTTGTGGATTCTAAATCAGTCAACAAACAACAAACGGCCTACATAGCAACATTCATAGAGCACACATCCTTGGGCACTTCACAACAGATATCAGGGCCCTGAGCAGGAAGTGGGAGAGAAGCTACAGGAAGTGACTAAACACATGGTCAAAGAGGCATGCTGGGACAGAGCTGGCAGGGTGGAGGGTGCTTTGAGAGAGAGAGGTGGCAGGGGATAAGGCGGAGATGGCATAGGTCTAGGGTGAGAGCTGGCAGGGTGGTGGGGGGGGGTTAGGGGAAGAGGTGGCAGGGTGGTGGGGGGGATTAGGGGAAGAAATGGCAGGGTGAAGGAGGTTGCAGGGGTCTAGGATGAGAGGTGGCAGGGTTAAGACGATGGGGAGGAGGAGCTATGGGATTAGGTGAGAGGTGGCAGAATGGAGGTGCTGGGGGAGATGACAGGGTGGTAGTGATTAGGTGAGCTGGAAGGACTGAGGGGATTTGTAAACTCCTGGATCTGAAGGATGGTTAAGCTATGCTTTGTTATCATTTGTATAAACTTGTCACTAAAATGCCAAAACTAGTCCACGAATTACCTGGCAGCAAGTTTGGGCCAACTCAGTGACTTCCTGTAAAGTGGTGAGTACGATCTCAGTCACATATCTTGTACATCATCATCATAGGCAGTCCCTCGAAATCGAGGAAGACTTGCTTCCACTCTAAAAGTGAGTTCTCAAGTGACTGTACAGTCCAATATGGGAATTATAGTCCCTGTCACAGGTGGAACAGACAATCATTGAAGGCAAGAGTGAGTGGGGAGTCTGGTTTGTCACACGCTCCTTCCGCTGCCTGCACTTGTTTTCTGCATGCTCTTGGCGACGAGACTCGAGGTGCTCAGCGCCCTCCCGGATGCTCTTCCTCCACTTAGGGCGGTCTTGGGCCAGGGATTCCCAGGTGTCGGTGGGGATGTTGCACTTTATCAAGGAGGCTTTGAGGGTGCCCTTGAAACGCTTCCTCTGCCCACCTGGGGCTCGCTTACCATGTAGGAGTTCCAAATAGAACGCTTGCTTAGGGAGTCTCGTGTCGGGCATGCAGACAATGTGGTCCACCCAACAGAGCTGGTCGAGTGTGGTCAGTGCTTCGACATGTTGTACACCCCACCAAGGGGCAGGTATTCCTGGATGTGTATCGAGGGTTTGAGCTGTGCTTCAGCTGCCTGAATCCTCCATCGTACCAGCACGAAAGCAAACCCACAGCTGGAGTTTATCTGATCTCTTTATGTCCGAAAACATAGAACCGTGTCATTCTGGCACATGCACCAGTCAAGATTGTTGCTAGAGTTTAGACAAGGCAAGAGGTAACTTTACTTGTAACTGTTTGTTTTCATCATCACTCGCAACAGTCAGTCTGCAACCTGCAGCTCCTAAAAATTTGTCTCGCCGAATTTGTTATCACTGAAAGTCTAATCTCTTTCCCCTCCACAGATCATACCTAGACAGGTCTGTGCAGAAATGGAAATAACTGCAGTCTGCGGAGAGCTGGATCTGCCATCCTTTTCTAGTCTCTGTTATTTTTCCTTATCTATTTATTTGTTGCTCTCTATGAGATGTTAAACCTTTTTGCCTGTTCAGGTGGACATAAAAGATCCCATGGCACCACTCACAAAAAGTATTTCATTAGATGTGAAATGTTTTGGGATGTCCTGAGGTTGTGAAAAGGCACTATAGATTGAGTCTTTCAGGCAGTTGACACTCTCTCGTGGAGCGCCGCAGTTGGGGCTCTGGTTGTTGAGCCTTGGCATGCATCTTTGTCCTTTGTCACCTTTGGTGATTCCGGCTCGTCCGGGCTGACCGCAGGGACTGTGCATGCTGCTGACGGTTCTTGTTGCTCGTTCACTGGCGGTGGTGTGGGCAGCATCTCATAATTTTCCTCAGGTTCCTCAGTGTCTATGCTGAACCTTTTTTTTACTTGGTCCAGATGCTTGCGGCATATCTGCCCATTGTTGAGTCTGACCACTATGACCCTATTCCCCTCTTTACCAATTACAGTACCCTCGAGCCACTTGGGCCCCACAGCGTGATGAAGAACAAATACAGGGTCATCGATTTCTATCCATCTCCCCTTTGAGTTACGGTTGTGGCACTCATTTTGGGACTGGCGCTTGCCCTCAACAATGTCTGACAAGACTGGATGAATGAGGGACAGCCGAGTTTTTAGTGTACGTTTCATGAGTAGTTCCGCTGGCGGGACCCCCGTGAGCGAGTGCGGTCGGGACCTGTAGGCCAGCAGGAGGCGCTATAGACGGTATTGAAGAGAGGGTCCTTGAATCCGGAGCATGCCTTGCTTTACGATTTGGACCGCACATTCTGCCTGGCCATTGGAAGCCGGCTTGAACGGCGCTGTCCTGATATGTTTGATGCCATTACCCGACATGATCTCCCGGAATTCATAGCTAGCGAAACACGGGCTGTTGTTGCTAACTAGGATGTCCGGCAAGCCATGGATCGCAAAGACCGCACGCAGACTCTCCACAGTGGTGGATGTTGTGAACGAATTCAATATGATGCACTCGAACCATTTTGAGTACACATCAACAACAATGAGGAACATTTTTCCCATGAACGGGCCCACGTAGTCGATGTGAATACGTGACCATGACTTGGTGGGCCAGGGCCACGGGCTGAGTGGGGCCTCCCTGGGGGCATTGCCCAGCTGGGCACACGTCGTGCACCAGCGAACACAGTGTTCCAGGTCTGCATCAATTCCCGGCCACCATACATGTGACCGGGCAATGGCCTTCATAAGCATGATGCTTCGGTGCTCGCTGTGGAGTTCCCTGATGAATGCTTTCTTACCCCTCTGGGGCATGTCTACCCGATTGCCCCATAGTAGGCAGTCGGCATGGATGGAGAGCTCATCCATCCATCTGTGAAACGGTCTGACCTCTTCAGGGCATGCTCCGTGTGCGGGCGCCCAATCCCCAGTCAGGACACATTTCTTAATCAGAGATAGGAGGGGATCTCAGTCTGTCCAGGTTTTGATCCGGTGGGCTGTAATGGGGAAGCCTGCGCTGTCAAAGGCATCGACAGCCATGACCATCTCCGCGCTTTGCTCCACTGCCCCCTCAGTGGTGGCCAGTGGAAGCCTGCTGAGCGCGTCAGCGCAATTTTCGGTGCCTGGCCGGTGCCGTATGGTGTAGTCATATGGAGCCAGCGTGAGAGTCCATCGCTGTATGCGAGCTGATGCATTGGCATTGACAGCTTTGCTGTCGGACAACAGGGATGTTAATGGCTTGTGGTCCATTTCTAACTCGAACCTTCTGCCAAAGAGGTATTGGTGCATCTTTTTCATCCCACAGACACATGCGAGTGCTTCCTTTTCAACCATCCCATACCCCCTTTCTGCTTGGGAGAGCGACCTGGAGGCATAAGCCACAGGTTGGAGTTGGCCCTCATCATTACTCTGCTGCAACACGCACCCAACCCCATAGGATGATGCATGGCATGTCAAAACCAATTTCTTAAGGGGTCGCACAGGGTCAATAACTTATTAGAACAAAGCAGGTTCCGCGCCCGATTGAAAGCCCGTTCCTGACAGTCCCCTCAAAACCAATCGCAACCCTTACACAGGAGCACATGTAGCAGCTCCAGCAATGTACTTAAGTTCAGTAGAAAGTTCCCAAAATAGTTCAATAGTCCCAGAAATCAACGCAACTCCGATGTGTTGCCGGGCCTGGGCACGCAACGGATCGCCTCCGTTTTGGGTTCGGTAGGCCGGATCCCGTCTGCGGCAACCCTCCTGCCCAAAAACTCGACCTCTGGGGCCAAAAACACACACTTGAACTTCTTTAGTCGCAGGCCTACCCGGTCCAGTCGCGTAGCACCTCCTCCAGGTTGTGGAGGTGTTCCTCGTTGTCTCGGCCCATGATAAGGATGTCGTCCTGAAATACGATTGTTCTGGGGATGGATTTGAGCAGGCTTTCCATGTTCCTTTGAAAGATAGCGGCTGCTGAACGAATGCCAAACGGACACCTGTTGTAGACAGACAGCCCCTTGTGCGTGGTGATGGTGGTCAGTAGCTTGGATTCTTCGGCCAATTCCTGGGTCATGTAGGCCAAAGTGAGGTCCAACTTGGTGAACAGCTTGGCGCCTGCCAGCATGGCAAAAAATGCCTCTGCTTTCGGAAGCGGGTATTGGTCTTGTAGTGACACTCGGTTGATGGTGGCCTTGTAGTCGCCACAGATCCTGACCGAGCCATCCGTTTTTAGAACAGGGATGATGGGGCTTGCCCAGTCGCTGAATTCAATGGGCAAAATTATGCCCTCTCTTAGCAACCTGTCCAACTCAATCTCAATTTTCTCCCCATCACATATGGCACAGCTCTGGCTTTGTGGTGCACTGGTGTTGTGTCCAGGGTGATGCATATCCTTAATTGGTGCCTTTGAAAGTCCCGACGCCAAGTTGAAATAATGACTCGAACTTTTGTAGGACCTGTCAGCATGAACTTTGCTCCACAGATGAGATGGCGTGCACATCCCCCCATTTTCAGTTCATCTCAGCTAGCCAGCTCCTCCCCAAAAGCGCGGGACCATTTCCCGGGATAATCCAGAGTGGCAGCCGGTTCTGAGATCCATTATGTGTGACCACCAACATTGCACTGCCTAGCACTGGGATGATCTCTTTGGCGTACATCCGTAGTTGCGTGTCAATGCGTTCTAGTTTGGATCTGCTAGCTCTGAGTGGCCACAGTTTCTCGAATTGTTGGACACTCATAAGTGACTGGCTGGCTCCTGTGTCCAGCTCCATGCGTACCGGGATGCCGTGTAACAGTACTCTCATCATCATAGGTGGCGATTTTGTGTATGAGCTGTGGATGTTTGCCACCTGAACCCGCTGAACTTCAGTGTCCTTTGCTGTGTCCCAGGCATATCCCTGTCTTGCAGACCCCTCATGTGGTTCATCCACTTCATAAACCAGCCTCGCTGCGGGCTTCCTTTACATCCTGGCTAAATGTCCACTCAAGTTATAATTTCTGCAGATGAATTTTTGAAACCGGCAGGTCTTCGCAGCATGTTTGCCCCCGCACCTCCAGCATGAGCTGAGATTGTTGTGAACAAAAGAGCTGTTACCAGGCATTCCTCTCTGATTGTCTTTTTGATTACTCTTGAGCACTCTGTTTGTGGGTGTCAATGGTCCCATCCCAGGACAAATTGTCCCTTATGATGGTGTAAATGTCCGTTCAACCTGCCATTGTCTCTGTTGAGGACCCACCCTATAGTCTGTTACTGCCTGGTTGGTGTCGAATTGCCCTTGCCTGCCTGCGGGGTTCTGAGTCGCGTTTACCATGTTAACTCCCTGCTCCATCGCCACGTTGGGAGCAGAGTTGCGCGCCTATATGATCTTGGTTTCCTCCTCCCACGCCATGAAGGTTTGAGCCATCAACACCGCTGCTTCCAAGGTCAAGTCCTTGGGAAAATTTTAAACGACAGCAAAGAATGACTAAGAAAACAATAAAGAAAGGAAAGATAGATTACGAAAGTAAACTTGCGCAAAACATAAAAACAGATAGTAAAAGCTTTTACAGATATATAAAATGGAAAAGAGTGACTAAAGTAAATGTTGGTCCCTTAGAAGATGAGAAGGGGGATTTAATAATGGGAAATGTGGAAATGGCTGAGACCTTAAATAATTATTTTGCTTCGGTCTTCACAGTGGAAGACACAAAAACCATGCCAAAAATTGCTGGTCACAGGAATGTGGGAAGGGAGGACCTTGAGACAATCACTATCACTAGGGGGGTAGTGCTGGACAGGCTAATGGGACTCAAGGTAGACAAGTCCCCTGGTCCTGATGAAATGCATCCCAGGGTATTAAAAGAGATGGCGGAAGTTATAGCAGATGCATTCGTTATAATCTACCAAAATTCTCTGGACTCTGGGGAGGTACCAGCGGATTGGAAAGCAGCTAATGTAACGCCTCTGTTTAAAAAAGGGGGCAGACAAAAGGCAGGTAACTATAGGCCGGTTAGTTTAACATCTGTAGTGGGGAAAATGCTTGAAACTATCATTAAGGAAGAAATAGCAGGACATCTAGATAGGAATAGTGCAATCAAGCAGACGCAACATGGATTCATGAAGGGGAAATCATGTTTAACTAACTTACTGGAATTCTTTGAGGATATAACGAGCATGGTGGATAGAAGTGTACCGATGGATGTGGTGTATTTAGATTTTCAAAAGGCATTCGATAAGGTGCCACACAAAAGGTTACTGCAGAAGATAAGGGTACGCGGAGTCAGAGGAAATGTATTAGCATAGATAGAGAATTGGCTGGCGAACAGAAAGCAGAGAGTCGGGATAAATGGGTCTTTTTCGGGTTGGAAATCGGTGGTTCGTGGTGTGCCACAGGGATCGGTGCTGGGACCACAACTGTTTACAATATACATAGATGACCTGGAAGAGGGGACAGAGTGTAGTGTAACAAAATTTGCAGATGACACAAAGATTAGTGGGAAAGCGGGTTGTGTAGAGGACACAGAGAGGCTGCAAAGAGATTTAGATAGGTTAAGCGAATGGGTTAAGGTTTGGCAGATAGAATACAACGTCGGAAAATGTGAGGTCATCCACCTTGGAGAAAAAAAAACAGTAAAAGGGAATATTATTTGAATGGGGAGAAATTACAACATGCTGCGGTGCAGAGGGACCTGGGGGTCCTTGTGCATGAATCCCAAAAAGTTAGTTTGCAGGTGCAGCAGGTAATCAGGAAGGCGAATGGAATGTTGGCCTTCATTGCGAGAGGGATAGAGTACAGAAGCAGGGAGGTCCTGCTGCAACTGTACAGGGTATTGGTGAGGCCGCACCTGGAGTACTGCATGCAGTTTTGGTCACCTTACTTAAGGAAGGATATACTAGCTTTGGAGGGGGTACAGAGACGATTCACTAGGCTGATTCCGGAGATGAGGAGGTTACCTTATGATGATAGATTGAGTAGACTGGGTCTTTACTCGTTGGAGTTCAGAAGGATGAGGGGTGATTTTATAGAAACATTTAAAATAATGAAAGGGATAGACAAGATAGAGGCAGAGAGGTTGTTTCCACTGGTCGGGGCGACTAGAACTAGGGGGCACAGCCTCAAAATACGGGGGAGCCAATTTAAAACCGAGTTGAGAAGGAATTTCTTCTCCCAGAGGGTTGTGAATCTGTGGAATTCTCTGCCCAAGGAAGCAGTTGAGGCTAGCTCATTGAATGTATTCAAGTCACGGACAGATAGATTTTTAACCAATAAGGGAATTAAGGGTTACGGGGAGCAGGCGGGTAAGTGGAGCTGAGTCCACGTCCAGATCAGCCATGATCTTGTTGAATGGCGGAGCAGGCTCGAGGGGCTAGATGGCCTACTCCTGTTCCTAATTCTTATGTTCTTATGTTCTTATGTCTCAATTAGCTTCCTAAAAATCTCGGCATGACCAATGCCCTCAATGAAGAAATCCCGTAACATCTCCCCCCTGCAGACGTCGGTGAACTTACAGAGGCTGGCCAAGTGGCGAAGGTCCGCAACGAAGTCCAGTATGCTCTGCCCTTCCCGACATCGGTGCATATAGAATCGGTGTCGGACTATGTGTATACTACTCGCCGGTTTGAGGTGCTCACCGATCAGTCTGCTGAGCTCCTCGGGTGTGAGCAGGTCTTTCATCAGCGTGTACGTCTTAGGTCCACAGCTGCTCAGTAGATGCGCCTTTGCTTGTCAGCTGCTGCCGCTTCCAGCCAGTCCTTCGTGACAAAGCTCTGCTGGAGCCTCTCAACGAAATCGTCCCAGTCCTCACCAATGCAGTACCGTTCCTCCGTGCTACCGGTGGCCATTCTCTTGAGTCGTTGATTCCCGTTTCTCGTCGCTAAATGTTGTGTCCTTACACACTACAGCAAATCAACACGAGGCACATACTGGAGACAAGGTCACTCTGTGACCTGTACCTTTATTCACAGGACCAAGAAGTGATGACCCTGCGTGTGACCTCCCTTTATATACCTGGATGACCAGGTGAGGAGTGTCTCCCACAAGTTCACTCCCTATAGTCAAGGTGTGCATTTCTCAGGTGTATACAGTGTACAGTGTTGTTACATAAAGGTTACAGTTATGTGAAGGTTACAAACATGACAGTACTGACCCCATTCATTCATTCATAGGCAGTCTCTCGGAATCGAGGATGACTTGTTTCCACTCTTAAAACGAGTCCTTAGGTGGCAGAACAGTCCAATATGAGAGCCATAGTCCCTGTCACAGGTGGGACAGATAGTCGTTGAAGGAAAGAGTGGGTAGGGCAGGTTTTCCGCACGCTCCTTCCGCTGTCTGCGCTTGATTTCTGCATGCTCTCGGCGATGAGACTCGAGGTGCTCAGCGCCCTCCCGGATGCATTTCCTTCACTTAGGGCGGTCTTTGACCAGGGAGTCCCAAGTGTTGGTGGGGATGTTGCACTTTATCAAGGAAGCTTTGAGGGTGTCCTTGTAACGTTTCCTCTGCCCACCTTTGGCTCATTTGCCATGAAGGAGTTCCGAGTAGAGCCCTTGCTTTGGGAGTCTTGTGACTGGCATGCGAACTATGTGGCCTGCCCAGCGGAGTTGATCAAGTGTGGTGAGTGCTTCAATGCTGGGGATGTTGGCCTGGTTGAGGACGTTAATGTTGGTGCGTCTGTCCTCCCAGAAGATTTGCAGGATCTTGCAGAGACATCGTTGGTGGTATTTCTCCAGGACGGGGGCCCAGGTTCAATTCCCAGTCTGTACTGAGTTAGCCTAGCTGAGCGGCAGAGGTGCGAAGACCAACTGGCTTACAGCTGTGGCTTTGGCCCGAGCTTTGCGCTGTTTTCACCATCGAAGGACCCCTGCTGAAAGTGAGCATGTGTAGGTGCTTTATAAGAACAGGATCTGGGCTCAGCGGTCATGCCTTAAGATAGAGTAACGTGGGGGCACTCAGTGACTAGGCTCATCTATGAAGAAGTGATGGAGGGAACCATGTTCCAGCACAGCTTTCTTTCTTACCAGTTTTTGCCCTGCCCTCCTCGCTTGAAGGTGTTGACTCCTGGTTAGGCGCGCAACACCAGTCCACCGACAGTACCTCATCCAATTGGTCATCGTTTCATGTGTGAAACTAGTCAGTGTGAGTTGACAGGCTATTCAACTGTAGGGGCATCACAGCCATTTCCAATCCTCTCTTCTCCAATGTCCACACACACACACCTCCAGCAGGAGTCACTGCACAATGATCAGAAACTGTAACAGTCTTGGATTTTGTCACCTTGCTTAACCCAGGAGCGTTAAAGCCAGTTACACCCCTCCTACCATCACTTCCACTAAGAGCAGCTCAGCGACAAAAGCACCAGCAGCATTAACTGGGATTAGCAGGCACTGTGGTAGTAAGTACCACACTTGGCAGAGTGCTACATCTCTTTCCTGAAGATCTCCACCATCAACATCCTGGTGTCACCATTGACCAGAAACTTAACTGGACCAGCCACATAAATACTGTGGTAACAAGAGCAGGTCGGAGACTGGGTATTCTGTGGTGAGAGACTCACTTCCTGACTCCCCAAAGCCTTTCCACCATCTACAAGGCACAAGCCAGGAGTATGATGGAATACTCTGGATGAGTGCAGCTCTGACAATACTCAAGAAGCTCAACACCATCCAGGACAATGCAACTTGCTTGATTGGTATACCATCCACCACCTTCAACATTCACTCCTTCCACCACCGGCATACCGTGGCTGCAGTGTGCACCATCTACAAGATGCATTGCAGCAACTCACCAAGGCTTCTTCGACAGCACCTTCAAAACCAGCGACCTCTACTACCTGGAAGGACAAGAGCAGCTGGCACATGAGAGCATCACCTGCAAGTTCCCCTCCAAATTACACACCATCTTGACTTGGAAATATATCGCAGTTCCTTCATCGTCGCTGGATCAAAATCCTGGAACTCCCTCCCTAACAGCACTGTGGGAGCACCTTCACCACACGGACTGCAGTAGTTCAAGAAGGTAGCTCAGCACCACCTTCTCGAGGGCGATTAGGGATGGGCAATAAATGCTGACCTTGTCAGCGACAGCCCACATCCCGTGAATTAATAAAGAAAATGTTCAATTACCAGCTCTCAGTACTACTCTGTCTTGTCTGTCTAGCTTATTTGCTCAGGTCCTGTATGTGGCTTGAACCTATAACTATCTGCCTGAGAGGCAAGCCTACTATCACTCAGCCAAGCCAACACTGAGCTAAGCACAGGTACAATTAGACTCATGCCAGTATGATTACCATGCATACCATTGGGATTTTTACGGGGCACTTTTGCATCACATAACAAGCATCCGTGCAAGTGTGTTTCTGCATAAATGAAAGCCTAGCTCTGTGCTGGGCCTCAACAGGCTGAGAGTTGTAAGAAGCACTGTTCAGGATGCAAACTCTGTAATACTGAGATTAAAACAGAAAGCACTGGAAATGCAGAAGCAGCAGGGCTGAGAAACACCTGAGCGCTGCTGGGCTGGGACTGGTCGTAACCGAGCTGTTAACCTAGGTTTGAAAGGCTGCTGTTCTTCTGTATGTTTCCAGCATTCCCATTAATTACTTCTGGTGCCTCTCTACTCAGTGTCAGCTTGGCTCAAGCAGCGGTACTCTTGCCTCTGAGTCAAAAGGTTGAGGACCTGAGTACATCACCGAGGCTGACACCGCTGTAGCTCGATATCACAAAGTACTGCAAAGTATTTACAGCACATGAACACGCCTTTTGGCTCAACAGGTCCCTGCTGGTATTTATGTTCCACACGAGGATGCTCTCTCCCTTCTTAATCTCATCCTCTATTCCTTTCTCCCTCGTGTGTTTATCTAGCTTCCCCTGAAATGAATCTATACTAGTCGCCTCAACTACTCCATGTGGTGTAGCGAGTTCCACATTCTCACCACTCTCTGGGTAAAGAAATTTCTCCTGAATTCCCTGACACGATAGTGTAAAATGGGCAATATTTGATCGACTGTCCATTATATGCTTCTCCCGATCTCCCTTCCCATTGACTTCCCTAAAAAGAGAAAAGGGTATGATGGGCGATTGATCCGCTATCGCCCGTTTAACACCATCACCCAAAAAAGAAAGAACTTGCATTTCTATAGCGACTTTCACAACCTCAGGACATTCCAGAGCATTTTACAGCCAATGAAGTACTTTAGAAATGCAGTCACTGTTATTAATCGCTCCACGCCCATTGAAGTATTTTGATGTAAGCGCAGTCTTTCCCATTACGTATTAGATAAACCCAGTGACAGCCATGAACCTATTAGCTATTATGGGCTGAGAATATCACAACAGAAATCTCCTTGACCACCGCTGTGTGTAATATTTATTAACACAACCCTCGTCCAAGAATCCCCCTAAGCTCAGGTTGCAGATATTCATAGTTTAAGATTCTCATGTCTCCACAGCATTCGCTTTCAAAAACTATTTCTAAATCATTACAGACCCACGAGGCAGCCAATGGTCGACACCTTCCAGAATCCACTTACTGCACTAATTACATCTAAATAGTGATGAATGATGGAAAGTATGAAGAATCCGGGCAATATCCTCCGTAAGTTATGACTGGTGCATGTCCCCTAACACAACACACAGCTGCAGCTTACCCCCAGAAA
Organism: Pristiophorus japonicus; assembly: GCF_044704955.1. Lineage (NCBI taxonomy): Eukaryota > Metazoa > Chordata > Chondrichthyes > Pristiophoridae > Pristiophorus > Pristiophorus japonicus. The sequence goes on along the minus strand of NC_091996.1, from coordinate 61,557,372 downwards.
AACATCCAACCCTTCACCACAAGTTAGTCACCTATCTTTCTCCCATAATCCAGGGGTCAGCTGGATTGATGTCCTTGGCCTCCCCAAGGTTCCCCGATCGACTCACCTATCAGCTTTATCTTTATTTGTAATTTTCAGGTGAAGTGGGGTTAGAGGCCAGGGGGATAAATGGGCCAAGATGCACAGAAATAATTCAGTCCCCATTTTAACATTAAACACTCCAACTTTATTTTTATATTTTTAGAATAAATTCCTATATTTAGATAATAAATTATTTTATATCTATCTACATTATAAATTACTACATCTCCACCCTTGCTTCAGCTCATCTGCTCCTGAAACCCTCATCCATTACGTTGTTGCCTCCACACTCAACTAGTCCAATGCTCTCCTGGCCAGCCTCCCATTTTTCACCAAACAACAACATAAATAGAAATTAGTGCAGGTGACCAAAAGCTTGGTCAAAGACGTAGCCTTTAAGAAGTGTTTTGAAGGGGGAAAGAGAGATAGAGAGGTGGAGAGGTTTCAGCAGGGAGTTCCAGAGCTTGGGGCCTAGGCAACAGAAGGCACAGCCACCAATGGTTGAGCGATTATGCTCAAAGAGGACAGAATTAGAGGAACACAGATACCTCAGGGGTTTGTGGGGCTGGAGGAGATTACAGAGATAGGGAGGGGTGAAGCCATGGAGGGATTTAAAAATAAGGATGAGAATTTTGAAATCGAGGCGTTGCTTAACCAGAAGCCAATGAATGTCAGCGAGCACAGGGGTGATGGGTGAACGGGTCTTGGTGCGAGTTAGGGATCACCTCTAGTTTACGTAAGGTAGAATATGGGAGGCCAGCCAGGAGTTTGCATTGGAATAGTCAAGCCTAGAGGTAACAAAGGCATGGATGAGGGCTTCAGCAACGGATGAGCTGAGGCAAGGGCGGAGACGGGTGATGTTACAGAGGTGGAAATAGGTGGTCTTAGTTATGCTGCGGATATGTGGTCGAAAGCTATTTTCAGGGTCGAAAATGACACCAAGGTTGCGAACAGTCTGGTTCAACTTCAGACCAAAGTTGCAGGAAGAGATGGAGTCAGTGGCTAAGGAATGGAGTTTGTGGCGGGGACCGAAAACAATGACTTCGGTCTTCCCAATATTCAATTGGAGAAAATTTCTGCTCATCCAGTACTGGATGTCGGACAAGTGGTTTGACAATTTAGAGATGGCGGAGGGGTCGAAAGAAGTGGTAGTGAGGTAGAGCTGGGCGTCATGAGCATATATGTGGAAATTGACGCTGTGTTTTCGGTCTCCATAAACTTGAGTTCATCTAAAACTCTGCTCCCCATGTCCTAACTCGCACCAAGTCCCATTCACCCATCACCTCTGTGCTCGCTGCCCTACATTGGCTCCCAATCCGTCAACGCCTCAAATTTAAAATTCACATTCTTTTGTTCAAATCTCTCCATGGCCTTGCCCATCATTATCCCTGTAACCTCCTCCAGCCCTGCAAACCTCCAAGATCTCTGCGTTCCTCCAATTTCTGGCATCTTATCCATTCCCCATCCCCTTCACCCCACCATTGGCAGCCGTGCCTTCTGTTGCTAAGGCCCTAAGCTCTGGAATTCCCTCCCTAAACTCTACTCTTTTAGGACACGCCTTAAAACCCACCACTTTGACCAAGCAGGTAGTCACTTGTCCTAATATTTCCTCCTTTGGCTCGGTGTCAATCTTTGTTTGATAACGCTCCTGTGAAAAGTCTTGGGATGTTTTTCAACATTAAAGGTGTCTTATAAATGCAACTTATTGTTGTCTACATTTAAAGTCACCTAAATTTGTCACGCAGTAATTACACCCTCTTGCCATAGGTGGCACTGTAGTACTTCCAATGAGTGGCGGGTGTAATTACAGGGTAAAAATTCTACACTACAAAAGTACACGTGGGAATTTATAATGCAAAACAGTATGACAAGATCTGTACACAGAAGTATGATATACCCGAGAATGTGGTGGGCATCCCATGTATTTCCAGTAAGTGGTTTCATCATCGTAGGCAGTCCCTCGAAATAAGGAAGACTTGCTTCCACATCAAAAAAGGATGAGTTCTGGTTGTGTATCTGTAAAGCATGCACTCCCATTTTACGTCACCAGGGAGCGCATCCCCTGAAGTCCCAAGTGATCCCAGCATCCCTTGGGAGCACTGTATATAAGTCGGCCCCTAAGGCCTGTTTCTCACTCTGGCATGTCTTAATAAAGACTAAGGTCACTGTTACTTTCACCTCCCTGTGTGCAGTCTCATCTGTGTTAGGAACACAACAACTGGCGACAAGTACACGAATCCAACGCAAAGATGCAGGAAACTGCGGGCATCCTGGAGAAGTTCTCGGAGGGTGAGGACTGGGAAGCCAATGTCGAATAGTTAGACCAGTACTTTGTAGCCAACGAGCTGGATGGAGAAGGAAGCGCTGCAAAAAGGAGAGCGGTCCTCCTCACAGTCTGCGGGGCACCGACCTACAGCCTCATGAAGAATCTTCTGGCTCCGGTGAAACCCACAGATAAGTCGTATGAGGAACTGTGTACACTGGTTCGGGAACATCTTAACCCGAGGGAGAGTGTGCTGATAGCGAGGTATCGGTTCTATATGTACCAGCGATCTGAAGGTCAGGAAGTGGCGAGCTACGTCGCCGAGCTAAGGCGACTTGCAGGACAATGTGAGTTTGATGGCTACCTGGAGCAAATGCTCAGAAACTTTTTTGTACTGGGGATTGGCCACGAGACCATCCTACGAAAACTTTTGACTGTAGAGACACCGACCCTCAGCAAGGCCATTGTGATAGCACGGGCGTTTATGTCCACCAGTGATAACACCAAACAAATCTCTCAGCACACAAGTACTAGCAATGTTCATAAATTAACTGGAACTGTGTTTGCGAGCAGAAATGTACAGGGCAGAAACCACGAGTCTGCAACTGCCAGCAGGCCTCAGGTGACCCAGATGACTCAGAATCCGCAACAAAGGATGAATGCAAGGCAATTCACACCTTGTTGGTGTTGTGGAAGCTTCCATTCAGCCTATTCATGCCGTTTCAAAGGGTATGTTTGCAAGAGCTGTGGAACAATGGGGCACCTCCAACGAGCTTTCAGACGAGCTGCAAGCTCTGCAAAACCTGCTAACCACCACGTGGCAGAGGAAGATCGGTCCATGGTGGATCAAAGCAATTTCGAGCCTCAGGGAGAGGAGGCAGATGCTGAAGTATACGGGCTGCACACATTTTCGAAGAAATGTCCACCTATAATGCTAAACGTAAAATTGAATGGCTTACCCATAACCATGGAACTGGATACTGGCGCTAGCCAATCCATCATGAGTAAAAAGATGTTTGAGAGACTGTGGTGCAACAAGGCACTCAGACCAGCCCTGAGCCCCATCCACATGAAACTGAGAACGTACACCAAAGAGCTTATCACTGTCCTGGGCAGCGCCATGGTCAAGGTCACGAGGGCACGGTGCACGAACTGCCACTCTGGATTGTCCCGGACGATGGCCCCACACTGCTTGGAAGGAGCTGGCTGGGCAAAATCCGCTTGAACTGGGATGACATCCGAGCGCTATCACATGTTGATGAGGCGTCGTGTACCCAGGTTCTGAACAAATTTCCTTCCCTTTTTGAGCCAGGCATTGGAAACTTTTCCGGGGCGAAGGTGTGGATCCACTTGGTCCCAGAGGCACGACCCATTCACCACAAGGCGCGAGCGGTACTTCACGTGATGAGGGAGAGAGTGGAAATCAAGCTGGACAGGCTGCAACGCGAGGGCATCATCTCCCCAGTGGAATTCAGCGAGTGGGCCAGCCCGATTGTTCCAGTACTCAAAAGTAATGGCACGGTCAGGATTTGCGGCGATTATAAAGTAACTATTAATCGTTTCTCGCTACAGGACCAATACCCGCTACCTAAGTCAGACGACCTATTTGCAACGCTGGCAGGAGGCAAGACGTTCACCAAGCTCAACCTGACTTCGGCCTACATGACGCAGGAGCTGGAGGAGTCTTCGAAGGACCTCACCTGCATCAACATGCACAAGGGACTGCTCATCTGCAACAGATGCCCGTTTGGAATTCGGTCAGCTGCAGCGATCTTCCAGAGAAACATGGAGAGCCTACTCAAGTTGGTACCATGCACGGTGGTTTTTCAGGACAACATATTGGTCATGGGTCGGGACACCGTCGAGCACCTGCAAAACCTGGAGGAGGTCCTCCAGCGACTGGATCGCGTAGGGCTGCGGCTGAAGAGGTCGATATGCGTCTTCATGGCAATAGAAATGGAGTTTTTGGGGAGAAAGATCACGGCGGACGGCATTTGGCCCACAGACGCCAAGACAGAGGCTATCAGGAACGCGGACAGGCCACAGAATATCACGAAGCTGCGGTCGTTCCTGGGACTCCTCAACTATTTTGGTAACTTCCTACCGGGGTTAAGCACCTTCTTACACACCTACATGTGTTATTGCTTAAAGGTGAGAACTGGGTATGGGAAAAAAAACAAATAATTCCTTTTGCAAAAGCCAGAAACATTTTATGCTCCAACAAGCTGCTTGTATTGTAAAATCCATGTAAAAGACTTGTGCTAGCATGTGATGCGTCGTCGTACGGAGCCGGGTGTGTATTACAACAAGCTAATGTCGCGGGGAAGTTGCAACCTGTTGCCTATGCTTCCACGAGCTTGTCTAAGGCCGAGAGGGCCTACAGCATGATCGAGAAAGAGGCATTAGCGTGTGTGTTCGGGGTAAAGAAAATGCATCTGTACCTGTTTGGCCTCAAATTTGAGCTGGAAACCGATCACAAGCCCCTCATATCCCTGTTCGCTGAAAACAAGGGGATAAATACTAATGCCTCAGCCCGTATACAAAGGTGGGCACTCGCGCTATCAGCGTATAACTATACCATCCACCACAGGCCAGGCACCGAGAACTGCGCGGATGCTCTCAGCCGGCTACCATTGCCCACCACGGGGGTGGAAATGGCACAGCCTGCAAACTTGTTGATGGTGGCGCAGCCCGCAGACTTGTTGATGGTCAAGGAAGCGTTTGAAAATGATAAATCACCTGTCACGGCCCGCCAGATTAGGACTTGGACCAGCCAAGATCCTCTGCTGTCCCTCGTAAAAAACCGTGTACTGCATGGGAGCTGGGCCAGCATCCCCATTGAAATGTAAGAGCTAATCAAGCCGTTCCAGCGACGAAAGGACAAGCTGTCCATTCAGGCAGACTGCCTGTTGTGGGGTAACCGCGTAGTGCTACCCAAAAAGGGCAGGGAGACGTTCATCTCAGATCTCCACAGCACACACCCGGGTATAGTAATGATGAAAGCGATAGCCAGATCCCATGTGTGGTGGCCCGGTATCGACTCTGACTTAGAGGCCTGTTTACGGCAATGCAGCGTGTGTGCTCAGTTGAGCAACGCGCCCAGAGAGGCACCACTAAGTTTGTGGTCCTGGCCTTCCAGACCATGGTCGAGGATCTATGTCGACTATGCCGGCCCGTTTCTCGGTAAAATGTTCCTGGTGGTGGTGGATGCTTTTTCAAAATGGATTGAATGTGAAATAATGTCGGGAAGCACCACCACCGCCACCATTGAAAGCCTGAGGGCCATGTTTGCCATCCACGGCCTGCCTGATATACTGGTTCGTGACAACGGCCGAATTTAAAGAATTCATGACCCACAATAGGATCAAACCTGTCACCTCACCCCCATTTAAACCAGCCTCCAATGGGCAGGCAGAGCGGGCAGTACAAACCATCAAACAGAGCCTCAAAAGAGTCACAGAAGGCTCACTCCAAACCCGCCTGTCCCGAGTACTGCTCAGCTACCGCACGAGATCCCACTCGCTCACAGGGGTGCCCCCGGTTGAGCTACTCATGAAAAGGACACTTAAAACCAGACTCTCGCTGGTTCACCCCAACCTGCATGATCAGGTAGAGCAGGCGGCAGCAACAAAATGTAAACGATGGTCGCGCCACTGTGTCACGAGAAATTGATCTGAATGACCCTGTGTATGTGCTAAACTATGGACATGGTCCTAAGTGGTTCACAGGCATGGTGATAGCTAAAGAAGGGAGTAGGGTGTTTGTAGTCAAACTAGGCAATGGACAAATTTGCAGAAAGCACCTGGACCAAACGAGGCTGCGGTTCACAGACTGCCCTGAACAACCCACAGCAGACACCACCTTTTTCGAGCCCACAACACACACCCAAAGGATCAACGACACCACGCCGGACCAGGAAATCGAGCACATCATGCCCAACAGCTCAGCAAGGCCAGGCTCACCCAGCAGCCCTGCAGGGCCAACAACACGCCAGCCCAGCAAGGGCACAGCCAACACACCAGAACAGACATTTGTACCAAGGCGGTCCCAGCATCCCTTGGGAGCACTGTATATAAGCCGGCCCCTAAGGCCTGTCACTCATTCTGGAGTGTCTCAATAAAGACTGAGGTCACTGTTACTTTAACCTCCCTGTGTGCAGTCTCAGCTATGTTTGGAACACAACAAGTTCACAGGTGTTTCAATGAAGGACCTAACATTGCAGGTCCTGAACTACATCCTGAAGGGTGGAAGATACCTGTGCATGGATTTTTTTAATGTGGGGTGGCCGTTGCACACCAGCCACCATGTGGGCTTGACCGAGCTAGGTCTTGGTCCAGTGGCAAGTGTATCCAAGACAACTGGAGACCTGCTCTGCTGCATGGACCTAGTGCGCACATATATCGCAGTGTGTGCTGGCCCATGCTGCCCCTGGGCCCCTGGCCCTGAACTCACGCCTCTCCTGGGCCCCGATGACGTCCCCCCACAGTCTCTCGCCGCTCCTTCGCCCCGATCTCACCACTCCTGCTGTATCTGCCCATGCTCCAATCACCGATCTGGACCTTGATGACGTCACTCTTCGCTGCCATCGCAGCTCGTGCTGCTCCCCAAAGTGGTATGCCTCCTCGCTGCTCCCAGGAGCCGCACCTCCACTCCTTTTATGGCCCCGACCTGCCACTGCTGTTCTCACGCAGGTCGAGGCCTCCATGCTTGGGGCTCATGAACCCAATCACCTGCACTAACTGAGCTAGGTACAGCTGGAGTCATTCCAGCAGCATTCAGGGTGATTGCCTTACGCTGAATCTTGTCTTCCACGCCTTGTCTAATTAGCTGGGAAACTGTCATTCATTTTTTCTTTCTCACATTCTTCTGTCTCCATGAGTTCTGAAGAAAGCTGAGTGTTGATCCTTGGGCACCCTGCCAGGAGAGTGTGATTAGTTCCTCTGAGCAAATTCTCCATTGAGTGAATGACATAAGAACATAAGAAATAGGAGCAGGAGTAGGTCATACGGCCCCTCGAGCCTGCTCCGCCATTCAATAAGATCACGGCTGATCTGATCTTGACCTCAACTCCACTTCCCTGCCCGTTCCCCATAACCCTCGATTCCCTTATTGTTCAAATATCTGTCTGTGCTTTGTATGCAATGCTTTGCCAGCCAAATCTCTCTTCCCCAAAGATTGACTTTGACGCAGCTTATATTTCTACAGCGCAGGTCGATTATATTAGTCATCCATTGTCAGCGTCGGTATAAAATGGGATTTCCTCATTTTTTTATTCACACTGATTTGGTTCGGGAAAAAAATATCAACACTTCTGCTTAAAACCCAGCTCATCACCATGTCCACCGTTAAATGTTGTATAATTACTGGCATGAAACTGAAATAAAAATACAAATACACAATTTCACTGGTGGGGCAAGCACATAAATCACTTGCTGAGTTCGGGAAGAAGAAACCTCAAACTCGACCTACATATAAAACTGGGATATAAATCTCTCAATTCACCCGCAGGCAGGACTGCAATACATGTTTTATCAGATCATTGGTGGAACCAAAAGAGGTAACTTTCTGACCTAGTGCTTGTGTTGGGGAATTTCACCTTCCTGTGCATGAATTTAGCAATGGCTGCAGATAGAGACATCACCTGTCCTGGCCAGAGTGAAGGTGATTGGCTAATTCCCCCGTCACTCATGGCTAGTGTCTGCACAGCTGTAAGTGACTGGGATTGATTTTCCGCACAGGATTCGCATTATGTAACTACCCTCCATTCACGGCATTGGGCTGGAGAAATAATCCCGCTGTACTCGGGAGACTCTGTGCTGCAGCTCCGCTCCAGGAGTTTGGAGATTCTGCGAATAAAAATCACAAATCCCGCTCCACATCCAACTCATGGGCTGAGACAGTGGTGCTTGATGGAAGAGTGTAGAGGGAGATTTACTTTGGATCTAATCCATGTTGTACCTGCCCTGGGAGTGTTATTTGGGATGGTGTAGAGGGAACTTTACTCTCAATTGAACCCATGTTGTACCTGCCCTGGGAGTGTTTAATGGGACAGTGTTGAGGGAGCTTTACTCTGTATGTAACCAGTGCTGTACCTGCCCAGGGAGTATTTGATGTGACAGTGTAGAGAGAGCTTTACTTTGTATCTAACGCCGTGCTGTACCTGCCCAGGGACTGTTTGATGGGACAACGCAAAGGGATCTTTACTCTATATCTAACCTGGGCTGTACCTGTCCTGGGAGTTTTTGATGGGAAAGTGTATGGAACATAAGAACATAAGAACATAAGAATGAGGAGCATGAGTAGGCCATTCGGCCCCATGAGCCTACTCCGCCATTCAATAAGATCATGGCTGATCTTCTACCTCAACTCCTTACCTGTCCTGTTCCCATATCCCTGCATTCTCTTAATATTTAAAAGTCTATCAATCTCTCTCTTGAATATACTCAAAGACTGAGCCTCCAATACCCTTTGGGGTTGAGAATTCCAAAGATTCCCCACCCTCTGAGTGAAGAAGTTTCTTCTCATCTCAGTCCTAAATGACCGATCCCTTATTCCGAGACTGTGGCCCCAGGTTCTAGACACCTCAGCCAGAGGAAACATCCTCCATGCATCTACCCTGTCAAGACCTGTAAGAATTTTGTATGTTTCAATGAGATCACCTCTCATTTGTCTAAACTCTAGAGAATATAGGCCTAGTTTACTCAATCTCTCCTCATAGGATAATCCCCCCATCCCAGGAATCAATCTGGTGAACCTTCATTGCACTCCCTCTATGGCAAGCATATCTTTCCTTGGGTAAGGAGAACAAAACTGTGCACAATACTCCAGGTGTGGTCTCACCAGGGCCCTATATAATTGCAATAAGACGTCTTTACTCTTATATTCAAATCCTCTTGTAATAAAGGCCAACATACCATTTGTTTTCTTAATTGCTTGCTGTACCTACCTGTTAACTTTCAATGATTCGTGTACAAGGACACCCAGGTCCCTCTGAACACCAACATTCCCCAATCTCTCACCATTTAAAAAATACTCTGCTTTTCTATTTTTCCTACCAAAGTGGATAACTTCACATTTCTCCACATTATATTCCATTTGCCAAGACCTGTCTATATCCCCTTGAAGCCTATTTGCATCCTCCTCACAACTTACATTCCCACCTAGCTTTGTATCCACAGAAAACTTGGATATATTACATTTGGTCCCTGTCATGTATTCAACCAGCATTGTAACCCATGTATAATCTGACCTGAGTTGTACACTGTGAGAACACTGACCACTAGGTGGGTGACACTCCTAACCTGGACCTTCAAGTACAAAAGGGGAAGCTCCACCCACCTTCATCACTTTGAGTGCTAAGGAATAAAGGACAGATCACAGACTGACCTTCTCTCAAGCATGGGCCTCGTGTGCATTTATACTGTATAGTAAGGACCTATCAGCCCCCTCGTCCAAATCATTGATTTAGATTGTGAATAGCTGGGACCCAAGCACCGATCCTTGCAGCACCCCACTAGTTATAGCCTGCCAACCCGAAAATGACATTTATCCTACTCTCTGTATTCTGTCCGTTAACCAATCCTCAATCCATGCTACTATATTACCCCCAATCCCATGAGCCCTCATTTTGTTTAATAACCTCTTGTGTCATCATCATCATCATCATAGGCAGACCCTCGGAATCGAGGAAGACTAGTTTCCACTCGCGAAGTGAGTTCTTTGGTGGCTGAACAGTCCAATACGAGAGCCACAGACCCTGTCACAGGTGGGACAGATAGTCGTTGTGGGAAGGGGTGGGTGGGACCGGTTTGCCGCACGCTCTTTCCGCTGCCTGTGCTTGATTTCTGCATGTTCTCGGTGTTGAGACTCGAGGTGCTCAGTGCCCTCCCGGATGCACTTCCTCCACTTAGGGCGGTCTTGGGCCAGGGACTCCCAGGTGTCAGTAGGGATGTTGCACTTTATCAGGGAGGCTTTGAGGGTGTCCTTGTAGCGTTTCAGCTGCCTACCTTTGGCTCGTTTGCCGTGAAGGAGCTCCGAGTAGAGCACTTGCTTTGGGAGTCTCGTGTCTGGCATGCGGACCATGTGGCCTGCCCAGCAGAGCTGATCGAGTGTGATCAGTGCTGGGGATGTTCGCCTGAATGAGGACGCTGATGCTGGTGCGCCTGTCCTCCCAGGGGATTTGTAGGATCTTGCGGAGACATCGCTGGTGATATTTCTCCAGAAACTTGAGGTGTTTACTGTACATGATCTATGTCTCTGAGCCATACAGGAGGGCAGGTATTACTACAGCCATGTAGACCATGAGCTTAGTGGCATGGCACCTTATTGAATGCTTTTTGAAAATCCAAATACACCACATCCACTGGTTCCCCCTTATCTATTCTACTAGTTACAAAACTCAAAAAACACGAACAAATTTGTCAAACATGATTTCCCTTTCATAAATCCGTGTTCTCTCTGCCCAATCCTATTATTCTTTTCTAAATGCCCTGTTACCACGTCCTTAATAATAGATTCTAACATTTTCCCTACGACTGACGTCAGGCTAACTGGTCTGTAGTTCCCCGTTTTCTCTCTTTCTCCTTTCTTAAATAGTGGGGTCACATTAGCTACCTTCCAATTTGCGGAGCCGTTCTAGAATCTATAGAATTTTGGAAGATGACAACCAATGCATCCACTATCTCCACCTCTTTCAAACCCCTAGGATGTAGGCCATCAGGTCCAGGGGATTTATCAGCTTTCAGTCCCATTAATTCCTCCAGTACTATTTTTTTATTAATACTAATTTCTTTCAGTTTCTCCTTCCCCTTGGTTCTCCACTATTTCTGGGAGGTATTTTTTGTCTACTTCCATGAAGACAGACACAAAGTATTTGTTTAATTTCTCTGCTATGTCCTTATTTCCCATTATAGTTTCTCCTGTCTCAGCCTGTAAGGGACCCATATTTACTTTCGTTAATCTTTTCCTTTTTACATACCTATAGAAGCTTTTACCATCTGTTTTTATGTCTCTTGCTAGTTTGCTCTCATATTCTATTTTTCCTTTCTTTATCAATTTCTTGGTCCTCCTTTGCTGAATTCTAAAACCCTCCCAATCCTCAGGCTTACTGTTCTTTTTGGCAACATTATAAGCCTCTTCCTTTGATCTAATACTATCTTTAACTTCTCTTGTTAGCCATAGTTGGACCATTTTTCCTGTGGGGTTTGTGTGCATTAAAGGAATGTATGTATGTTGTAAATTATGTATTCATTCTTTAAATGCTAGCCTTTGCTTGTGTACCATCATACCTTTGAATGTAGTTTCCCAATCCACCTTAGCCAACTCGCCCCTCATACCTACGTGGTTTGCTTTGTTTGGATGTAAGACGATAGTTTCGGATTTAACTAAATCACTTTCAAGCATTATAAAATTCTATCATATTATGATCACTCTTCCCCAAAGGCCCCTTTATTGCAAGGTTATTAATTAGCCCTTTCTCATTGCACAATACTAGATCTAAAATAGCCTGTTCTCTAGTTGGTTCCTCAACATACTGATCTAGAAAACCATCTTGTATACATTCCATGAATTTGTCCTCCCCACTATTACTGCATATTTGGTTTGCCCCAATCTATATGTAGATTAAAGTCCTCCATGATTATTATATTACCCTTGTTACATGCAGCTCTAATTTCCTGATTTATACTGTGCCCGACATTACAAATACTGTTTGGGGCCTATAAACAATTCCCACTAATGGTTTCTGTCCCTTGCTGTTTCTTAGCTCCACCCAAACTGATTCTAGTTCTTGATTTTCAGAGCAAAGATCCTTTCTCTCTACTGTCTTTATCCCTTTATTATCAGGGCTACCTATCCTCTTTTTCCATTTTGCCTATCTCTTCTAAAAGTTGAGTGTCCTGGAATATTTAGTTCCCAACCTTGGTCACTTTGCAACCACGTCTCTGTAATGGCTGTTAGATCAAACGTTTTAATTTCTATCGGTGCTATTAATTCATCTATCTTGTTGCGAATGCTTCGTGCATTCAGATATGGTGCCTTTAGCTTTGACTTTTTTCTATTTTTCCCTGATGTCATCTTAGTCAGTGATGCCCTATTACCTTTGTTACTCTCTCTGTCTCTTCCTGACCACTCTGCTTATTTTTATCCAAAACTCTGCTCTGCTTTTAAATTTACTCTTTCCTAAATCCTCCCACCCCCCATTAGTTTAAAGCCCTGTCTATTGCCCTAGTTATTCGATTCGCCAGGACACTGGTTCCAGCCCGGTTCAAGTGGAGCCCATCCCAACAGAACAGCTCCCTCTTTCCCCAGTACTGGTGCCAGTGCCCCATGAAGCAAAACCCCTGCCTCCCACACCACTCTTTGAGCCACACATTTAACTGTCTAATCTGCTTATCCCTAAACCAATTGCCGCGTGGCTCAGGTAACAATCCAGAGATTATTACCTTTAAGGTTTACTTTTTAATATGGACCCCAACTCCTCAAACTCTTCCAGCAGGGCCTCATTCCTTGTTCAAACTATGTCATTGGTTCCTATGTGGACCACGACATCTGGATCCTTCCCTTCCCACTCCAAGTTCTTCTCCAGCCACGAGGAGATATCTTTAACCCTGGCACCGGGCAGACAACACAACCTTCGAAAATCCCGGTAGCAACTGCAGAGAACTATCTCTCTGATATATAGTCCCCTATCACAAATACATTGCCTTTCACTCCCTCCTCTTGAATGGCCTCCTGCACCATGGTGCCATGGTCAGCCTGCTCATCCATCCTGCAGGCTTTTCACACAGGCAGCAAAAACCTCATACCTGTTGGATAAGGGCAAAGGCCAAGGCTCCTCCAGCACTGCACCTAGGGTCCCCTTACCTGCCTGAGTTGCAGTCACACCCTCCTGTTTCTGACCACTAACCAGACCTGTATCACAACCTAACCTAAGGGGTGTGACTGCCCCCTGGATGAAAGTGTCCAGGTACCTCTCCCCCACTCTGATGTAGCGCAATGTCTGCAGCTCGTACTCCAGCTCAACAACTCTGAGCCGGAGTTCCTCGAGTTGCAGACACTTGCTGCAGATGTGATTGCTCGGGATCGTGATGCTCTCCGCCAACTCCCACATGCTGCACTTATGCTGCACCACCTGCCCTGCCATCTCTAACTTTGTTTTATTTATTAATTAATTAGAGCATTTATTCAATCAATCAATATTTTAGTTTTATTGTTTAATTATTTTATCTGTTCTAAGTTATTCGAACTAAAATTCCGGCCTTGCAAAAGCCGGTTTTCGGCACACAATGCGCATGCGCCAAAAACGGGCTTTTCCGATCCGTCAAGATTTCTCTTGACAGATCCTCCGCATCCTTGCAGCAAGGACATTCGCGCGGGCGAGATTGGGCTATTTTCTAATTTCTTGCCCAGAGGATGTCCTTAAAACTTTTCCGCCTAGTAAAAACAGGCGCATAGCCTACTTTTACCAGCGTAAGAGTTTTAAGACACGTAAATGAGGGCTCTGATCATTAAGGTAAGTTTATTTTGGATCCTGTTAAAAGACAAAAAAGAAATCCAAAAAATATATTTTTTAAAACATTTGATTAACTTTAATTGCAATTGGTTTTGGAATTTAGCGGTGATTTTTTAATTTGTTGTGTTGTGTTTGGGTGTTTTTTTTCTCATTGATAGCAATGAGAACTTGGAGTGACGGAGTTCCCATTGCAAGCAATGAGAATACTGTACCGTGATTGGTTGACCAGGCCCACGTGACTCCAGCTTCTCCGTGCGTACCAGGAAGACAGGGATGCGCTCCGAATGTGCAGGAAGAGAAGGCCTCCCACTGGAATCTAAGGGGCCTCTGGGACCAGCAGGTACTTCTGCAAAAAATTCTCAGGTCAGAGGCGTTCGTCTGAAGGAAGCCTCCGACCAGAATTTCAGGGCCAATAATTTAACAAGTACTAGCAATTTACAGTTTCTCAGCTTTTAATTTAAACCCTTTCTCCAACTTAGAAAGCAAATAAAAGCTGCAATACTCACCAACCAAGCACCTACCTGCTCTCCTGTGACATCACTCTGTGATTTTTTTTTCGCCACGCTCTCTTAAAACACTCCTCTCCGACTCCTGCTCTTTTTAAGCTCTAGAGGGAGCTTTACTCTGTATCTAACCCATGCTGTAATTGCCCTGGGAGTGTTTGATGGGAACGTGTAGAGGGAGCTTTACTCTGTATCTAACCCATGCTGTAATTGCCCTGGGAGTGTTTGATGGGAACGTGTAGAGGGAGCTTTACTCTGTATCTAACCCATGCTGTAATTGCCCTGGGAGTGTTTGATGGGAACGTGTAGAGGGAGCTTTACTCTGTATCTAACCCATGCTGTAATTGCCCTGGGAGTGTTTGATGGGAACGTGTAGAGGGAGCTTTACTCTGTATCTAACCCATGCTGTAATTGCCCTGGGAGTGTTTGATGGGAACGTGTAGAGGGAGCTTTACTCTGTATCTAACCCATGCTGTAATTGCCCTGGGGGTGTTTGATGGGAACGTGTAGAGGGAGCTTTACTCTGTATCTAACCCATGCTGTAATTGCCCTGGGGGTGTTTGATGGGAACGTGTAGAGGGAGCTTTACTCTGTATCTAACCCATGCTGTAATTGCCCTGGGAGTGTTTGATGGGAACGTGTAGAGGGAGCTTTACTCTGTATCTAACCCATGCTGTACCTGCCCTGGGGGTGTTTGATGGGACAGCGTAGAGAAATATAAAAGAAACATAGAAAAATAGGTGCAGGAGTAGGCCATTCGGCCCTTCTAGCCTGCACCGCCATTCAATGAGTTCATGGCTGAACATGCAACTTCAGTACCCCCTTCCTGCTTTCTCACCATACCCCTTGATCCCCCGAGTAGTAAGGACTTCATCTAACTCCCTTTTGAATACATTTAGTGAATTGGCCTCAACTACTTTCTGTGGTAGAGAATTCCACAGGTTCACCACTCTCTGGGTGAAGAAGTTTCTCCTCATCTTGGTCCTAAATGGCTTACCCCTTATCCTTAGACTGTGACCCCTGGTTCTGGACTTCCCCAACATTGGGAACATTCTTCCTGCATCTAACCTGTCTAAACCCGTCAGAATTTTAAACGTTTCTATGAGGTCCCCTCTCATTCTTCTGAACTCCAGTGAATACAAGCCCAGTTGATCCAGTCTTTCTTGATAGGTCAGTCCCACCATCCCGGGAATCAGTCTGGTGAACCTTTGCTGCACTCCCTCAATAGCAAGAATGTCCTTCCTCAAGTTAGGAGACCAAAACTGTACACAATACTCCATGTGTGGCCTCACCAAGGCCCTGTCCAACTGTAGCAACACCTCCCTGCCCCTGTACTCAAATCCCCTCGCTATGAAGGCCAACATGCCATTTGCTTTCTTAACCGCCTGCTGTACCTGCATGCTAACCTTCAATGACTGATGTACCATGACACCCAGGTCTCGCTGCACCTTCCCCCTTCCTAATCTGTCACCATTCAGATAATAGTCTGTCTCTCTGTTTTTACCACCAAAGTGGATAACCTCACACTTATTCACATTATACTTCATCTGCCACGCATTTGCCCACTCACCTAATCTATGCAAGTCACTCTGCAGCCTCATAGCATCCTCCTCGCAGCTCACACTGCCACCCAACTTAGTGTCATCCGCAAATTTGGAGATACTACATTTAATCCCCTCGTCTAAATCATTAATGTACAATGTAAACAGCTGGGGCCCCAGCACAGAACCTTGCGGTACCCCACTAGTCACTGCCTGCCATTCTGAAAAGTACCCATTTACTCCTACTCTTTGCTTCCTGTCTGACAACCAGTTCTCAATCCACGTCAGCACACTACCCCCAATCCCATGTGCTTTAACTTTGCACATTAATCTCCTGTGTGGGACCTTGTCGAAAGCCTTCTGAAAGTCCAAATATACCACATCAACTGGTTCTCCTTTGTCCACTTTACTGGAAACATCCTCAAAAAATTCCAGAAGATTTGTCAAGCATGATCTCCCTTTCACAAATCCATGCTGACTTGGACCTATCATGTCACCATTTTCCAAATGCGCTGCTATGACATCCTTAATAATTGATTCCATCATTTTACCCACGACTGAGGTCAGGCTGACCGGTCTATAATTCCCTGCTTTCTCTCTCCCTCCTTTTTTTAAAAGTGGGGTTACATTGGCTACCCTCCACTCGATAGGAACTGATCCAGAGTCAATGGAATGTTGGAAAATGACTGTCAATGCATCCGCTATTTCCAAGGCCACCTCCTTAAGTACTCTGGGATGCAGTCCATCAGGCCCTGGGGATTTATCGGCCTTCAATCCCATCAATTTACCCAACACAATTTCCCGACTAATAAAGATTTCCCTCAGTTCCTCCTCCTTACTAGACCCTCTGACCCCTTTTTTATCCGGAAGGTTGTTTGTGTCCTCCTTAGTGAATACCGAACCAAAGTACTTGTTCAATTGGTCTGCCATTTCTTTGTTCCCCGTTATGACTGCCCCTGATTCTGACTGCAGGGGACCTACGTTTGTCTTTACTAACCTTTTTCTCTTTACATAGCTGTAGAAACTTTTGCAATCCTTCTTAATGTTCCCTGCAAGCTTCTTCTCGTACTCCATTTTCCCTGCCCTAATCAAACCCTTTGTCCTCCTCTGCTAAGTTCTAAATTTCTCCCAGTCCCCGGGTTCGCTGCTATTTCTGGCCAATTTGTATGCCACTTCCTTGGCTTTAATACTATCCCTGATTTCCCTTGATAGCCACGGTTGAGCCACCTTCCCTTTTTTATTTTTACGCCAGACAGGAATGTACAATTGTTGTATTTCATCCATGCGGTCTCTAAATGTCTGCCATTGCCCATCCACAATCAACCCCTTAAGTATCATTCGCCAATCTATCCTAGCCAATTCACGCCTCATACCTTCAAAGTTACCCTTCTTTAAGTTCTGGACCATGGTCTCTGAATTAACTGTTTCATTCTCCATCCTAATGCAGAATTCCACCATATTATGGTCACTCTTCCCCAAGGGGCCTCGCACAATGAGATTGCTAATTAATCCTCTCTCATCACACAACACCCAGTCTAAAATGGCCTCTCCCCTAGTTGGTTCCTTGACATATTGGTCTAGAAAACCATCCCTTATGCACTCCAGGAAATCCTCCTCCACCATATTGCTTCCAGTTTGGCTAGCCCAATCTATGTGCATATTAAAGTCACCCATTATAACTGCTGCACCTTTATTGCATGCACCCCTAATTTCCTGTTTGATGCTACTGTTTGGAGGCCTGTACACAACTCCCACTAACGTTTTTTGCCCTTTGGTGTTCTGCAGCTCTACCCATATAGATTCCACATCATCCAAGCTATTGTCCTTCCTAACTATTGCATTAATCTCCTCTTTAACCAGCAATGCTACCCCACCTCCTTTTCCTTTTATTCTATCCTTCCTGAATGTTGAATATCCCTGGATGTTGAGTTCCCAGCCCTGATCAACCTGGAGCCACGTCTCCGTAATCCCGATCACATCATATTTGGTAACATCTATTTGCACAGTTAATTCATCCACCTTATTACGGATACTCCTTGCATTAAGACACAAAGCCTTCAGGCTTGTTTTTTTAACACCCTTTGTCCTTTTAGAATTTTGCTGTACAGTGGTCCTTTTTGTTCTTTGCCTTGGGTTTCTCTGCCCTCCACTTTTCCTCATCTCCTTTCTGTCTTTTGCTTTTGTCTCCTTTCTGTTTCCCTCCGTTTCCCTGCATTGGTTCCCATCCCCCTGCCATATTAATTTAACTCCTCCCCAACAGCACTAGCAAACACTCCCCCTAGGACATTGGTTCCGGTCCTGCCCAGGTGCAGACCGTCCAGTTTGTACTGGTCCCACCTCCCCCAGAACCGGTTGCAATGCCCCAGGAATTTGAATCCCTCCCTGCTGCACCACTGCTCAAGCCACGTATTCATCTGCGCTATCCTGCGATTCCTACTCTGGTAGCAATCCCGAGATTAGTACTTTTGAGGTCCTACTTTTTAATTTAGCTCCTAGCTCCTTAAATTCATTTTGTAGGACCTCATCCCTTTTTTTACCTATGTCGTTGGTACCAATGTGCACCACGACAACTGGCTGTTCTCCCTCCCTTTTTAGAATGTCCTGCACCCGCTCCGAGACATCCTTGACCCTTGCACCAGGGAGGCAACATACCATCCTGGAGTCTCGGTTGCGGCCGCAGAAACGCCTATCTATTCCCCTCACAATTGAACCCCCAATCACTATCGCTCTCCCACTCTTTTTCCTGCCCTCCTGTGCAACAGAGCCAGCCACGGTGCCATGAACTTGGCTGCTGCTGCCCTCCCCTGATGAGTCATCCCCCCCAACAGTACTCAAAGCAGTGTATCTGTTTTGCAGGGGGATGACCCCAGGGGACCCCTGCACTACCTTCCTTGCACTGCTCTTCCTGCTGGTCTTCCATTCCCTATCTGGCTGTGGATCCTTCTCCTGCAGTAAGACCAACTCGCTACACGTGCTACTCACGTCGTTCTCAGCATCGTGGATGCTCCAGAGTGAATCCACCTTCAGCTCCAATTCCGCAACGCGGTCTGTCAGGAGCTGGAGGTGGATACACTTCCCGCACACGTAGTCGTCAGGGACATCGGAAGTGTCCCTGAGTTCCCACATGGTACAGGAGGAGCATATCACGTGACCGAGCTCTCCTGTCATGACTTAACCCTTAGATTAACTTAAATTGGCAACAACAATGCTAACGTTTACTCACTGTTATAGGAGAAAAAAGAAAAACTACTCACTAATCACCAGCCAATCACTTACCCCCTTGGCTGTGACGTCACCTTTCTGTTTCTTTCGACTTCTTTTTTGCCTTCTCCCTGTAGCTGCACAAGTGCACCTCTCGCCGACCCCGGAACTCGCGCCTCTCCACGCACCTCCTCAATGCCGCTCCCGGTCTCACTGGCCTTTATAGGCCTCTCGCCGACCCCGGAACTCCCGCCTCTCCATGCACCTCCTCGACGCCGCTCCCGGTCTAGAGGGAGCTTTACTCTGTATCTAACCCATGCTGTAAGTGCCCTGGGAGTATTTGA
The DNA here is from genome assembly GCF_044704955.1 of Pristiophorus japonicus. Taxonomy (NCBI): domain Eukaryota; kingdom Metazoa; phylum Chordata; class Chondrichthyes; family Pristiophoridae; genus Pristiophorus; species Pristiophorus japonicus. Next base: position 61,537,927 of record NC_091996.1, on the reverse strand, counting down.
TGGGTCCGTATAGAGGGAGCTTCTAGCTGTATCTAATCCGTGCTGTACTTGCCCTGGGAGTGCTTGATGGGACAGTGTAGAGGGAGTTTTACTCTATATCTAACACAAGCTGTACCTGCTCTGGGAATGTTTACTGGGACAGTGTACAGGGAAATTTACACTGTAGCTAGCCCATGTTGTACCTGCCCTGAGAATGTTTGAGGGGCAGTGCACAGGGATCTTTACTCTATATCTAACCCATGCTGTACCTGGCCTGAGATTGTTTCATGGCACAGTGTAGAGGGAGCTTTACTCTGTATCTAATCCATGCTATACCCTCTCTGAGAGTATTTGATGGGACAGTGTAGAGATAGCTTCACTCTGTATCTAAGCCCTGCTGTACTTGCCCTGGGTGTGCTTGATGGGACAGCATAGAAGGAGTTTTACTCTGTATCTAACCCGTGTTGTATCAGCCCTGGGTGTGCTTGGTGGGACAGTGTAGAGTGAGTTTTCCCTCTGTAGCATATCTAACCCATGCTGTATCTGCCTTGGCAATGTTTGATGGGATAGTGTAAAAGGAGCTTCACTCTGTATCTAAACTGTGCTGTACCTGCCCTGGGAGTGTTTGATGAGATAGTGTACAGGGGCTTTAATCTGCCTCTAATCAATGCTGGATCAGCCCTTAGATTGTTGGATGGGACAGGTTAGAGGGAGCTTCACTCTATATCTAACCCATGTTGTACCTGCCCGTAAAATGTTTGGTTGCACTGTGTAGATGGAGTTTTACTCTGTATCTAACACATGCTGTACCTATTTTGGGAATGCTTATGGGACATTGTAGAGGGAGTTTTATTCTGTATCTAACCCATGCTGTACCTGCCCTGGGAGTTCTTGATGGGGCAGTGTAGAGGGAACTTCACTCTATATCGAACCCATGCTGTACCCACCCTTAAAATGTTTGTTGAGACTGTGTAGAGGGAGTTTTACTCTGTATCTAACATATGCTGTACCTACCCTGGGAATGCTTGATGGGACAGTGTAGAGGGAGTTTTAGTCTGTATCTAATCTGTATTGTACCTGCCCTGGTAGTATTTGATGGGACAGTGTAAAGGGAGCTTTACTCTGTATCAAACCAGTGCTGTACCTACTCTGGAGGTGTTTGATGAGTTAGTGTAGAGTGAGCCTTACTCTGTATCAATCCCATGTTGTACCAGCCTGTGATATCTTCTTTACGACATCATAAACACACAGACTACAAGATGGCTCTGCCGAAAACTTGTCATCATGTGACTTGTCACATTACCTTTTTATTGTATATACATCAGCAGATGCATTACCACAGTAGTCCACTAGGTGGAGCAGTGGTCCACTAAGTGGTGCTCTTTGTTACATTTCTCCATCCTTAATGAAGAAGTAATCATAACAAATAATCATCATACATAAATTGTAAGGTTATACATAACAAAAGATATAGGGCTACAATCTCCATTTTTTTTGCATGCTTAACACCCACTTAACGCCCATTTTACTGCTGAAATGACGTATAACGCCGATATATCGCCCATTTAGCAACAAAATGGAAACTGACGGGCATTTCTCGGAAACTTATCGCTGAGCGTTACTTTCCCCATGGGCTTAACTTCAGGAAAAAATAATACCGCCCGCCTACTTTTTTGGGGCGGAATCATCAGAATGGGCAAAATCAACACCCATAATATCGCCCAGCGTTAATTTCCGCACTGATTTAATGCTGATATTCAATAATACCGCCCGCCCACTGTTTTTTGTCGTAAAGAGCATATTTACCAAAACTAGCAACCATGAGATCGCCCAGCTTCACTTTCACCACCTCGCACACATGTCGCCCACAATATCGCTCGCCCAAAAAAACGCCCAGAAAAAGTGGAACTAACCGGAACTAATCACAGCGTTATGGACGCCATGTTCTACATCACATGTCACATCCTTTAAAAGGCTGTTATGCTTCAACCTCGGGGGAGTTCGGATGTACTTTGGAGGTCATTGGAGTTGATGTGAACATCTCTACAAACATCTTGAACATACTGTGACGGATTGAAATTTAATAGGTGTCTTCGTCGGGACATTCATTGTTTGTGACCAATCGGTAGAAAACAGAGAGCTACTGCAATGGGGCCTGTCCTTTCTCACCCTCTCTTGGTGACCAATTATATGCAGCGGACTCGAGATCACCGAAGGTACGCTCCACAGCATTATGTGCCCAATGTAAGATGTGCTATACTGATGAGGAGGACCAGACGTTACACCCCCGAAAATACAGGGAGAAGCATTCTTACCTCGACTTGCCTGACACCACCTGCCTTCGGAGACTGCACTTCCACAAAGAGGTTATCACTGAGGTATGCCAGCTGATAAGGGAGATCTGCAGCCTGCCAGCACCATCAGTACTGCACTGTCCGTCGAGGTCAAAGTCACCGTGGCACTGTCGTTCTACGCCTCAGGTTCTTTTCAGGCCACAACTGCCGACATTTGTGGACTTTCTCAGCATGCCACACATTGCTACATTAGACAGGTCATTGAAGCCCTGTACGCATGCAGGAGGGACTTGATCAGCTTCCCTATGATCAGGGAGGTACAGACTGAGAGGGCTCTAGGATTCTCCAGAATTGCAAACTTCCCCAAGGTGCAGGGAGCAATAGACTGTACGCACATCGCAATGCGGGCACCTTTTCAGGATGTTGAGGTTTTCAGGAACCGCAAGGGATTCTACTCCCTGAATGTCCAACTGGTTGTCGACCACCAGCAAATTATATTGGCAGTGAATGCTCCAGGCAGCATCCATGATGCTCACATCCTGCGTGAGAGCACTGTATCTGACTTGTTTAACAATCAGCCACAAGGTCAATGCTGGATGCTTAGTGACAAAGGATATGGCTTCACCACCTGGCTGATGACCCCCCCCATCTCACCCCCCCCCGCGTGACATCCACACCGAAGCTGAGAGACGATACAACGAGAGCCACAGAGCAACTTGCAATATCATGGAGAAAACCATTGGAATGCTGAAGCAGCACTTTAGATGCCTGGACCACTCAGGAGGCGAGCTCCAATAACACCCTGAACAGGTAGCTCAATTCATGGTGGTGTGCTCCATGCTGCACAACTTGGCTATCAGGTGGGAAAAGAATTGCCTGGTGAGTCTGACAGTCCACCTCACCAGAGAGAGGAAGAGGAGGACGAGGAGGTGGACGCTGACATCGGCCCACACAATCAGCCTGATGTTAAAGCCATGCTGTAGAGTTGCAAAATTCATTGGAAAACCCCCCTCAGTGTTTGGAAAGGAAATTTAATTTGGAACTATCTACCAGAAAGTTTGCGATCCTAAAGTGCACATGGAAGAAACTACGAACTTTAATCGAATTTGGGATTTTACAAGGCAGATTGAGTCCATGTGGGAAGGGCTAAGAACTAAAGGAACTATCCTTCAAAGAAACCAGTTTTGAGTATTGAAGCTGTCTGGGGTATTGAAGTTAAAACATATTGTCTGGGGAAATTGTGTAAACTCGAAAACCCTTCTACCCAGGAGACATTAACATAGCAACAATCAACCCAGAGATAGCCAGCCCTCACCGTGAGCAGAAAACCCATTCCAGCACATACATAATGACAATGGCACATCCAGCCCGCATGGAAAACCAAAACCTAGGCAGACATTGCAAATACCAAAGCTAATTTTTCCATCAAGAAACAGATTTAGAAGTCGACACACCCGAGACAAGTTAACAATTAATGAGCCCGCCAAAATTTGACAAAGAGATATCAAGTCCGCCAAAAATTAAACAAAGAATCGGGAATGATTTGGCGCGAAGATTAGAACAGCTCCAAAAGTATAACTGGGGTTCTGTTTTAATGAAGGTTTGCAATGCTTAGCAGAACAATGCTTTTGCTTCAGAGGACAGTATCAGCATCATAGAGCATCAAGAAGGGAGGAGAGAGAGACCACCGCAGCAGTTGCAACAAGCCTCTCCAGCCTCAATGACACTACCAGGGCCATATTGCCCTACTATCGAAAAGGAAGGAAGAACATCACCATCGCGGCAGCAACTGACCACAGCCAAGGTGATACCATCGAAAACACCCCGATCGAACAACTCCAAAAAAAAACTCCTCAAAGAAGAAACCGAGGATTCGAAAGTTTCCACTCCACAATCTAGGCCTGACTACCAACAGGTGAAACACTACCTAAAGAGACTTTGGAACCTGTTTCTAATGAAAGAAAGTAGGTACTTACCCCATTAGTCAAAACGCGCCCTATCGCATCAGCGAACACCACCCAACTGAAGATTGCGCAGCAAGAAGTCTTCTACGACGTTTGGGGTATGGCAAACAGAACCTACAGAATTCAGCGAACCCCGAAATCATGAACCACCGCCAACTACCAGTAAAGGATCGGTGAGCATAGTCCCTGTTTGCCCTGGAGTTTAACCTAGTCAGAGTTAGGCATTGGGAGGTGGGAGGTGTATTATTTCTGTAACCCCTTTACATGTGTGATGCAGTGTTCTTTATTTTGAATGATTACAAATTTGACATTGTATGTTCTTGTCCTTAATAAAATCAAAGTTCTTTGCACCAAACCAGTTGTCTCTTGCACTTTGTCACATCCTTCAAATAAATCCAAAGTCTAGAACCCAGGGTGTGGGAGTGATTCGAACCGCTCAGAAGGTCAGAGATGAACCTGACCCGACACACCACCCCCTACAATACCCATGCCCCCCTGTAGACCATATGAAAAGGCCCGTGGTGGCATGCTAGCTGCAAGAACCTTATGTTAGGAGCTCATCAATGATCACTTTGCCTGAAAGAACGTTGGTGTTATTTACAAGGCTGACACACTACTGGGTGTGCAGGTCATACATCAATGGTGGGCATCACCTTGGTGACATTTAAGGTTTAAGTTGATTGAAGTTAAGTGTCATTATACCCTTTGATGTTAAGGAATCACCAGCATATAACAGTGCAGCTATCTGAACCAATGCGCAACAAGATTTTGTTAAATAAAAACATTTAAACCGAACATTTGTCTGAAATCATCAGTATGTCTGTAAAAAACAATCCTTCACCCCAGCCCTCCCTCCCCCCCGCTGCTTCTCCTCCCCACCTCTACCCCTTCCCCTCCTGAATCCAAGGCGCCTGGCCGAGGAGCTCCTCAGGCGATGCTTCATTAGGGGATGACGGGGGAAATGACGGCCAAACCACTGCTTGGACGGATACGAGAGAGGACGGTCCCGAGGTGTCATGTGAGGTTGGCAATGGGGATGTGGCACCTTGGGGTGCAGAGCCGTGCTCCGGGATCACTGGGAAGCCTCTGCCACCATTGTTCCTGGCTACCAGCTCCAGGGCCTCCACCATCCCTTCCATGTTATATCTTATTTGTTGGACAAAAACGTGGTGCCAACTATGTTCTAAGTGCTTAGTAGGCTTTTTGCTGCTGGTGAATCTCCCTCGTGCCTCCCACAACAGCCAAACAAGCACACACCACTGCCACACATGCCTTCAGTCCCTCTCAGCTCCCTCTCTCTCTGTCTCCTCTTCTTCACATGTCATGATGACCCTTGACCTCCTGAATCACGGGAATCGAGTGTTGCCACGCCGTTGCTAAGGATGGTGACACTTTACGGCAGAAGGTCAAAAAAATTTAACACTACCGTCCATTTCATATCACTCGCGGTAACGACCATTTTCAAAATGGAGACTAGGTGCTTTGAGAATGGGCGAGAAGCCAACGATCTGAAAACCCTTTTTTTACCGCCGGAAATACCGCCCATTTTGGGGCGATAAACACAAAAGTGGAAAATCTAGCTGATAGACTTATTTTGCCATCTTTGCAAATCAAACTTAACCACTGGTTTTCTGTTTCGAAGAGGGGACATTCACTCTTGAACAAAACTTTCCAAACTTGGTGCCGAATTTAAACTCTTTCTAGGCTGAGCCTGAGGAGAGTTTTTCTCAAGGGCAGCCCTTGATCTACATTTGAACTCTCTAGAACTTCAGACTGTTTGTCTGCCTGACTTGGACTCAAACTTAAATTCTGACTTTCTCTTGGACTTGTTTCTAGTACATCTGATGTAGGATTTGCTACTGGTACTCGACTTGTAACAAGACTATCTGACTCATCAGAAATAATCAAATCATCCCAATTTTCAATTCCTTCCACATCTGTAGGTAAAATATGATAAATGTGAACAAACCTAACCTTTGCATGATCAAACATCCTGACCAAATATCTTCACTACTCTTTTTGGTAACCACTTTCACCATTTATTGTCATGGTTCTTCACTCTAACCTTTTGATTCAATTCCACACATCTCGCTCTTACTCTACCTCTATCATGATTCTCTTTCTGTTTTAATTGTTTCTCTTCCACCGACTGTGCCAAGTTCGGCTTTAACAACAAGAACCTAGTTCATGGTTGTCATTTGAGAAACAACTCTGCTAGTGTTCTGCCAGTAGTTGTATGAGGAGAATTATGAAATGTAATTAGAAAATTTGTTAGTTTGTGATACAACAACAATTGCCGTTTCTTTGGATTTGGATCCAACATTTGCTTAATGAGGGCATGTTTTATAATTTGTACTGTGGGCTCTGCTACACCATCTGAAGCAGGGTGGTACAGTGGTATGTTTCACACCATTTCTGCTCATGAACTGTGAAAATTCTTCTGAACAAAATTGCTATGTAATCATATACCTTTGACCTAACTGATTCACGTTTGGTTGTTCTACCAATCTCTTCAGCTGTGACTGCCAATTCATCAATGTATAAAAAATAGGATACTTCTTCCCTATTGGGTGTAACTTGTGATGGGGATGACAACCTGAACAGAGCATCAGCATTAGCATCTGACTTAGGTACTACAACAATGGGTATAGCCCATAGATATAACTTAGAGATAATGTTCTAAGTTTCTAGACTTTTGAGTTCTTGCTCAACTTTCTCCTTGAGTGCGTATGGTACAGGATGTGGCTTGCAGTAAACTGGTCTAGCGTCCTTCTGTGCTCTGACACTCGCCTTGAAGTCTTGGATCGGACTGCCTGTTTAGTGAATACTTTTGGATATTGCTTGATGACGTTATCTTTCGATGCAAGAGACTGCAGGGTGACTTGGACAGGTTAGGTGAGTGGGCAAGTGCATGGCAAATGCAGTATAATGTGGATAAATGTGAGGTTATCCACTTTGGTGGCAAAAACAGGAAGACAGAATATTATCTGAATGGTAACAGATTAGGAAAAGGGGCGGTGCAACGAGACTTGGGTGTCATGGGACATCAGTCATTGAAGTTTGGCATGCAGGTACATCAGGCGGTGAAGAAGGCAAATGGCATGTTGGCCTTCATAGCTAGAGGATTTGAGTATAGGAGCAGGGAGGTTTTACTGCAGTTGTACAGAGCCTTGGTGAGGCCACACCTGGAATATTGTGTTCAGTTTTGGTCCCTTAATCTGAGGAAGGACATTCTTGCTATTGAGGGAGTACAGCGAAGGTTCACCAGATTGATTCCCGGGATGGCAGGACTGACATATGAGAAGAGATTGGATCAACTGGGCTTGTATCCACTGGAGTTTAGAAGAATGAGAGGGGATCTCATAGAAACAGATAAAATTCTGACGGAATTGGACAGGTTAGAGGCAGGAAGAATGTTCCCGTTGCTGGGGAGTTCCAGAACCAGGGGTCACAGTCTAAGAATAAGGGGTAAGCCATTTAGGACCGAGATGAGGAGAAACTTCTTCACTCAGCGAGTGGTTAACCTGTGCAATTCTCTACCGCAGAAAGTTGTTGAGACTAGTTCGTTAGATATATTCAAAAGGGAGTTAGATATGGCCCTTACGGCCAAGGGGATCAAGGGGTATGGAGAGTGTCATGTATCTCACACTACTGTACATAACTGTATCTTACCATGCTATACATGACTGTAACTAGAGATGACCTGTAACCACAAGCTTATCTTACCACCAGGGGTGCACTTGCAGGAGACACTGGATACCTGTCGCAGACAGGTATATAAGGACAAGTCTCAGGCAAGTGTGGCATTCGAGAGCTGTGTAATAAAGGTGCAGGTCCTGGGTGACCTTGACTTCAGTATGTGCTTCGTGTGAATCTGTACTGCAGGGACAGGACTTTACAGTGGCGACGAGTTACAGGATTACAGAATCCACAGAATGGCGACCAACGGCTCAGATGAAAAATACAATGCTGGAGATAATTGGGAGGACTTTATAGAAAGAGTCCAGCAAAGCTTTGTAATCAAAGACTAGTTAGGCGACGATAAGGCAGACAAGAGAAGAGCCCATCTCTTGACCAGCTGTGGCTCGAAAACATACGCCTTAATGAAGGACCTGCTGGCACCCGCGAAACCAGCAAGCAAGTTGTTTGAAGAATTGAGCACACTGGTAAGAGACCACTTGAATCCAGCGAGCAGCCCACACATGGCCAGACACAGGTTCTACAACTACAGACGCTGTGTGGGCCAGAGCATACCCGACTTCGTGGCGGAACTTCGGAGGTTGGCTAGCTTATGTGAGTTCTCCGATGAACTAAGGAGAGAAGTACTGAGAGACTTTTTTATTGAAGGAATAGGCCACGCAGGCATATTCTGAAAGCTCATAGAGACCAAGAACCTGACCCTAGAGACAGCAGCACTGGTTGCACAGACATTCCTGGCAGGAGAAGAAGAGACGAGGTTGATCTACACTGCGGGTACGACAACTAACAAAACATCGGAACAAGGGGTTCACAGCGTGAAACAAGCCGCTACCCCCACACACAGACAAAGGCAGGAGAGCAGGCCTTCAACAGCAGGCAGTGGCGCCAGAAGCCATCAAGGGCCACATGAACGGCCGTTCACACCTCATCAACCCACAATGCGAGCAATCAACTACAAACTGAGAGAAGCTCAAGAGAGATCAGCCAGACGCAGCTCATCCTTTGGAAACAATGGAAACGGCCTGTGCTGGAGATGTGGGGGAAGACACTCATCAAGGGGGTGTCGATTTTAGCATGCTGTTTGCAGAAACTGTGACTATACAGGGCATCTGGCCTGCATGTGCAGAAAAACGGCAGCTCAGCTGGTATACAAATCGGAAGGGTTGGAAAACGGACCAGAAAACGGTGGGGACAGTACCCGGGACACCGATGTACAGCGGGTCAACACGATCAATGGCCACTGTCCTACAACAAGACGCCTCCAATAATGATGAGGGTCCTACTCAACGGGATACCCATCAACATGGAGCTGGATATGGGAGCTCAATAATTTGAACAGCTGTGGCCGCACAAAACTCACAAGGGTCGACACCAAACTAAGAACCTATACCAAAGAAATCGTCCCAGTCCTCGGCAGCGCCATGCTCTCAGTCACACACAAAGGGACAGTGAACCGACTTCCCCTGTGGATTGTCCCCGGAGATCTCCCAGCACTGCTATGGAGAAGCTGGCTGGCAAAACTAAACTGGAAATGGGATGATGTTCACGCCATGTCTTCAGAGGAACGGACCTCCTGCTCAACAGTTCTAAGTCGATTTGAACATCTCTTTCACCCAGGTGTGGGCACCTTCAAAGGGGCTAAAGTCAAAATCTACTTCACACAGGATGCTACACCGGTCCATCACAAGGCTAGAGCTGTGCCCTATGAGATGAGGGAAAAGATTGAACATGAACTGGGCAGGCTTCTGCGGGAAGGCATTATCTTACCCGTGGAATTTAGCGACTGGGCAAGTCCCATCGTCCCAGTCATGAAGCCTGATGGATCCGTACAAATCTGTGGGGACTACAAATCTACCATAAACAGAGTCTCTCTACAGGACCAATACCCGCTGCCCAGAGCGGAGGACTTATTTGCCACATTGGCTGGAGGAAAACTTTTCTCAAAACTAGATCTCACATCTGCGTATATGACGCAAGAACTGACCGACGAGTCCAAGCTACTCACCACCATCAAGGCACATCGAGGCCTTTTCATGTACAATCGATGCCCATTTGGCATCAGGTCGGCAGCTGCTATATTCCAGCGCAACATGGAGAGTCTGCTCAAGTCCATCCCGGGGACGGTTGTATTTCAAGACGGCATACTTATCACGGGCAGGGACACCGACTCCCATCTCCGCAATTTGGAGGAAATACTAAAGCGTTGGATCGGGTAGAGTTAAGAAATCCAAGTGCCTGTTTCTCGCGCCCGAGGTTGAATTTTTGGGCAGAAGGATTGCCGCTGATGGAATCCGCCCAACAGAGTCCAAAACAGAAGCAATTCGCCGGGCACCCAGGCCCCGGAATGTCTCAGAACTGCGCGCCTTTCTCGGGCTACTCAATTACTTTGGGAACTTTATGCAGAACTTAAGCACACTGCTGGAGCCTCTCCACGTGCTACTCAGAAAGGGGTGCGATTGGGTTTGGGGGGACGCCCAGGAACGCGCCTTCAATAAGGCACACAACCTTCTGTGTTCCAACAGTGTTTTGACTTTCTTTGATCCAGGTAAAAAGCTACATGTGATGCATCAGCGTACGGGGTCGGGTGCATTTTACAACATGTCAACAGTGCGGGTAAATTACAACCCACAGCTTATGCCTCCAGGTCACTTTCGCGGGCGGAGCGCGGGTACGGAATGGTAGAGAAGGAGGCGCTCGCGTGCGTGTACAGTGTCAAAAAGATGCACCAATACCTTTTCAGGGCCAAGTTCGCGTTAGAAACTGACCACAAGCCCCTAACGTCCCTACTATCCGAGAGCAAGGCAATAAACGCCAACGCCTCGGCACGCATTCAACGGTGGGCACTCATGCTGGCATCTTACGATTACACAATAAGGCACAGACCAGGCACAGACAACTGTGCCGACGAGCTTAACAGGCTACCCCTGGTGACCACGGAAAGATCCGACGAACAGGACTGTGAGATGGTCATGGCAATCAATGCTTTTGAGTCCACAGGTTCGCCCATGACGGCTCGCCAAATCAGAGCCTGGACGACCAGCGACCCCACGTTATCCTTCGTAAAAAGATGTATCTTAACTGGTGACTGGGCAGAGGCTCGCGATGCCTGCCCTGAGGAGATCAAACCTTTCCATAGGCGCATGCATGAGCTGTCACTACAAGCAGACTGCCTGATGTGGGGCAGCCAAGTAGTTATGCTTCTGCGAGGCAGAGAGGCGTTTGTCCGGGAGCTCCACCGCGAGCACCCAGGGATCGTCCTCATGAAGGCCATAGCCAGATCCCACGTCTGGTGGCCTGGCATTGACGTGGATTTGGAGCTCTGCGTCCGACGGTGCACCATTTGTGCCCAACTCAGTAATGCCTCCAGGGAGGCCCTCCTGAGCCCCTGGCCCTGGCCCACCAAACCATGGTCGCGGGTGCACGTAGACTATGCGGGCCCAATCATGGGCAAAATGTTCCTCGTAGTTGTAGATGCATTTTCTAAGTGAATCGAATTCACCATTTTAAACTCGAGCACCACCTCCACCACTGTGGAGAGCCTTGAAACCATGTTCGCAACACACGGCATTCCTGACATATTGGTCAGTGATAATGGTCCGTGCTTCACCAGTGCAGAATTCCAAGATTTTATAAGTGACCACGGCATAAATCACGTTAAGACGGCACCGTTCAAGCTGGCCTCCAACGGCCAGGCGGAGCGAGCAGTGCAGATCATTAAACAAGGCATGTTCAAAATCCAAGGTCCCACGCTGCAGGGCCGCCTGTTGCAACTGCTGCTGGCATACAGATCGCGTACGCATTCATTGACTGGAGTTACCCCCGCGCAACTATTAATGAAACAGACCTTAAAGACAAGGCTCTCATTAATCCTCCCAGACATGCATGAAATCGTTGAGGCAAAGCGCCGTAAGCTAACCGCGTACCATGACCGAAATTCGAGGGGGAGGTGGAATGAGATAGGGGGCAAAGTGTTTGTGCTAAACTATGGCAGGGGTCCCAAATGGTTTGCAGGGACAGTAACAGGCAAGGAAGGAAACAGGCTACTGGTTGTACAAATGGACAATGGCCAAACTTGCCGGAGGCATGTAAACCAATTCAAAAGTAGATTTACCAACAACACTGCTGAACCAGAGGCAGACTACAATGTGGAACTCACATCATACCTGGTGGACAGACAGAGGGAACAACCTGAGGAAAGGGCGATCCCAACAGACAGCCCAGGCGAGACACCAACAATCATACTGAATGAACCAGACAGCCCAGGCGAGATACCAGTAGTCACACCGAAAGAAAAACAGGCACCAAGGCAAACAACGGAACCAGAACTAAGACGCTTCACGCGCATAGACCACCTGAGAGACTGAACCTATAAAGACAATAAGACCTTGGGGGAGGGTGATGTCATGTATCTCACACTACTGTACATAACTGTATCTTACCATGCTATACATGACTGTAACTAGAGATGACCTGTAACCACAAGCTTACCTTACCACCAGGGGTGCACTTGCAGGAGACACTGGATACCTGTCCCAGACAGGTATATAAGGACAGGTCTCAGGCAAGTGTGGCATTCGAGAGCTGTGTAATAAAGGTGCACGTCCTGAGTGACTTTGACTTCAGTATGTGCCTCGTGTGAATCTGTACTGCAGGGACAGGACTTTACAGAGAGAAAGCAGGAAAGGTGTACTGAGGTTGAATGATCAGTCATGATCTTATTGAATGGTGGTGCAGGCTCGAAGGGCCGAATGGCCTGCTCCTGCACCTAATTTCTATGTTTCTATGTTTCTATGTTTCAAACCTTATATCAACACAAAAAATCTCATTCCAATCCACCTTCAGTGATCCCAACCATTTTCTACCTATTAAGGCAGACTTGTCTCCTGACATTAATAAGAGAGGCAAGCTCTGAAATTGATCCTTGTATTTCACCGGTACGGTGATACATCCTACCACAGAAATGTTCTCTCCTGAGTAGCCTTGCAGCTCTATCGTTGACTTCTCCAGTGGAAAATTACTCAACTTCCATGGGTATCCTGGTTCCTGCGATGTCTACTTGGATGACGATACTTTATTAATCGTTGTTAGGTACCCTTGCACTCCTGATGATGTGTATCTCCAAACTTCCTCATCCTGTTGCTTCTCTTCAATGCTATGTAGTTTCTGGCAATTTCTACTTATATCATTGAACATCGGTTTACTCTTCAGTCGGCATGCCTTCACATATGGACAGCTTTGAGCAATATGCTGACCCAGGCACTGATAGCACGGCTTCAATGTGCTGTTACCATCAACAGTTTCTGAGGTCTGGGAGCCCAATTGCCTTTTACTTCTATCCGGCAGGCGATTCACCTCGGTTGTCTGATGACTGGAAATGGCATGAAATTCTCGGGAATATTGGTCTGCCATATCCATCGCCATAGCTGTCTGACAAGCTAAAGCAAAAGTCAAGTTAGTGGTTGTCAACAATTTTCTTCTGGTTGCTACATTTTCATCCCACAAACAAAGCGGTCACACACTGCTCGGTCCTGAATGTTTCCAAAATGACAGTGCATGGATAGCTTTTTTAAAGCTACAATGTACTCACTGATACTCTCGTCATGTAATTGATTGTGAGTTCCAAAACAATAACTTTCAGCAATTTCCAGTGGCTCAGGGCTGGGCTGTTCTAACTTAGTTACATTATCTGTTCGTGGTTTGACATGAACAAGCACATTTTTCAGGGTTTCATACACCTCGGGGCCTGCTTCAGTCAGGAAAATAACCCGTTTCCTTTCAAACACTGCCCAGTTACGGTTTTCATTATCAGGGACTTTGACAAAACTATTTGCAGTGAAACACATTTCTAGCCACTCCACATATGCTCCAAAAGTCTCTCGGTCACAGTGGAACTCATCGAAGTGCCTTATTATTCCCATAGGCGTGGCCATCTAGACTCTGGCAATGTCAACAGTATACTTGAAATTTAACTTGGATTTTTAGCTGTGCTGTAAAACAAAGAACCTCTCAAAGTCTCTCTGTTAGTTGACTGGGACATCCACTAACAAAAATTGCAGCTAGGGAATCCAGAAATCCGATCCTACGTCGCTAATGTAATATCTTCTTTACAACATCATCAACACATAGACTACAAGATGGCTCTACCGAAACTTCTCATCATGTGACTAGTCACATGATCCTTTTACTGTATATACATTAGCAGTTGCATTATCACAGTAGTCCACTAAGTGGCGCAGTAGTCCACTAGGTGTAGCTCTATATTACACTGCCCTAGAAGTGTTTGATGGGACAGTGTCGAGGGAGCTTCACTCTGTATCTAACCCGTGCCATACCTGCCTGGGGAGCACATGATGAGACAGTGTCGTGAGTGTTTTACTCTGAATCTAACCCGTGCTGTACCTGCCCTGGGAGTGTTTGATGGGACAATGTAGAGGGAGCTCTGAATCAAGCACGTGCTGTACCTGCCTTGGGGATGTTTGCTGGGACAGTGTGGAGGGAGTGTTATGCTGTATATAACCTGTGCTGTACCTGCCCTGGGAGTGTTTGATGGGACAGTGTAAAGGGAGCTTCACTCTATATCTAACCCATGCTGTATTTGCCCTGGGAGTGTTTCATGAGACAGTGTAGAGGGAGCATCGCTCTGTATCTAATCCATGTTGTACCTGCCCTGGGAGTGCTTGATGGGAAAGTGTAGAGGGGGTTTCACTCTGTACCTAACCCGTGCTGTACCTGCCTTGTGAATGATTGATGGGACAGTGTAGAGAGAGCTTCACTCTATATCTAACCCATGCTGTACCTGCCCTGGGCATGCTTGATGGAACAGTATATAGGGAGTTTTACTCTGTATCTAACCTGCGCTGTATCTGCCCTGGAAGTGTTTGACAGGTCAGTATCGAGGGAGTTTTACTTTGTATCAAACCCATGCTGTACTTGCCTTGGGAATGTTTGATGGGACAGTGTAGAGGGAGCCCCATTCCGTATCTAACCCATGCTGTACCTGTCCGAGGGAACGCATGATGGGACAGCGCAGTGAGAGTTTTACTTTGTATCTAAACTGTGTTGTTACTGCTCTGGGAATGTTTGATGGGACAGTGTATAGGGAACTACACCCTGTATCTATCCTGTGCTGTACCTGCCCTGGGAATGTTTGATGGGACAGTGTAGAGGGAACTTTACTGTACATCAAACCCATGATATACCTGCTCTGCGAGTGATTGATGGAACAGTTTTCAGGGAGGTTTTCTTTGGTTCTAACCTGTGCTGTACCTGCCCTGAGAGTGATTCATGATGAGTGTTGTGATACAGCAACATTCACCTTACCTCAAAAAAATAAGAAACAATAATTGTACTTTACAATTTGTGAAAACATTTTTTTTAAGTTTCAAATGTAAGATGAATGAGTAAATGGTTTCACAATACCTTTTACAATACAATTAGTGTTAATTTACATTTCAGTAATTTGTGGACAACATTGTCCAAACTTGAATTGCATGGGTAATACCAATAACTAGGACACTGCAGGTTATAACATGTGGCTGGAGAGGGGTGGGGTGTTTAGAAGGGGTGATTAGAAGGAGGGAAGGGGCAGGGATTTGAAGGGCCTGGGGAAGGGCCAGGTGTGATTAGATTGAAAGGAGTGGGAACCTAAATGAAAGAGTTTGCAAAATAATGGAAACAAATATAAAATGGCAGATGGCAATGTGTTAACCTAATCTGTAATCTAGTTCCACCTAGTGGACTACTGCTCCATCTAGTGGACGCCTGTGGTAATGCGGCCATTGTTGTTTTCAATAAGAAGAATTACAATTTGTGGTACAATCTTGGGTAATCCTTGCCACTGGACCAAGACCTAGCTCTGTCAAGCCCATGTGGTGGCTGGTGTGCAATGGCCACCACACGTTAAAAAAATCCATGCACAGGCATCTTCCACCCTTCAACATGTTGTACGGGATCTGGAATATTAGGTCTTTCATTGAAACATCTGTGAACCCATCCCTTTTTGGCATGGAAGCAAGTCATCCTCACTTTGAGGGACTGCCTATGATGATGATGAAGAATAAAAAGGAATGGAGCCATCTTGGAGTCTGAGTGTGTTGTGATGTCGTAGAGAATATATCACATTCGGCAACGAAGAATAGGATTTCTGGATACCCTAGCTGAAATTTTTGGTGGTGAGTGATTCAGCCAACCGACAGAGATACTTTGAGTAGTTCTTTATTTTGAATAACAGCTAAAAATCCACGGTAAATTTCAAGCATACTTGGCTGAACTGAAGAGTCCAGATGGCTGCGCCTATGGGAATAATAGGGCGCTTGGGTGAGTTTGAACACCACCAACTTTCGGAGCATATGTGAAATGGCTAGAAATGTTTTTCACCCCAAATGGTATCATCGAAGACCCGATGATGAAAACCGTAACCGGGTGATGTTGGAAAGAAAACGAGCTATTTTCCAAACTAAAGCAGGACCCGAGATGTATGAGATTCTGAAAAATGTGCTTGTTCCTGTCAAGCCAAAGGACACATAACATTTAGGGAGTTTCTAAGCATGTTAGAACGGCACTACAGTCCTGAGCCCCTGGAAATTGCTGAAAGTTATTGTTTTGGAATACAAAATCAATTACCTGACGAGAGTATCAGTGAGTACATTGTTGTATTGAAAAATCTATCTTATTCACTGTCATTTTGGAAACTTTCAGGACCGAGCATTGCGTGACTGCTTTGTTTGTGGGATGAAAAATGAAGTGATCAGAAAAAAGTTGTTGACAACTCCTAACTTGACTTTTGATTTAGCTTGTCAGACAGCTATATCAATGGATATGGCCAACCAATATTCCCGAGAATATCGAGCGATTTCCAGTCGTCAGACAACCGAGGTTAAAAGTAAAAAGCATTTGGGCCCCAAAGCATCAGTAACTGGCCAAAGTAAGAATACACTGAAGTGATGCTATCAGTGCCTGGGAAAATACATTGCTCAAAGTTATCCATATATGAGGGCACAGTGTTTCTTCTACAGTTAAACTGGGCATCTTGTGAAGGCATGCTGGCTGAAGAGTAAACCAACTTTCAAGGCTATAAGTAGAAATCCCCAGAGATTAGATAGCATGGAAGAAAAGCAACAGGTTGAAGAGATACACGTCATCACGAGCATGAGGGTATCTAACAGCGATTCAAATAGTATCATCATTCAAGTCGACATTGCAGGAACCAAGATACCCATGGAAATCGACACTGGTGAGTTTAGTACTGGAATCGCTATATCTTGACAAATTGTGTGACTTCCCATTGGAGAAATCCAAGGTAGAGCTGCGAGGCTATTCGGCAGAGCAAATTCCTGTGGTAGGTCGTATTACCGTACTAGTGAAATACAAAGATCAATTTCAGAGCTTGCCTCTCTTAGTAGTGGCAGGAGACAAGCCTGCCTTACTAGGTAGAAATTGGTTAGGATCACTGAAGCTGGATTGGAATGAGGTTTTTCGTGTTGAAACGAGATTTGCATCAAAGGATAATGTCATCAAGAAGTATTCAAAGGTGTTCTGCAAAACAGGCAGTCCGATCCAAGGCTTCAAGGCGAGTGTCAGGGTACAGAAGGACGCTAGATCAGTTTACTGCAAGTCACGTCGCGTACCAGATGCACTCAAGGAGAGAGTTGAGCAAGAAGTCAAAAGACTAGAGACTGAGAACATTATCTCTAAGATAGATCTATGTTATTGGGCTACACCCATTGTCGTTGTACCTAAGTCAGATGGTAAGGTAAGGTTGTATGGTGATTATAAAGTAACCGTAAACCAGGTTCTAGACTGTAAGCTCCCCAATACATTGCCAAATGAAAATTTTTTCACAATGCTGACAGGTGGTCAGATCTTCTCAAAGTTATATCTCACAAATGCTTACTTAAAACTTGAACTAGATGAGTCCAACTCATTCTTGACTATAAAAACTCATCTAGGCCTATCTCAATTTAATAGGCTACCATTTAGAGTGTCTTCCGACCCCACCATATTTCAAGGGATGATGAACCAGATTTTGCAAGGTATTGAAGGGGTAGTATGTTATTTGGATGACATACTCATTTCAGCACCAAACAGGCAAATCCATAATAACATATTCAATGAAGTGCTCAAAAGGCTAGAGAAGCACAGAGTATGAGTGGCTGCTCGCAAGTGTGCATTATTTCAAAACTTAGTGGAATACTTAGGGCACAGAATAGACAAAGATGGTTTACATCCAACCAAGGGAAAGCTGGATGCAGTTTAAAATGCACGTACTCCCAAGAGTTGATCATATTTGGGTCTTTTAAACTATTATGGGAAGTCCCGACCAAATTTGGCTACGGTGTTACATCCACTGAATGAGCTGTTGAAAAAACAGGTCCATTGGATGTGGTTAGAAGAATGCAATCAAGGAGTTTAAAAGACAGTTTGTAAAGAGCACCATGTTAGTTCACTATGACGTATCTAAGGAGATCAAACTTGCATGTGACACCTCTCCGTATGGAGTTGGGGCAGTGATCGCTCATGTACTATGCAGTGGGGAGGAGAGACCAATTGTTTTTGCTTCACGCCCTCTCAGTGCCAGTGAGTGTTATTATGCGCAAATCAAAGGGGAAGCTTTGGCATTAATTTTGAGGGTGAAGAAGTTCCACAAATACTTGTATGGTCGTAAGTTTATCATAGTTACTGACCATAAGCCCCCAACAGCAATCCTCCATCCAAAGTCCCCAGTTTCAACCTTAGCTGCATCCTGAATGCAGAGATGGGCTTTGATTTTGTCAGCTTATACGTATGACATTGAGTACAGATGATCAGCTGATCACAGTAATGCTGATGCTATATCAAGGTTGCCTTCTCCATCACAAGTCACACCCAATAGATAAGAATTGTTCTATTTTTCATACATCGATAAACTGCCAGTCACAGCTGAAGAGATTGGTAGAGCAACCAAACGTGACCCAATTATGTCAAAGGTATATGATTACATAGCAAATGAATGGTCAAACCAGATATCAGAAAAAGATATTCATCCATTCTTCATTCATAGGAATGAATTGTTCGTGGATAAAGATTATATCATGATATATTATATTATAGCATGATTATATCATGATATATTATATTATAGCATTATACATTATATTATAGCAAGAGTGGTTATCCCAAATAAATTCAGATCCAAATATTAGGAGATCTTCATGACCAACACCTGGGAATGTGCTTGACCAAGAGTTTTACACACAGTTACTTATGGTGGCCAGATCTAGATAAAGATATATTGAGTACATTGTTAGTCAATGTACAATATGTCAATCGATAAGCAAGAAACCACCATCAGTACCGTTACAGCCATGGAAATGGCCTCCCAGGTTGTGGCAAAGGTTATATATAGATTTTGCTGAGCTAGAAGGACAGCAATTGTTCATTGTGATTGATAGCCATTCAAAGTGGGTACAGGTGTTTCCAATGTGGAAAATAACAAGTAAAATACTAGACCATTTGCGAAGATTATTTTCTATATATGGCCTCCCAGAAGAAATTGTGTTTGATAATGGACCACAATTTTGTTCAGAAGAATTTGTACAGTTCCCGAGCAAAAATGGTGTGAAACTTATCAAGGTTCCACCACATCACCCTGCTTCAAATGGAGCACTAAATCCAAAGAAACAACAGTTGCCATTAGATCACAAATTGGCTAATTTTCTAATTACGTATCGTAATACTCCTGATACAACTACTGGTAGAACACCAGCAGAGTTGTTTCTCAAACGACAGCCATGAACCACATTTTCGTTGTTAAAGCCAAACCTGGGTAGAATAGAATCAATTAAGACAGAAAGAGAATCATGATAGAGATAGAGTAAGAGAGAGAAGTGTGAAATTGAACCATCCCCATAAATGGTTAAAATGATTACCAGGAAGAGTGGTGAAGATATGTGGTCCTCGCACATATTTGTTCAAAATGTTTGATCGTGGACTGGTTAGGTTTGTTCATTTTGATCATATTTTACCTACAGATATGGAAGGAGTTGAAAGTTGGAATGATTCGATTATTTCTGACTCATCAGATAGTGTTGTTACAAGTACAGTACCAGTAACAAATCTTATATCAGATGTACTAAAAACAAGTCCAAGAGAAAGTCAGAATTTAAATCTGAGTCCAAGTCAGGCAGACAAACAGTCTGAAGACATAGAGAGTTCAAATGTAGATCAAGGATATCCCTTGGAGGAAAACTTTCCTCAGGATCAGCCTAGAATGGGTCTAAGTCCAACACCATGTTTGGAAGGCTCTGTTCGAGAGCGAAGGTATCCTCTTCAAAACAGAAAACCAGAGGTTAAGTTTGATTTGTAAATATGACAAAATAAGTCCATATCTTTTGTTATGTATAACCATGCAAGTTATGTATGATGATTATTTTGTTATAATTACTTCTTCATTAAGGAGTGAGAAGTGTAATATAGTTCCACCTAGTGTACAATTGCTCCACCTAGTGGATGACTGTGGTAATGCAGCCATTGCCGCTTTCAATAATAAAAAGGAATGGAGCCATCTTGGAGTCTGAGTATGTTGTGATGTCATAGCGAATATACCACATAATCGATTGAGTGTCTCCCAAACTGTTCCAGGACTGGGTAGACTTGAAGTTGGAGAATTTTGAGCGGTCAGAGATTGCAATGATGAATGACGAGCTACTAGCAGCCCTCAGGGAATAATGGATGGAAAATGATATGACTGAGCTGTGCTAATCACAGGTTTTGTTGCGGGCAGTTCTGTGCTCAGTGCGTGTGTTATGGAAGTGTCATTGGCAGATGTTATCTGCAGAGAAGTTTCCCTTGTGAGTCAGGCTGGTTAAACTTAAAACGAGGCTATGCGAGTGCTGAGGAAACATAAGCATTGGGCCAAGTTTCTCGCAGACTGTAATAGCTCAGTATGCTGTGCAGTGACAGAGGCTCATGTCAGGCAGCAGCTTCTGACAGCTCAAAGGCACTGATATTTTCTTATCTCTGGTCTTCTCTTTCAAAGGTTGCACCACTGTAAATGGTCTGTTTCCAGGTACTCTGTCCCCTCACCTCTAGCCAATCACCCCTTCATCACCTCCGGTCTAACGGGAACAGCTTCGAGACCTGTCTGCACAAGAAAACAGTCACTCGGCATGAGTCCAAAGGCAGGTTCTAATAGAGAGTGCACTTCATTAAAACGTCTACCACAGAACCGTCATCTGCACATGTGCCCAAATAAAATGCTGCCTCCATGGGCACCATCGCCCCTCCATACCATGAATTCTACTGCATTTCTCCAATTTCAATCCCTCCTAAAGTGTGTTCAGTTACATTTTTGAATCCCTTTCAATTAAAAAATGTTACCGAGAACCTGACTCATTCCCAGCTTACCCCCAAGTCTGCAGCAGCATAAATTTAAATGAGGCCGGGCCAGCTCGTCCAATGGTCTGCCGAACAAACATCAAAATACGCCCCATGGTCTCTGTCACTCTTTCCCTCTATCTTCCTGCTCCTTCTCAATCTCTCCTTATGTCTCTCTCTCAAATCTCCAATCTCTCTCAGCAGGGCAGATTGGCTGTATGGCAAATGTGGAGATTTCCCCCATGCCCCCCCCCCACCACCCCCCATGAATGGTCCAAGAGCGCTGTATTATCGACGACCTCTTTCCCCATGAGAAACCCGAAGAAACCTCTGCCCTTTTAGGAGGGAGCCTGCCTCCGCGCCCCCTCCCCTCCCCCCCACTTTGTGTCACTTTGTCTCTCTTTCTTTCCCGCGATCATTCTTTTCCCGCTTAATTCCTCTCTCCATATCTCTGTCTCTCTCCATTTTTCTCTCACCCCCTCTATTATTTACAGCTCCTAAGTGATGACATTTAAATAAATTATGGTTTATTTTTAAAGGCGAGAGAAGCCAATATTTTTGCAATTTGTTTGGGGCCAGGGTGGGAGGAGGGGTCGGGGGCCATGTGGCTGAACTGCTGTCTTGTCCCCCATTATCTCCCCCACCCCGATTACTGCCGTTCATTCCCAGACAGCTGTCTGGGATGGCCGAACTCACGCCTGGGGCCTCAGAAGAGTGGAGCTGGGGCAAACAAGTCAAGGCAGGCCAGAGCTAAATTAGAGATCTGGCAACCATTCTGGCCGGGCAAACACTGACACAAACATGCAGCTATAGGGCGACGGATTTAGCTGTGCTCAGGAGTGGAATGACAAGCGTGAAGAGGTGCTGAATGCTCCTGATCCTTGGTCTCTCGGTGCGAGGGTGGGGAATGGGAGCGGGCAGGTCGAGGACTGCTACTGGGCCTGGCCAAGGTGGCCATCAACAGGCCTAGGCAGCAGGCAGTCGAGGGGGCTGTTCGGCCCGATTGCCTGCCTCTTTTCCACGGCTATGTTCGTGCCCAGGCGTCCCTGGAGATGGGGTGTCCACCGGTACACTTGAGGCCTTCCGCAAGAGGTGGGCACCAAGGAACTGGAGTCACAAGCGGGAGCAAAATTGTGAATTGATTTGTTAAGGTTCAGTTAAATTTGCTTTAATTTGCGGTTTATTGGTTGTGCCCCGTTAAAAGCAGTTACTTGCTTACTGTCTTATTGGTGTTGGCACCAGCCATTGATCATCGAATTTCAATATAAAAGTTGAAGAGGTGCCGGAGTTAAATTCAGATGCTCCCAAGCTTGTTTTAAAGGGTTAGATTCCTGTGACAGCGCTGAATGGAAAGTTTCCTCAGTTTCCTAAGTGACAGCCTTTAATTAAACTCTCATTAAAATAACTAGTGCCACGGGTCCTGTTATAAACCTCGCTACAGAGACATGCCAGTTTCTCAGATTAGCTTGTTGGTATAGCGTATCCCCGTTACAAATAGTTTACTGAGTTAACTGGGAACTCTAGGGTCAAAACACAGTAGCCTGTTAAGCTTTTAATATTTGTAATGAAATCTATCATTCTGATCTCCCCTACACTCCCGCTTGCATTAAACGTAGTTTTGCCATGCGCCTTAACATTCTCATCGGTAGTCAGGAGAGGTTTAAAATATACATCACCTGCTTCTTCACTCAACACACCAATCGACCTGCTTAGAGTTCCCAAGCCTGACGGGTAGGCCCGAGGCCCACCCGCTACTGGACCGTGGGCCTCATTTACATCCGAGGTGCAGGAGCTCGCTGTGCCCCCCCACCCCCACAGGCCGCTCGCCAATGAAGAGGATTCGGATTCCACGGAGACTGCGGCCCTTCGGGTAAGTGCTTCAAGGAGAGGGGAAAGTGAGCGGGACAGTGCGATCGGGGGGATGGGGGGGTGCAACTGGAAGAGGGGACAATCAGGAGAGGGGGCAATGGGGTGGGCAGCAACTGGGCGAGGGGGGCAAGGGCGCGATGGGGATGAGGATGGGGGGGGCGATGGGGACAGGGGGAGCGAATGGGATGGGAGAAGTGATGGGGGGAGGGGAGCGATGGGGATGGGGGGGTGTGGGGGCGGTGGGGACAAGGGGCAGCGAATGGGACGGGAGGAGTGATGCAAATGGGGGGAGGGGAGCAATGGGGAAGGGGAGTGTGGGGGGGTGATGGAGACGGGGGGAGTGATGGGGTCGGGGGGGTGATGGGGACGGGGGGTGATGGGGACGGGGAGTGATGGGGACAGGGGGGAGTGATGGGGACAGAGGGGGGTGATGGGGACGGGGGGAGTGATGGGGACAGGGGGGAGTGATGGGGACGGGGGGGAGTGATGGGGACGGGGGTAGTGATGGGGATGGGGGGGAGTGATGAGGATGGGGGGGTGATGGGGACGGGGGGGAGTGATGGGGACGGGGGGGGAGTGATGGGGACGGGGAGTGATGGGGACAGGGGGGAGTGATGGGGACAGAGGGGGGTGATGGGGACGGGGGGAGTGATGGGGACAGGGGGGAGTGATGGGGACGGGGGGGAGTGATGGGGACGGGGGTAGTGATGGGGATGGGGGGGAGTGATGAGGATGGGGGGGTGATGGGGACGGGGGGGAGTGATGGGGACGGGGGGGAGTGATGGGGACGGGGGGGAGTGATAGGGACGGGGAGTGATGAGGACGGGGGGTGATGGGGACGAGGGGGTGATGGGGATGGGGGGGTGATGGGGACGAGGGGGTGATGGGGACGGGGGGTGATGGGGACGAGGGGGTGATGGGGATGGGGGGGTGATGGGGATGGGGGGCGATGGGGACGAGGGCGTGATGGGGATGGGGGGTGATGGGGACGAGGGGGTTATGGGGACGAGGGGGTGATGGGGATGGGGGGGTGATGGGGACGGGGGGTGATGGGGACGGTGGGTGATGGGGACGAGGGGGTGATGGGGATGGGGGGTGATGGGGACGAGGGGGTTATGGGGACGAGGGCGTGATGGGGATGGGGGGTGATGGGGACGGAGGGTGATGGGGACGGGGGTGATGGGGACGAGGGCGTGATGGGGATGGGGGGGTGATGGGGACGGGGGGTGATGGGGACGAGGGCGTGATGGGGATGGGGGGGTGATGGGGACGGGGGGTGATGGGGATGGGGGTTGATGGGGACGGGGGGTGATGGGGACGAGGGCGTGATGGGGATGGGGGGTGATGGGGACGAGTGGGTTATGCGGATGGGGGGGTGATGGGGACGAGGGGGTGATGGGGATGGGGGGGTGATGGGGACGGGGGGTGATGGGGACGGTGGGTGATGGGGACGAGGGGGTGATGGGGATGGGGGGGTGATGGGAACGGGGGGGTGATGGGGATGGGGGGTGATGGGGATGGGGGTGATGGGGATGGGGGGGTGATGGGGATGGGGGGTGATGGGGACGGGGGTTGATGGGGATGGGGGGGTGATGGGGACGAGGGGGTGATGGGGACGAGGGGGTGATGGGGACGAGGGGGTGATGGGGATGGGGGGTGATGGGGGGGTGATGGGGACGGGGGGTGATGGGGACGGGGGCTGATGGGGACAAGGGGGTGATGGGGATGGGGGGTGATGGGGATGGGGGGGTGATGGGGACGGGGGGTGATGGGGACGGGGGCTGATGGGGACAAGAGGGTGATGGGGATGGGGGGGTGATGGGGACGGAGGGTGATGGGGACGGGGGTGATGGGGACGGGGGACTGATGGGGACGGGGGGTGATGGGGACGGAGGGTGATGGGGACGAGGGGGTGATGGGGACGGAGGGTGATGGGGACGGTGGGTGATGGGGACGGTGGGTGATGGGGACGAGGGGGTGATGGGGACGGAGGGTGATGGGGACGGGGGGTGATGGGGACGGTGGGTGATGGGGATGGGGGGGTGATGGGGACGGAGGGTGATGGGGACGGGGGGTGATGGGGACGGTGGGTGATGGGGATGGGGGGGTGATGGGGACGGGGGGTGATGGGGACGGAGGGTGATGGGGACGGGGGTGATGGGGACGAGGGCGTGATGGGGATGGGGGGTGATGGGGACGAGCGGGTTATGGGGATGGGGGGGTGATGGGGATGGGGGGGTGATGGGGACGGGGGGTGATGGGGACGGTGGGTGATGGGGATGGGGGGGTGATGGGGATGGGGGGTGATGGGGACGGTGGGTGATGGGGACGGGGGGTGATGGGGACGGTGGGTGATGGGGATGGGGGGGTGATGGGGACGGGGGGTGATGGGGACGGTGGGTGATGGGGACGAGGGGGTGATGGGGATGGGGGGGGTGATGGGAACGGGGGGGTGATGGGAATGGGGGGTGATGGGGATGGGGGGTGATGGGGACGAGGGGGTGATGGGGATGGGGGGGTGATGGGGACGGGGGAACGATGGGGACGAGGGGGTGATGGGGACGGGGGGGGGGTGATGGGGACGGAGGGTGATGAGGACGGGGGAACGATGGGGACGAGGGGGTGATGGGGATGGGGGGGTGATGGGAACGGGGGGGTGATGGGGATGGGGGGTGATGGGGATGGGGGGTGATGGGGATGGGGGGGTGATGGGGATGGGGGGTGATGGGGACGGGGGTTGATGGGGATGGGGGGGTGATGGGGACGAGGGGGTGATGGGGACGAGGGGGTGATGGAGACGAGGGGGTGATGGGGATGGGGGGTGATGGGGATGGGGGGGTGATGGGGACGGGGGGTGATGGGGATGGGGGCTGATGGGGACAAGGGGGTGATGGGGATGGGGGAGTGATGGGGACGGGGGAACGATGGGGACGAGGGGGTGATGGGGATGGGGGGTGATGGGAAGAGGGGGTGATGGGGACGGGGGAACGATGGGGACGAGGGGGTGATGGGGACGGGGGGGTGATGGGGACGGGGGGTGATGGGGACGAAGGGGTGATGGGGATGGGGGGGTGATGAGGACGAGTGGGTGATGGGGACGGGGGACTGATGGGGACGGGGGGTGATGGGGACGGAGGGTGATGGGGACGGGGGGTGATGGGGACGAGGGGGTGATGGGGACGGGGGGGTGATGGGGACGAGGGGTTGATGGGGACGGGGGGTGATGGGGACGGGGGGTGATGGGGACAAGGGGGTGATGGGAATGGGGGGGTGATGGGGACGGGGGAACGATGGGGACGAGGGGGTGATGGGGACGGGGGGGTGATGGGGACGGGGGGTGATGGGGATGGGGGGTGATGGGGACGAGGGGGTGATGGGGAAGGGGGGATGATGAGGACGAGGGGGTGATGGGGACGGGGGAGTGATGGGTTGATGGGTTACGGGGGATGATCAGGACAGGGACAACACTGTGCTCCAAATCCCAGCCTTGGAAGTTGTCTTCCAGATCTTAGGGAAAGAAATTGGCCTGTTTGCGCCTCATTCATTCAACCCAGCATTGGCCCTTCCCTTTAAGTGAGTGAAGGAGCCTGTACAACCAGCAGCGCTGCCCCAAACATTGCTCAGGGCACTGCCGACACGCCCCTCTCACACGCTTTAGCGATCTGAGGGAAGTGGTAGCGCTTGATTTAACGCTCCACTTCCTTCTTGGAGCGCTAAAGCGAAAGTTCCCGACAGAAGTAAATCTCTTCTGCCCGGCGATTCTTTTGCGCTCCCTGAAAGGTTCTCACTCCAAACGGGACGTTACGCGATTTCTCACCCTAGTCTCTGCCCCCAGACATCTGCCGTTTCTGGGCCCTGCCCTCCCATATATCGAAGACGGCAGCTGACCCCCGCCGCTCCCTCAGAATGAAAACTGGATCTGTTTCTCAGGTTCCCTTCTGTCTGTAAACACGCCAGGCACTGGAGTCTCCCCTCGCCCAAGCTGCGCGCCTTAAAACATCGATAATTTTAGTAAGTGTCCCGGGACACAGGCGACAGATGGGTCTGCAGTGAGAATTTCTGAATGAGATCGCCAAGCTTCCAGCTCTGATTCATGGTTGTTTGCTGAATCCTCACAGCTGCTGAGGGTGAACAAGCTCTGCAGACCCTTCCTTTCCCCACGTGACTGGCTAAGCCACTCACAATGCAACAGCTCCGCAAACCTGTGAGCATCCTCATAGGTGCATACATTGCAGGCGGGAAAGTGAGAGGGGAGAGGTGCTAATCCGATGCCTTCTCCAGCATTTCCTGATCGAAGTACCATCAGGAGTGTAACATGGCTGCCCAAATATGGGTAAGCGTATTATAATTAGGCTGGAATACGACATGGGTGAAAGACGTGCCATTTGCCCCTTGACAAATGTTGGTTACAATGTATTCCTGGAGTTATCATCATAGGCAGTCCCTCGGAATCGAGGAAGACTTGCTTCCACTCTAAAAGTGAGTTCTCAGGTGACTGTACAGTCCAATACGGGAATTACAGTCTCTCACAGGTGGGACGGACAGTCGTTGAAGAAAAGGGTGAGGGGGAGCCTGGTTTGCCGCACGCTCTTTCCGCTGCCTGCGCTTGATTTCTGCATGCTCTCGGCGACGAGACTCGAGGTGCTCAGCGTCCTCCCAGATGCTCTTCCTCCACTTCGGACGACTTTGGCCAGGGGCTCCCAGGTAGCGATGGGGATGTTGCACTTTATCAAGGAGGCTTTGAGGGTGTCCCTGAAGCGTTTCCTCTGCCCACCTGGGGCTCGCTTGTCATGTAGGAGTTCCGAGTAGAGCACTTTCTTAGGGAGTCTCGTGTCGGGCATGCAGACGATGTGGCCCGCCCAACGGAGCTGGTCGAGTGTGGTCAGTGCTTTGATGCTGGGGATGTTGGCCTGATCGAGAACACTGACGTTGCTGTGTCTATCCTCCCAGTGGATTTGCAGGATCTTGCGGAGGCAGCGCTGGTGGTACCTCTCCAGTATTTTGAGATGCCTGCTGTATATGGTCCATGTCTCTGAGCCATACAGGAGGGCGGGTACCACGACTGCCCTGTAGACCATAAGCTTGGTGCCAGATTTGAGGTCCTGGTCTTCAAACACTCTCTTCCTCAGGCGACCAAAGGCTGCACTGGCACACTGGAGGCGGTATTGGACCTCATCTTCGATGTCTGCCCTTGTGATAGTCAACTCCCGAGGTATGGAAAATGGTCCACATTGTCCAAGCCGAGCCACAGATTTTGATGTGCTGTGTGGCGGGGTCAGGTTGGTGGAGAACCTTTGACTTACGGGTGTTTAGTGCAAGGCCCAGGCTTTCGTACGCCTCAGTGAAAATGTTGACAATGGCTTGGAGTTCGGCCTCTGAGTGTGCGCAGATGCAAGCGTCGTCCGCGTACTGTAGTTCGATGAGAGAGGATGGGATGATCTTGGATCTAGCCTGGAGGTGGCGAAGGTTGAACAGGTTCCCATTGGTTCTATAGTTCAGTTCCACTCCAGCAGGGAGCTTGTTGATAGTGAGATGGAGCATTGCAGTGAGGACGATCGAGAAGAGCGTTCGTGGAGTACAGCGCTGGTATGGGCCTCAGTGTAGTAGCTAAGATTTAAAGGGACCCTTCACCTCGTACAATCGATTGCATCAAGCAAAATGGGAATTTTATTTCATTCATTTAAAAACATGTTGACAGCCTTCAGCCCACACTGTGCTGTGGTAAGGTTCTGTAAAATATTCACTCCCCCCAACTGAGGTGGGCATACGCCCTAATTAGGGTAATCCCTCTGACCGGGAGGAACTGGCTGGCATCGGAGGTGTGGGCAGAAGCCCCTCCCTAATGACTCGCTGGGGGAGGGGCTACTGAGTGACAGTGTGAGGAAGCTGGATTAACATCAGTAGAGATACAGTCAGTAACACAGGGTGCTGGGGGGAGTGGTTACTGAGTGACAGTGTGAGGGAGCTGGATTAACATCAGTAGAGATACAGTCAGTAACACAGGGTGCTGGGGGAGGGGGTTACTGAGTGACAGTGTGAGGGAGCTGGATTAACATCAGTAGAGATACAGTCAGTAACACAGGGTGGTGGGGGAGGGTTACCGAGTGACAGTGTGAGGGAGCTGAATCAAAGGGTGGAAGATGTTTATGCGTGAATTCTTTTAACGTGGGGTGGCCATTGTACACCAGCCACCACACGGACTTGACAGAGCAAGGTCTTGGTCCAATGGCAAGGGGGCCCAAGACAATTGGAGACCAGGCTCTGCTGTATGGGCCTAGTACACACACATATTCCAACTGACCTCCTCCCTCCCTCAGGTCCTTTCTCCCTGGTTTTCAGGGATAAGAATATTAGAAGTAAGAGCAGGAGTAGGCCATTTGGTCCCTCGAGCCTGCTCCGCCATTCAATAAGATCATGGCTGATCTGATCATGGACTCAGCTCCACTTCCCTGCCCGTCCCTATAACCCTTTACTCACTTGTCGCTCAAAAATCTGTCTTTCTCCGCTTTAATTATACTCAATGACCCAGCCTCCACAGCTCTCTGGGGCAGAGAATTCCATAGATTTACAACCCTCTGATAGAAGAAATTTCTCCTCCTCTCAGTTTTAAATGGGCAGCCACTTATTCAAGACTACGTCCCCTAGTTTTAGTTTTCCCTATGAGTGGAAATATCATCCACCTTATCGAGCCCCCTCATTATCTTATAAGTTTCAATAAGATCACCTCTCATTCTTCTGAACTCCAATGTGTATAGGCCCAACCTACTCAACCTATCTTCATAAGTCAACCCCCTCACCTCCGGAATCAACCTAGTGAACCTTCTCTGAACAGCCTCCAATGCAAGTATATCCTTCCTTAAATATGGAGAACAAAATTGCATGCAGTACACCAGGTGTGACCTCACCAATACCCTGTACAGTTGTAGCAGGACTTCCCTACTTTCATACTCTATCCCCCTTGCAATAAAGGCCAACATTCCATTTGCCTTCCTGATTACTTGCTGTACCTGTATACTAACTTTTTGTGTTTCATGCACAAGGACCTCCCAGGTCCCTCTGTACTGCAACACTTTGCAATTTTTCTCCATTTAAATTATAATTTGCTTTTCTATTATTTCTGCCAAAGTGGATAACCTCACATTTTCCCACATTATACTCCATCTGCCAAATTTTTGCTCACTCACTTAGCCCTAATATATCCCTTTGCATATTTTTTGTGTCCTCCTCACAATTTGCTTTCCCACCCATCTTTGTATCATCAGCAAACTTGGCTACATTACACTCGGTCCCTTCATCCAAGTCATTAATGTAGATTGTAAATAGTTGATCGTGGTGTAGGTGAGCATGATGATCTTGGAGCAGTTTATGAGTTTGTCCATCGAATACCGATACTGTACCCCGGGCCCCCGGCTCCAGCTCCAGCTCGCTGCTCTCCATGCGCAGGCTCTGCTGCGCTTTTTCCATTCTCTCCAGTCGCTCACGCTTTGGTTGTTGGTTACCTCGTGTATTCTGGCCTTGTGTCCCGAACTGGTCCGTGGTAAACCTTTCCTGGGCCCCGACCTCATTGCCGACCCGTGGTGAACCTTTCCTGGGCCCCGACCACATTGCCGGCCCGTGGTGAACCTTTCCTGGGCCCCGACCTCATTGCCGGCCCGTGGTGAACCTTTCCTGGGCCCCGACCACATTGCCGGCCCGTGGTGAACCTTTCCGGGGCCCCGACCTCATTGCCGGCCCGTGGTGAACCTTTCCTGGGCCCCGACCACATTGCCGGCCCGTGGTGAACCTTTCCTGGGCCCCGACCTCATTGCCGGCCCGTGGTAAACCTTTCCTGGGCCCCGACCTTGTTGTTGGCCTCTCCGACTCGGCGATTCAGCTCCCTTTCTTAATCCGACGGCATCAGGCGGTGAGTAAACCGGTAAAAAACGGATCAGTGGCCGAGGATCGCAGGCAGCGAGAAACGATGATGTTTTACGACCGGCGGGAGAGGAAACAGTGAGAATAATCCCGGTGAGCGGGAGAGGGAGCGGGAGCGGTGGTTTTCATGGCCACCATCTTCGGAGCCCAAAAGGAAACATCAGTAGAGGTACAGTCAGTAACACAGGGTGTTGGGGAGAGGGGGTACTGAGTGACAGTGTGAGGGAGCTGGATTAACATCAGTAGAGATAAAGTCAGTAACACAGGGTGCTGGGGGAGGGGTTACTGAGTGGCCGTGTGAGGGAGCTGGATTAACATCAGTAGAGATAAAGTCAGTAACACAGGGTGCTGGGGGAGGGGTTACTGAGTGGCCGTGTGAGGGAGCTGGATTAACATCAGTAGAGATAAAGTCAGTAACACAGGGTGCTGGGGGAGGGGTTACTGAGTGGCCGTGTGAGGGAGCTGGATTAACATCAGTAGAGATACAGTCAGTAACACAGGGTGCGGGGGGAAGGGGTTACTGCGTGACAGTGTGAGGGAGCTGGATTAACATCAGGTGAGATACAGTCAGTAACACAGGGTGCTGGGGGGAGGGGTTACTGCGTGACAGTGTGAGGGAGCTGGATTAACATCAGTAGAGATACAGTCAGTAACACAGGGTGGTGGGGGAGGGGTTACTGAGTGACAGTGTGAGGGAGCTGGATTAACATCAGGTGAGATACAGTCAGTAACGCAGGGTGCTGGGGGGAGGGGGTTACTGAGTGACAGTGTGAGGGAGCTGGATTAACATCAGGTGAGATACAGTCAGTAACACAGGGTGCTGGGGGAGGGGTTACTGAGTGACATGTGAGGGAGCTGGATTAACATCAGGTGAGATACAGTCAGTAACGCAGGGTGCTGGGGGGAGGGGGTTACTGAATGGCCGTGTGAGGGAGCTGGATTAACATCAGGTGAGATACAGTCAGTAACACAGGGTGCTGGGGGGAGGGGTTACTGAGTGGCCGTGTGAGGGAGCTGGATTAACATCAGTAGAGATGCAGTCAGTAACACAGGGTGCTGCGGGGATGGGTTACTGAGTGGCCGTGTGAGGGAGCTGGGCTATCGCTTCTCGGCCTTTTGGCTAAGATCATGCGTAACTGACCTGACAGGGGAGTAACCATCATAACCCCA
This sequence comes from Pristiophorus japonicus, assembly GCF_044704955.1. Taxonomy (NCBI): domain Eukaryota; kingdom Metazoa; phylum Chordata; class Chondrichthyes; family Pristiophoridae; genus Pristiophorus; species Pristiophorus japonicus. The sequence continues at coordinate 61,505,685 of NC_091996.1, read as the reverse complement.
AGGTGGTTCTCCCTGGATCAGGAAGGTATATGCTTGCTTTTTTGGAAATAGGAGGTGGGTGGGGTGGTTTGACCCATCCACCTCCACGGAGGTGTGTGGGGGGCCTGACCCATCCACCTCCATGGCACGAACCTGGTATTGCAGTACTTCCAAGAACGGTGCAGTGGCTCTAGGCCTTTTGGCTAAGAGCATTGGCGCAGAGTGATCCTTGATGTGTGCAAGGTGACCTCTGGCATTTGTGATTTGACAAAGAATTGGAAAGATTGGCAACGAAAAAAATAAAAAATAAAAAAAAAACATCAGTAGAGATACAGTCAGTAACACAGGGTGCTGGGGAGGGGGGTTACTGAGTGGCCATGTGAGGGAGCTGGATTAACATCAGGTGAGATGCAGTCAGTAACACAGGGTGCTGGGGGAGGGGTTACTGAGTGACATGTGAGGGAGCTGGATTAACATCAGGTGAGATGCAGTCAGTAACACAGGGTGCTGGGGGAGGGGTTACTGAGTGGCCGTGTGAGGGAGCTGGATTAACATCAGTAGAGATACAGTCAATAACACAGGGTGCTGGGGGGAGGGGTTACTGCGTGACAGTGTGAAGGAGCTGGATTAACATCAGGTGAGATGGGTGGGGTGGCTTGACCCATCCACCTCCACGGAGGTGTGTGGGGGGCCTGACCCATCCACCTCCATGGCACAAACCTGGTATTGCAGTACTTCCAGGAACGGTGCAGTGGCTCTAGGCCAGAGTGATCCTTGATGTTTGCAAGGTGACCTCTGGCGTTTGTGATTTGACAAAGAATTGGAAAGATTGGCAATGAAAAATTAAAAAAAAACATCAGGTGAGATGCAGTCAGTAACACAGTGCTGGGGGAGGGGTTACTGAGTGACATGTGAGGGAGCTGGATTAACATCAGGTGAGATGCAGTCAGTAACACAGGGTGCTGGGGGAGGTGTTACTGAGTGACATGTGAGGGAGCTGGATTAACATCAGGTGAGATGCAGTCAGTAACACAGGGTGCTGGGGGAGGTGTTACTGAGTGACATGTGAGGGAGCTGGATTAACATCAGGTGAGATGCAGTCAGTAACACAGGGTGCTGGGGAGGTGTTACTGAGTGACATGTGAGGGAGCTGGATTAACATCAGGTGAGATGCAGTCAGTAACACAGGGTGCTGGGGGAGGTGTTACTGAGTGACATGTGAGGGAGCTGGATTAACATCAGTAGAGATACAGTCAGTAACACAGGGTGCTGGGGGAGGGGTTACTGAGTGACAGTGTGAGAGAGCTGGATTAACATCAGGTGAGATGCAGTCAGTAACACAGTGCTGGGGGAGGGGTTACTGAGTGACATGTGAGGGAGCTGGATTAACATCAGGTGAGATGCAGTCAGTAACACAGTGCTGGGGGAGGGGTTACTGAGTGACAGTGTGAGGGAGCTGGATTAACATCAGGTGAGATGCAGTCAGTAACACAGAGTGCTGGGGGAGGTGTTATTGAGTGACATGTGAGGGAGCTGGATTAACATCAGGTGAGATGCAGTCAGTAACACAGGGTGCAGGGGGAGGGGTTACTGAGTGACAGTGTGAGGGAGCTGGATTAACATCTGGTGAGATGCAGTCAGTAACACATTTTCTTATCTTAATTTAATTTTTGAATATTTTGTCATAATTATTTGTGGCCCTTACTTTATTTATGAAATGAGCTCAAATAATGCTGTGTGTTCATTAAAAGGCACCAATAAAGTGAGCACTACTTTGAACACAGTGCAAATTGATGCTCGCTTTTGATATTGCTGAAATCTCACCTCGTTGTGACCCAGATATTCCGAGGTAATGCAGTTTATTATTTCAGTTTCTCATCTTGATGGAAACAGTGCACGAACCCAAGAAAAACAAGGGTCACCGCAATCTCATGAACTTGGCAACGTCACACTAGGAGTCGACTTCCTTAAATTAAACTATTAGCCGAAAATACTTTTGGAATACATTAGCCAGGCATTTCATTTTAATGGGAGGCAGACAATGGTCAAAGAGATCAAAGGCCTGGCTAATAGCAAATCTCCCAATGGGTTGATATTTCCATAATTTGCCCCAATCATCGCATCTTGTAGCATTTAAGGTTCTGAGTGTACGGATGTTTTGGGAGCTCTGCAAGCTGGTTGAAGTTCTTTGGCTCCATGCATTTCATCGGGAGCCCATTCCCCCATTCCCCCATTCCGCAGCATGCCCCCCAGTGGGCCCCTGTGCAAATGCTCTGGTGCGTGGCGCGGATTCGATTCCGGGGCCTAGATATTCGGGTCGTTTGCGCCTCCGGGGCACTAACGGGTTGCAAACTGCATTTGGCCGGGTGCAGTGGTGCGAACTCTCCTGTTAAATTCTGCGGGAGTTCACCATGCATGGTGCAACGTCATCGCCCCGGACCCTTACTTGGGTATTTCCCCCTGAAACTGCGCCAGGTTATGCCAAGGCCATCTCCAGGGGGCATGAATCGAGTGGCAGGCCGCTCACGGGGGGCAATGGTTAAAGGGGAGGTGTCGGCTATTGAAAAATAAATGTTGCCGTTTTTTTACAGCACCCCATTGATGCTTTGGTCGCAGGGTCCGTGCCGCGATCGGTCGGCCCGGCACTCTACTTGAGTGCCGAGCTGTTGGCATGGCACTGCTGCTCATTTTTGAACGATAAGGGAGTGAAGGGTTATGGGGAGTGGGCAGGGAAGTGAAGCTGAGCCCAAGACCAGATCAGCCATGATTGTATTGAATGCAGGATCAAGGGGCCAAATGGACTACTCTTGCTCCGATTTCTTATGCTCCCCGGTGGTCCATGGAGACCAATTTCTCACTGCAGAGTTTGCAGCTTGGGCCCTTCCTTTTAATGAAGGGGAGAGCCCCTCCCACATGACAGCGCTACACGGCCCAGTGTGTAATGCTGTGCCCCTCTCCCGACCCGTACGCCCCGCTCCCGACCCGCTCCTGACCCGTCCGCTCCCCAACCGACCCGTCCTCCCTCCAACCAACTCGTCCACCCCCCAACCGACCCGTCCACCCACAACCGACCTGTCCGCCCCCCAACCGACCTGTCCGCCCCCCAACCGACCCGTCCGCCCCCCAACCGACCCGTCCACCCCCCAACCGACCCGTCCTCCCCCAACCGACCCGTCCTCCCCCAACCGACCCGTCCACCCCCCAACCGACCCGTCCACCCACAACCGACCCATCCACCCCCCAACCGACCCATCCACCCCCCAACCGACCCGTCCACCCCCCAACCGACCCGTCCTCCCTCCAACCAACTCGTCCACCCCCCAACCGACCCGTCCTCCCCCAACCGACCCGTCCACCCCCCAACCGACCCGTCCACCCCCCAACCGACCCGTCCTCCCCCAACCGACCCGTCCACCCCCCAACCGACCCGTCCACCCACAACCGACCCATCCACCCCCCAACCGACCCGTCCACCCCCCCAACCGACCCGTCCACCCACAACCGACCCATCCACCCCCCAACCAATCCGTCCACCCCCCAACCAACCCGTCCACCCCCCAACTGACCCGTCCAATCCCCAACCGACCCGTCCACCCCCCAACCGACCTGTCCACCCCCCAACCGACCCGTCCACCCCCCAACCGACCCATCCACCCCCCAACCAATCCGTCCACCCCCCAACCAACCCGTCCACCCCCCAACTGACCCGTCCAATCCCCAACCGACCCGTCCACCCCCCAACCGACCTGTCCACCCCCCAACCGACCCGTCCGCCCCCCAACCGACCCGTCCACCCACAACCGACCTGTCCACCCCCCAACCGACCCGTCCTCCCCCAACCGACCCGTCCTCCCCCCAACTGACCCGTCCACCCCCCAACCGACCCGTCCACCCACAACCGACCCGTCCGCCCCCCAATCGACCTGTCCTCCCCCCAACCGACCCGTCCACCCCCCAACCGACCCGTCCACCCACAACCGACCCGTCCGCCCCCCAATCGACCTGTCCTCCCCCCAACCAATCCGTCCACCCCCCAACCGACCCGTCCTCCCCCAACCGACCCGTCCTCCCCCAACCGACCTGTCCACCCCCCAACCAATCCGTCCACCCCCCAACCGACCCGTCCACCCCCCAACTGACCCATCCACCCCCCAACCGACCCGTCCACCCCCCCAACCGACCCGTCCGCCCCCCAATCGACCTGTCCTCCCCCCAACCAATCCGTCCACCCCACAACCGACCCGTCCACCCCCCAACTGACCCATCCACCCCCCAACCGACCCGTCCGCCCCCCAACCGACCCGTCCTCCCCCCAACCGACCCGTCCACCCACAACCGACCCGTCCTCCCCCCAACCAACCCGTCCACCCCCAACTGACCCATCCAATCCCCAACCGACCCGTCCGCCCCCCAACCGACCCGTCCGCCCCCCAATCGACCTGTCCTCCCCCCAACCAATCCGTCCACCCCACAACCGACCCGTCCACCCCCCAACTGACCCATCCACCCCCCAACCGACCCGTCCGCCCCCCAACCGACCCGTCCACCCCCCAACCGACCCGACCTCCCTCCAACCAACCCGTCCACCCCCCAACCGACCCGTCCACCCCCCAACCGACCTGTCCTCCCTCCAACCAACCCGTCCACCCCCCAACTGACCCATCCACCCCCCAACCGACCTGTCCTCCCCCCAACCGACCTGTCCTCCCCCCAACCGACCTGTCCTCCCTCCAACCAACCCGTCCACCCCCCAACCGACCCGTCCACCCCCCAACCGACCTGTCCTCCCCCCAACCAATCCGTCCACCCCCCAACCGACCTGTCCTCCCCCCAACTGACCCATCCACCCCCCAACCGACCCGTCCACCCCCCAACCGACCTGTCCTCCCCCCAACTGACCCATCCACCCCCCAACCGACCTGTCCTCCCCCCAACCAATCCGTCCACCCCCCAACCGACCCGTCCTCCCCCCAACCAATCCGTCCACCCCCCAACCGACCCGTCCTCCCCCCAACCAATCCGTCCGCCCCCCAACCGACCCGTCCACCCCCAACCGTCCCGTCCACCCCCCAACCGACCCGTCCACCCACAACCGACCCATCCACCCCCCAACCGACCCGTCCACCCCCCCAACCGACCCGTCCACCCACAACCGACCTGTCCTCCCCCCAACCAATCCGTCCACCCCCCAACCAACCCGTCCACCCCCCAACTGACCCGTCCAATCCCCAACCGACCCGTCCACCCCCCAACCGACCTGTCCGCCCCCCAACCGACCCGTCCACCCACAACCGACCCGTCCGCCCCCCCAATCGACCTGTCCTCCCCCCAACCAATCCGTCCACCCCCCAACCGACCCGTCCTCCCCCAACCGACCCGTCCTCCCCCAACCGACCTGTCCACCCCCCAACCAATCCGTCCACCCCCCAACCGACCCGTCCACCCCCCAACTGACCCATCCACCCCCCAACCGACCCGTCCACCCCCCCAACCGACCCGTCCGCCCCCCAATCGACCTGTCCTCCCCCCAACCAATCCGTCCACCCCACAACCGACCCGTCCACCCCCCAACTGACCCATCCACCCCCCAACCGACCCGTCCGCCCCCCAACCGACCCGTCCTCCCCCCAACCGACCCGTCCACCCACAACCGACCCGTCCTCCCCCCAACCAACCCGTCCACCCCCAACTGACCCATCCAATCCCCAACCGACCCGTCCGCCCCCCAACCGACCCGTCCGCCCCCCAATCGACCTGTCCTCCCCCCAACCAATCCGTCCACCCCACAACCGACCCGTCCACCCCCCAACTGACCCATCCACCCCCCAACCGACCCGTCCGCCCCCCAACCGACCCGTCCACCCCCCAACCGACCCGACCTCCCTCCAACCAACCCGTCCACCCCCCAACCGACCCGTCCACCCCCCAACCGACCTGTCCTCCCTCCAACCAACCCGTCCACCCCCCAACTGACCCATCCACCCCCCAACCGACCTGTCCTCCCCCCAACCGACCTGTCCTCCCCCCAACCGACCTGTCCTCCCTCCAACCAACCCGTCCACCCCCCAACCGACCCGTCCACCCCCCAACCGACCTGTCCTCCCCCCAACCAATCCGTCCACCCCCCAACCGACCTGTCCTCCCCCCAACTGACCCATCCACCCCCCAACCGACCCGTCCACCCCCCAACCGACCTGTCCTCCCCCCAACTGACCCATCCACCCCCCAACCGACCTGTCCTCCCCCCAACCAATCCGTCCACCCCCCAACCGACCCGTCCTCCCCCCAACCAATCCGTCCACCCCCCAACCGACCCGTCCTCCCCCCAACCAATCCGTCCGCCCCCCAACCGACCCGTCCACCCCCAACCGACCCGTCCACCCCCCAACCGACCCGTCCACCCACAACCGACCCATCCACCCCCCAACCGACCCGTCCACCCCCCCAACCGACCCGTCCACCCACAACCGACCTGTCCTCCCCCCAACCAATCCGTCCACCCCCCAACCAACCCGTCCACCCCCCAACTGACCCGTCCAATCCCCAACCGACCCGTCCACCCCCCAACCGACCTGTCCGCCCCCCAACCGACCCGTCCGCCCCCCAACCGACCCGTCCACCCACAACCGACCTGTCCTCCCCCCAACCGACCCGTCCGCCCCCCAACCGACCTGTCCTCCCCCCAACCAATCCGTCCACCCCCCAACCAACCCGTCCACCCCCCAACTGACCCATCCACCCCCCAACCGACCCGTCCACCCCCCCAACCGACCCGTCCACCCACAACCGACCTGTCCTCCCCCCAACCAATCCGTCCACCCCCCAACCGACCCGTCCACCCCCCCAACCGACCCGTCCACCCACAACCGACCTGTCCTCCCCCCAACCAACCCGTCCACCCCCCAACTGACCCATCCAATCCCCAACCGACCCGTCCGCCCCCCAACCGACCCGTCCGCCCCCCAATCGACCTGTCCTCCCCCCAACCGACCCGTCCACCCACAACCGACCTGTCCTCCCCCCAACTGACCCATCCACCCCCCAACCGACCCGTCCACCCCCCAACCGACCCGTCCTCCCCCCAACTGACCCATCCACCCCCCAACCGACCCGTCCACCCCCCCAACCGACCCGTCCTCCCCCCAACCGACCCGTCCACCCCCCAACCAATCCGTCCGCCCCCCAATCGACCTGTCCTCCCCCCAACCGACCCGTCCACCCCCCCAACCGACCCGTCCACCTCCCCAACCGACCTGTCCTCCCCCCAACCAATCCGTCCACCCCCCAACCAATCCGTCCACCCCACAACCGACCCGTCCACCCCCCAACTGACCCATCCACCCCCCAACCGACCCGTCCACCCCCCCAACCGACCCGTCCTCCCCCCAACCGACCCGTCCACCCCCCAACTGACCCATCCAACCCCAACCGACCCGTCCGCCCCCCAACCGACCTGTCCTCCCCCCAACCGACCCGTCCACCTCCCAACTGACCCATCCACCCCCCAACCGACCCGTCTGCCCCCCAACCGACCTGTCCTCCCCCCAACCGACCCATCCACCCCCCAACCGACCCGTCCACCCCCCCAACCGACCCGTCCGCCCCCCAACCGACCCGTCCTCCCCCCAACCGACCCGTCCTCCCCCCAACCGACCCGACCTCCCCCAACCGACCCGTCCTCCCCCCAACCGACCCGTCCTCCCCCCAACCGACCCGACCTCCCCCCAACCGACCCGACCTCCCCCCAACCGACCCGACCTCCCCACAACCGACCCGTCCTCCCCACAACCGACCCGTCCTCCCCCCAACCGACCCGACCTCCCCCCAACCGACCCGACCTCCCCCCAACCGACCCGACCTCCCCCCAACCGACCCGACCTCCCCCAACCGACCCGACCTCCCCCCAACCGACCCGTCCTCCCCCCAACCGACCCGACCTCCCCCAACCGACCCGACCTCCCCCAACCGACCCGACCTCCCCCCAACCGACCCGACCTCCCCCCAACCGACCCGACCTCCCCCCAACCGACCCGTCCTCCCCACAACCGACCCGTCCTCCCCCCAACCGACCCGACCTCCGCCCAACCGACCCATCCTCCCCCCAACCGACCCGTCCTCCCCCCAACCGACCCGACCTCCCCCAACCGACCCGTCCGCCCTGTCTCCCGACCCATGCGTCCCGCACCCGACCCAGAAAGGAAGTGTAGCGTGTTATTTTGCACAGTATTTCGGGTGTAGAAGGGCAGGATCGGCCTCGGCCACGAATCAGCTGTATGATTGAAGAGTCTGCACAGAGCCAGAGAAGGGAATCTCACAATTTCAGAGTGATGGACCTGCCTGCACGTCTCAATGAAACTGAGCTCGGGAGACACAGACTGTTGGGTGTCCGTAGCAGGAAACCAAGTGAGGTGGTACTGGCGGTGACTGCCACTTCTCTCACTCCCCAGGCTTGCTGACAGACCTTCAATGACCTGACCAGCAACTCTCCCTTTTCCCTGGGACTTCCTTTGGGTGACCACGTCCAGGTCCTGGACGAAAGTCTAGCAACTGGGGAAATGCCCCTTTCTTGGCGTAGGGCAGTCATCGCCCTGCTGCTGAAGGAGGGCGATCTCCACCACCTATAAATCTAGTGCCCGGTTCCCCTTCTCAGCACGAATTACAAGCTCTTCGCCAGGGCCCTGTCTGCTCGCCTTGGCACCATGTTGGCCCACATGATCCACCCCGACCAGTCCTACTGTCCAGTGCATTGTCCAGCTGGCTCAGGACCATACCCAGAGGGCTGGTGTGTGGAGCTCCTTCCTTTGCCTGGATCAGGAGAAGGCATTTGACAGGGTGGATCACGGATATTTATTTGGGACTCTGCAGGCTTTCAGGTTCGGGACAGATTTCAATGGCCGCAACAGGCAGAGTGTCTGATTAGGGTTAACGAATCTATGACGGCGCCCTTTGCTTTGAGAGTGCGTTCGGGATGCCCAATGTCCAGCCAGTTATATTCCATCCACGCAAAGCCTTTCATGCATCTCTTGCAAAGGAGGTTGTCAGGACTGGCTCTGCACGGGCCGGATGAGGTGGTTGTCCATTCGGCTTATGCTGATGACACATTCCTCGTGGTCACGAATCCCGCTGACGTGCAGAGGATGCGAGAATGCCGCCAAGTGTCCTCTGCCGCGTCCTCCACAGTGATCAATTGGGACAAATGTTCCGGATTCCTGCTAGGTCAGTGACAAGCAGACGCTCTGCCTGAGCCATCTATTCGCTTTGCCTGGAGCACCGGTCATAGAAACATAGAAATTTACAGCACAGAAGGAGGCCATTTCGGCCCGTCGTGTCCACGCCGGCCGACAAAGAGCCGCACGGCCCTCGGTCAGATCTCCTCTCCCCGGGAGTCTACCTTGGCCCTGCTGAGGAAGCCTGGCTGGCGAACTGGCAAAAGCTTGGGGCCAAAGTCACCGCTTGCCGAGGGCACTGGACAGGACTGCTCCGAGTGCTGTCCTACAGGGGGCCGCGCGCTAGTCACAAACCAACAGGTGGTGGCAATGTTGTGGCGCCGTTTGCTCACTTTGACCCCTCCCCCCTGCATTTGTCGGCACGGTTCAGAGGGAGCTCCTAAATTGCTTCTGGGCCACAGGGACCCCCGAGTCACCACGGCGGTCCTGAGTCTCCCGCTTAGGGCGTGCGGTCAGGCACAAGTGTGCCTTCGCACCCAGGTTACGACTTTCCGCCTTCAGACCCTGCGGCGATATCTGTACATCGAGAATCTCCCCCAATCTGGTGAGGTTTTCCTTCTTGTCACAGGCATGGACTGAATTATGGCAGGCAGCTTCTTTTCCTGTGCACAGAAACATAACATGCAGAACGAGAAATAAACACTGGGCTCATTGAGGACATTTTGTTCACAGATCATGTACAACCAGCTCAAGCATTGACCGGGACATGATTGTTAGACAAATGTCTGCAATAACATGCCTTTAAATAATAACAGCCTGTCAGCTTGGACAGTGAACTGAAAAACAGTGGAAAGAATCTTGTGCGTCTGCTTCACTGAACATTCCATGTTCCCTTGTTGGCTCCCCTGAGCTGAAGGTTGGAAAGTACTTCAGCAGGTATTTTTACTCTCGCTGTGAGGATAATGAACGCTGGCTGAGGTAATGCAGCTTGAACGTCCTGTTCAAAAAAAGAAAAAAGTTTGACGAGGGACCACTTGAACTTTGGGCCATTTCGCTCTGGGTATGTATATTGAAAGTCAGATCCTTTATACTAAACTCACTGTAAGCCAATCACAATTTTATACGCAGGAAGTGATTGAGATGCTCACTAAGCAGAGGAGAGTGGGTGTTGTAAACTAGGACCCCTGTCATGGTGCAGCTGACCCCGTTGTAAACCCGCGACCTCTACCACCTAGAAGGACCAGGGCAGCAGGCGCATGGGAACACCACCACCTCCAAGCTCCCCTCCATGTCACACACCCTCCTGACTTGGAACTACATCGGCCTTTCCTTCATCGTTGCTGTGTCAAAATCCTGGAACTCCCTCCCTAACAGCATTGTGGGAGTGCCTTCACCACACGGACTGCAGTGGTTCAAGAAGGCGGCTCACCACCACCTTCTCAAGGGCGATTAGGGATGGGCAATAAATGTTGGCATTGCCAGCAATGCCCACATCCAGTGAATGAATTTTTAAAAATGCGGGTCGGGCAACTAAGTTAAATATAGGCTATTCAAATCCAACCTGTGATGCCCTAGATACTCCCAGGGCAGGGGTGGGGTGGATTGGAAAACGTGTGGAGAGGAGGGCGGAGGGGGTTGAGGGTGACGGGAGGTGAGCAAAAAATGCATCCCGACTGATTTGCAGACAGAAGAGAGGTGAGGAGATTGTTTTGGGGGGGGCATATAGATGGTACAGCAGCAGTTTGCAGAATCCTTTCTGAGTTGCACAGTTGAGAAAAGGTGTTTCCAATTGCTTGAGCCAACACTGAATTCCTGACAGCGCTGCTAACCGCCAACCTTGGGTTGTAAAAGCCAACTGTGCGTTAGTATCCCTGTGAATACAAGCCAATTGGAAAACAGTGGTGCAAAGAAAACCCTCATCCTCGCCAGAGATTTTTTTTGAGATGGCTTGGAACTGGTCCTTTCCTTTAGACTGAGTTGGGACGATTTACTTGAAATGCAGCAGAAACATCCATTTGTCACGCCGGTTGTTCATGAGGAGATGCAACTTCATGACACCTAACAGTCGGAAGTACTCAGTAGGATTTTTAGACAAGATAGAGGGGGAGGGTAAAAAGTGGGGTGGGGGGGTTGTGGTACTGATTAAAGAAACTATTACAGCGCTGAGGAGGGATGATATATTAGAGGGATCATCAAATGAGGCCATATGTGTCAAATTGAAAAATAAAAAAGGGGCTATCACACTGCTGGCCATGTATTATAGACCCCCAAACAGTGGGAGGGAGATAGAGAGCAAATAGGCAAATTGCTGTGGAGTCTAAAAACCATAGGGTAGTAAGAGTAGAGGATTTTAACTATCCAAATATTGATTGGGACAAATTTAGTGTGAAGGGTATAGAGGGTGCGGAATTCTTGAAATGCATTCAAGAGAACTATTTTAGTCAGTATGTAGCAAGCCTAACACGAGATGGGGGCGGTCTTGGATTTAGTTTGGGAATGAAGCTGGGCAGGTTGAAGGGGTATTAGTGGGAGAGCACTTGGGTGCCAGTGACCATAATTTAGTCAGATTCAAGTTGGTTATGGATAAGGACAAGAATAGGCCTGGAATAAAAGTTCTGAATTGGGGAAAAGCCACTTGAGTTAAGGAGTGTTTTGGCCATAGTGGACTGGAAACAGCTATTTGTGGGTAAATCAGTGTCGGAACAGTGGGAGGCATTCAAGGAGGAGATCCAGAAGGCTCAGGCCAAACATGTGCCCTTAAAGAAAAAGGCTGGGAAAAATAATTCTGGAGCCCCCTGGATGTCTAAGGACTTACAGGGAAGGATTAAGAAAAAAAGGGACGCTTAAGTCATATATCAAATACTTTAGAATCTTTAGAGGAATATAGAAAGTTAAGAGGCAAAATTAAAAAGTATATTAGGAATGCTAAGAGGGAGCACGAGAAATTCTTGGCCAGTAAAATTAAGGAAAACCCTAAGATGTTCTATAAATATATTAAGAGTAAGAGGGTAACTAAAGAAAGGGTAGGGCCTATTAGAGACCATGAGGGTAATCTTTGTGTGGAGGCGGAAGATATTGGCAGGGTTCTTAACGAATACTTTGCATCTGTTTTCACAAAGGAAAGGGGCAATGCAGATACTGCTATAGAGGAGTGTGATATTCTGGATGAAATAAATATAGTGAGAGAGGAAGTATTAAGGGGTTTAGCTGCTTTGAAAGTAGATAAGTCCCCAGGCCCGGATGAAATGCATCCCAGGCTGTTGAGCGAAGTAAAAGAGGAAATAGCAGCGGCCTTGACCATCATTTTCCAGTCCTCTTTGGATCTGGGCATGGTGCCGGCGGATTGGAGGACTGCTGATGTAGTACCCTTGTTTACGAAGGGAGAAAGGGATAGGCTGAGTAATTACAGGCCTGTCAGCCTAACCTCAGTGGTGGGAAAATTATTGGAAAAATTCCTGAAAGACAGGATAAATCTGCATTTGGAAAGGCAAGGATTAATTAGGGACAGTCAGCACGGATTTGTTAAAGGAAGATCGTGTTTGACTAACCTGATTGAATTTTTTGAGGAGGTAACCAAGAGATCGATGAGGGTAGTGCAAACGATGTAGTATATTTGGACTTTAGCAAGGCATTTGATAAAGTCCCGCATGGTAGACTGGTCATGAAGGTTAAAGCCCATGGGATCCAGGGCAAAGTTGGATCCAAAATTGGCTTGGAGGTAGGAAGCAAAGGGTAATGATTGATGGATGTTTTGTGACTGGAAGGATGTTTCCAATAGGGTTCTGTAGGGCTCAGTACTGGGACCCTTGCTTTTTGCGGTGTAGGTCAATGATTTAGACTTGAATATAGGGAGTATGATTAAGAAGTTTGCAGATGACACTAAAATTGGCTGTGTGGTTGATAATGAAGAGGAAAGTCATGGGCTGCAGGAGGATATCAATCTACTGGTCAGATGGGCAGAGCAGTGGCAAATGGAATTTAATTCAGAGAAGTGTGAGATGATGCACTTTGGGAGGGCTAATAAGGAAAGGGTATACACATTAAGCGATAGGCCACTTAATATTGTAGATGAACAAAGGGACCTTGGAGTGCTTGTCCACAGATCCCTGAAAGTAGCAGGCCAGGTGGATAAGGTGGTTAAGAAGGCACACAGAATGCTTGCCTTTATTGGCTGAGGCATAGAATATAAGAGCAGGGAGGTTATGCTTAAATTGTATAATACTTTGGTTAGGTCACAGCTGGAGTATTGCATGCAGTTCTGGTCGCTGTATTATGGGAAGGTCGTGATTGCACTAGAGAAGGTGCAGAGGAGATTTACTAGGATGCTGCCTGGAATGGAGAATCTTAGTTATAAGGACAGATTGAATAGACTGAGTTTGCTCTCATTGGAACAGAGGAGGTTGAGAGGAGACCTCATTGAGGTGTACAAAATATTGAGGGGCATGGACATAGTGGATAGTAAGGATCTATTCCTATTGGTGGAGGGGTTTATTACAAGGGGGCATAGTTTTAAGATGATTGGTGGAAGGTTTAGAGGGGATTTGAGGGGGGGCTTCTTTACACAGAGGGTTGTGGGGATCTGGAACTCGCTGCCTGGAAGAGTGGTGGATGCAGAAACCCTCACCACCTTTAAGAGATGGTTCGATGGCCACTTAAAGTGCCGTAACCTGCAGGGTTACAGACCCAGAGCTGGTAATTGGGATTAGACTGGATGATCTTTTGTTGGACGGTGCAGATATAATGGTAAATATTGCAGGGAATAGAACTAGTTTCGATCGCCTGGATGGGTTGGAGAGGAATTTTCCCAGATTTTTTCTCCCTAAATTAGCCTGGGTTTTTATCTGGTTTTTGCCTCTCCCAGGAGATCACATGTCTCCGGTTGGGGTGGAGTGTAGATGATTTCAGTATAAGGGGTGTCGCAGTTGTGTGAGGCAGACTGGTTGGGCTGTGTGCTCTTTGCCTTTCCGTCATTGTTCATAGGTTTATATGTAACCTTTAGGGCTGCTGACCAAGGGCCGTGCAGCTCTTTGTCGGCCGGCGCGGACAAGATGGGCCGAAATGACCTCCTTCTGCACTGTAAATTTCTATGTTTCTATGTTTCTAAGACGTTTGCTGAATTAGGATGCGCATAAATCTCTCCTAAAGCATCTGGGAAAGGCTTCCAATGGAGTCCCAGCACTTCCTAAGACACCAATAAATGTCCAGCTATATCCCTTTATAGCATTGAAGAATTATGGGCTAAGTCAATGGAATATACTTCTCTTTCACCATAACAAGGAAAGTCTAAACTTTTTGCCTTATCAACAATCGTAACTACTGAACTCCATCTTTCAATAAAGTAACCCTAGTGTCTAGTCATTCTAGTCGGTGACTATTCAAGGTCGAGCTGTCAGATAGAAGTTTCTATAAAATGTAAACTGGACACAGAAGTTTTGTCTTTTATACTGAAATCCATTTATCTCTATTTATTTCAGTGTCAGGGAGGCTTCACCCTCAGCAGAGAAAGTCTCAGAACTCGGAGCACAGTGCCAGCCCCTGCCCCAAACCATTCTGTCCCCTGTGCCCTAGCCTAGGGAACAGTATTAGTGACTGTTCACACATGAGTGATACACCTACATAGCATTGACGATTGAATGACTCTTTTACATCTTATATATTAGCGAGGGATGTTAATGCCTAGAATAGAAAACTTTCCATTTCAGCCAACCCAGTGTCAACATCAAAGTATAGCCGATCCTGATGTAGAGGTATGCAGACCTCAGCCCCAGCCACAGGAGAGGACCTCACTGCACCAGGGTGACGTTTGATCTATTTCCCTGCAGTAACCATCCCATACCCACCAGACTGAAACTGCCGAAACTGAAGTGTCAGCTGAGTTCACGCCCCACTCCAGGGACTTGAGCACATCATCCAGGCTGACACCCCAGTGCACTACTAAGGGAGTGCTACACGGTCGGAGGTGGCATCTTTCAGATGAGACTTTAAACCGAGGCCCCATTTACCTGCTCAGGCGCATGTAAAAGATCCCATGGCACTATTCAAAGAAGATCAGTGGAGATCCCCCAGTGTCCTAGTCAATATTTATCCCTCACTCAACAGAATTAAAACATTATCTGGTCGTTATCTCATTGCTGTTCGTGGGAGCTTGCTGTGAACAATTTGGTTGCCGCGTTTCCTACATTACAAAAGTCATTACACTTCAAAAGTATTTAATTTGGTGGTCATCATCATCATCATCATAGGCGATCCCTCGAATAGAGGATGACTTGCTTCCATGTCAAAAAAGGATGAGTCACAGGTGTTTCAATGAAGGACTAATATTCCATGTCCTGAACGACATCCTGAAGGGTGGAAGTTGCCTGTGCGTGGATTTTTTTAACGTGTGGAGGCCATTGCACACCAGCCACCACACGGGCTTGACAGAGCTAGGTCTTGGTCCAGTGGCAAGGATTAACCAAGATGACTGGAGACCAGCTCTGCTGCACGGACCTAGTGCGCACACGTATCGCAGTGTGGGCTGGCCTGTGCTGCCCCAGTGCCCCTGGCCCCAAACTCACGCCTCCCCTGGGCCCCGATCACATTCCTCTACAGTCTCTCGTGCTCCTTCACCCTGACCTCGCCACTCCTGCTGTATCTGCCCACGCTCCATCGCCCTCCTGCACCAGCTCACACTACTCCCTGAAGTGGTATGCCTCCATGCTGCTCCCGGGCCGCCCACCTCTGGTCCTTTTAAGGCCCCGACCTGTCGCTGGTGTTCTCACGCAGGTCGGGGCCTCCATGCTGCGTAAACCTTGGTGGTAAAGCACTTAGGAACATTCTAAGGTCATGAAAGGCGCCTGAGAAATGCAAGTCTTTCTTTCGATACTCATTTTACATAGGGTCTTTATAGCCAACAGACTTTCACTTCATTAACCTGGGCTGGATTTGAACCCAGGTCCTAGAGGTGAAAGGTCAGTGAGCCACACAATGCCCAAAATCTCATTGGGCCTGAAATCCCAGTTCTGGGCTTCCCACGGGCACTCGCCTGGAAATAAGGAAAAAGATCCACACGTACTTTTTGCTCCTGCAGCCTCCAGTGATTCCGGTCGGAGGCCTCCTCTTCCTGCGCATTGGAGTGCATTCAAGTCTTAGAGATGGGGAGGGAGAAGCTGGAGTCACATGGCACTGGATAGCCAATGAAGGTACAGTATTCTCATTCATCATAATAGGAACTCCGTAAGTACGAATTATCATTATTATGAATGAGAACCCCCCAAAACACCCAACCAATTATAAAAAAAAATTTAAAACACCTCACATATTTAACATTAATTTAAATTAAAGTTAATGAAATGTATTAGAAAAAAAAAATATTTTTTTAAGTGTTGTAATTAGGGTTTAAAGTAAACTTACCTTAGTGACAGGGTTTTTAACATAAAAATGTGTTTCTAAATTTTATTTTTATCTGCTTTTTATATGTTTTAAAACTCTTACACTGGTAAAAGTAGGCTATGCGCCTGCTTTTACCAGGTGCAAGAGTTTGAAGGACATTTGCTGGGCATGAGATGGGCAAATAGCCCAATCTCTCCCTTGGTGAGACCACACCTGGAGTATTGTGTGCAGTTTTGGTCTCCTTACCTAAGAAAGCATATACTTGCCATTGAGAGAGTGCAGCGAAGGTTCACCAGACTGATTCCTGGGATGGCAGGATTGTTGTATGAGGAGAGATTAGGTCGACTAGGCCTGTATTCACTGGAGTTTAGAAGAATGAGAGGGGATCTCATTGAAACGTATAAAATTCTGACGGGGTTGGACAGACTGGATGCGGGGAGGATGTTTCCCCTGGCTGGGAAGTCTAGAACAAGGGGTCACAGTCTCAGGATACGGGGTAGGAAATTTAGGACCGAGATGAGGAGAAATGTTTTCACTCAGAGAGTGGTGAACCTGTGGAATTCTCTACCACAGAAGGCTGTGGAGGCCAAGTCAGTGAATATATTTAAGAGGGAGATAGATAGATTTCTAGAAACAAAAGGCATCAAGGGATATGGGGAAAAAGCGGGAATATGGTATTGAGATAGAGGATCAGCCATGATCATATTGAATGGCGGTGCAGGCTCGAAGGGCCAAATGGCCTACTACTGCTCCTATTTTCTATGCTTCTATGTTTCTATGCGAATGTCCTTCTCCCGAAGATGTGGAAGATCTGTCGAGCTAAACCTTGACAGATCGGAAACGCCGGTTTTCGGCACATGTGCATTGCTCGCCGAAAACCGGCTTTTGCGGGGCCTTCCCAGGTCTGTGCGCATTCCGTATGGACCCGGGAAGGCCGGAATTTCAGGCCCATTAAGTTTGACCAAACTGCTGGCTAAGGCAACAGAAACAATAAACCTCCAGAGAATCATGGGCCTGAGCCTAAATACAGCCGAGCAGGTCCTGCTGGGAAACCTGACACTGTTTCACTCCAAGGTAAAGTTGTGTCAGTAATGGATCCAGAGCTCTTGTGCAATCAAATCTTAAAATAAATGTTTTTATCCTGAAGCATCCAAGAATCAACACATATGTGCATCTAACAATAACTGACCTTTATCAGATCTTAAAATCAACCAGTGTGAATGGAAAGAATTATATCATGAGAAAGATTAACAGCTTCAAACGAAGGAAATAGGCTTATTAAAGACTCGTGATACATTCTATTTTAAAAGTGGGTTTAATTGCCCCATGTATGATGAGGTGTACACTGACTGGCTAAGTGGGGAACATTTGGTAAAGGGAATAATCTAGTTTATACATGAATTGGATGTTGATATTGTGCAACCTTCAACAATACAATCATCATCTATCAGGAAATGAAGGTAAAGTTGGAACCTACAATCACCCTCCCAGTTCTTAATCCAGGCCAACACTCCAATGCAGGGTTGAGGGAGTGCTGCACTGTCGGGGGTGCCATTTTTCGGATGAGGCGTTAAACTGAGGCCCCGTCTGCCCTCTCAAGTGGACGTAAAACAACCCATGGCACTATTTGGAAGAAGAGCAGGGAAGTTCTCCCCAGTGCCCTGGCCAATATTTGTCCCTCAATCAACACCTAGAAACAGATTATCTGGTCATTATCACATTGTTGGTTCAAGCTCCACTCCAAGACTTGAGCACACATTCCAAGCTGAAATTTGAATGCAGCACTAAGGGAGTGCTGCATTGTTGGAGATTGGAACCTAGGGACTGCTGGATGATAAAAGACCAGGGACCATCAAGTTCACCTTCCACCGTCCTGGTAGTCGAATGCTACAAGAATAATGGAGTTATTGACTAATCATGGCAATCAATCTCTATTGTCAGTGATAGGAAAGATAATGGAATCTTTACTCAAAGATGTAATAGAAAATCATCTAAAAACTGAAAATATAATAAAGAGCAGTCAACACGGATTTCAATAGGGAAAGTCATGCTTGACCAACCTTATTGAATTCTTTGAAGAAGTAACATAGAAACATAGAAACATAGAAAATAGGTGCAGGAGTAGGCCATTCGGCCCTTCTAGCCTGCACCGCCATTCAATGAGTTCATGGCTGAACATTCAACTTCAGTACCCCATTCCTGCTTTCTCGCCATACCCCTTGATCCCCCTAGCAGTAAGGACCTCATCTAACTCCTTTTTGAATATATTTAGTGAATTGGCCTCAACAACTTTCTGTGGTAGAGAATTCCACAGGTTCACCACTCTCTGGGTGAAGAAGTTCCTCCGCATCTCGGTCCTAAATGGCTTACCCCTTATCCTTAGACTGTGACCCCTGGTTCTGGACTTCCCCAACATTGGGAACATTCTTCCTGCATCTAACCTGTCTAACCCCGTCAGAATTTTATATGTTTCTATGAGGTCCCCTCTCATTCTTCTGAACTCCAGTGAATACAAGCCCAGTTGATCCAGTCTTTCTTGATAGGTCAGTCCCGCCATCCCGGGAATCAGTCTGGTGAACCTTCGCTGCACTCCCTCAATAGCAAGAATGTCCTTCCTCAGGTTAGGAGACCAAAACTGTACACAATACTCCAGGTGTGGCCTCACCAATGCCCTGTACAACTGTAGCAACACCTCCCTGCCCCTGTACTCAAATCCCCTTGCTATGAAGGCCAACATGCCATTTGCTTTCTTAACCGCCTGCTGCACCTGCATGCCAACCTTCAATGACTGATGTACCATGACACCCAGGTCTCTTTGCACCTCCCCTTTTCCTAATCTGTCACCATTCAGATAATAGTCTGTCTCTCTGGTTTTACCACCAAAGTGGATAACCTCACATTTATCCACATTATACTTCATCTGCCATGCATTTGCCCACTCACCTAACCTATCCAAGTCGCTCTGCAGCCTCACAGCATCCTCCTCGCAGCTCACACTGCCACCCAACTTAGTGTCATCCGCAAATTTGGAGATACTACATTTAATCCCCTCATCTAAATCATTAATGTACAGTGTAAACAGCTGGGGCCCCAGCACAGAACCTTGCAGTACCCCACTAGTCACTGCCTGCCATTCTGAAAAGTACCCATTTACTCCTACTCTTTGCTTCCTGTCTGACAACCAGTTCTCAATCCATGTCAGTACACTACCCCCAATCCCATGTGCTCTAACTTTGCACATCAATCTCTTGTGTGGGACCTTGTCGAACGCCTTCTGAAAGTCCAAATATACCACATCAACTGGTTCTCCCTTATCCACTCTACTGGAAACATCCTCAAAAAATTCCAGAAGATTTGTCAAGCATGATTTCCCTTTCACAAATCCATGCTGACTTGGACCTATCATGTCACCTCTTTCCAAATGCACTGCTATGACATCCTTAATAATTGATTCCATCATTTTACCCACTACCGATGTCAGGCTGACCGGTCTATAATTCCCTGTTTTCTCTCTCCCTCCTTTTTTAAAAAGTGGGGTTACATTGGCTACCCTCCACTCCATAGGAACTGATCCAGAGTCAATGGAATGTTGGAAAATGACTGTCAACGCATCCACTATTTCCAAGGCCACCTCCTTAAGTACTCTGGGATGCAGTCCATCAGGCCCTGGGGATTTATCGGCCTTCAATCCCATCAATTTCCCCAACACAATTTCCCGGCTAATAAGGATTTCCCTCAGTTCCTCCTCCTTACTAGACCCCCCGACCCCTTTTATAACCGGAAGGTTGTTCGTGTCCTCCTTCGTGAATACCGAACCAAAGTACTTGTTCAATTGGTCCGCCATTTCTTTGTTCCCCGTTATGACTTCCCCTGATTCTGACTGCAGGGGACCTACATTTGTCTTTACTAACCTTTTTCTCTTTACATATCTATAGAAACTTTTGCAATCCGTCTTAATGTTCCCAGCAAGCTTCTTCTCATACTCCATTTTCCCTGCCCTAATCAAACCCTTTGTCCTCCTCTGCTGAGTTCTAAATTTCTCCCAGTCCCCAGGTTCGCTGCTATTTCTGGCCAATTTGTATGCCACTTCCTTGGCTTTAATACTATCCCTGATTTCCCTTGATAGCCACGGTTAAGCCACCTTCCCTTTTTTATTTCTATGCCAGACAGGAATGTACAATTGTTGTAGTTCATCCATGCGGTCTCTAAATGTCTGCCATTGCCCATCCACAGTCAACCCCTTAAGTATCATTCGCCAATCCATCTCAGCCAATTCACGCCTCATACCTTCAAAGTTAGCCTTCTTTAAGTTCTGGACCATGGTCTCTGAATTAACTGTTTCATTCTCCATCCTAATGCAGAATTCCACCATATTATGGTCACTCTTCCCCAAGGGGCCTCGCACAACGAGATTGCTAATTAATCCTTTCTCATTACATAACACCCAGTCTAAGATGGCCTCCCCCCTAGTTGGTTCCTCGACATATTGGTCTAAAAAACCATCCCTTATGCACTCCAGAAAATCCTCCTCCACCGTATTGCTTCCAGTTTGGTTAGCCCAATCTATGTGCATATTAAAGTCACCCATAATAACTGCTGCACCTTTATTGCACGCACCCCTAATTTCCTGTTTGATGCCCTCCCCAACATCACTACTACTGTTTGGAGGTCTGTACACAACTCCCACTAACGTTTTTTGCCCTTTGGTGTTCTGCAGCTCTACCCATATAGATTCCACATCATCCAAGCTAATGTCCTTCCTAACTATTGCCTTAATCTCCTCCTTAACCAGCAATGCTACCCCACCTCCTTTTCCTTTTATTCTATCCTTCCTGAATGTTGAATACCCTTGGATGTTGAGTTCCCAGCCCTGCTCATCCTGGAGCCACGTCTCCGTAATCCCAATCACATCATATTTGTTAACATCTATTTGCACAGTTAATTCATCCACCTTATTGCGGATACTCCTTGCATTAAGACACAAAGCCTTTAGGCTTGTTTTTTTAACACCCTCTGTCCTTTTAGAATTTTGCTGTACAATGGCCCTTTTTGTTCTTTGCCTTGGGTTTCTCTGCCCTCCACTTTTCCTCATCTCCTTTCTGTCTTTTGTTTTTGCCTCCTTTTTGTTTCCCTCTATCTCCCTGCATTGGTTCCCATCCCCCTGCCATATTAGTTTAACTCCTCCCCAACAGCACTAGCAAACACTCCCCCGAGGACATTGGTTCCGATTCTGCCCAGGTGCAGACCGTCCGGATTGTACTGGTCCCACCTCCCCCAGAACCGGTTCCAATGCCCCAGGAATTTGAATCCCTCCCTGCTGCACCATTGCTCAAGCCACGTATTCATCTGAGCTATCCTGCGATTCCTACTCTGACTAGCACGTGGCACTGGTAGCAATCCCGAGATTACTACTTTTGAGGTCCTACTTTTTAATTTAGCTCCTAGCTCCTTAAATTCATTTCGTAGGAACTCATCCCTTTTTTTACCTATGTCATTGGTACCAACGTGCACCACGACAACTGGCTGTTCTCCCTCCCTTTTTAGAATGTCCTCCACCCGCTCCGAGACATCCTTGACCCTTGCACCAGGGAGGCAACATACCATCCTGGAGTCTCGGTTGCGGCCGCAGAAACGCCTATCTATTCCCCTTACAATTGAATCCCCTATCACTATCGCTCTTCCACTCTTTTTCCTGCCCTCCTGTGCAACAGAGCCAGCCACGGTGCCATGAACTTGGCTGCTGCTGCCCTCCCCTGATGAGTCATCCCCCTCAACAGTACTCAAAGCGGTGTATCTGTTTTGCAGGGGGATGACCACAGGGGACCCCTGCACTACCTTCCTTGCACTACTCTTCCTGCTGGGTAGGGTAGATAAAGGTAATACAGTAGACGTAATATATTTGGATTTTCAAAAGGCCATCGATAAGCTATTGTATAGCAGACTCAAGACTAAGGTCAGAACATGTGGAGTCAGCGGACAGGTAGAAGAATAGATAACGAGCTGGCTACAAAACAGAAAAGAGAGAGTAGGGGTTGAAGGTAGTTACTCAGACTGGCATAAGGTGTGAAGTGATATTCCACAGGAATCGGTGCTGGGTCCACTGTTGTTCACCATTTACATAAACTAATTAGACTCAGGAATTGGAAGTACATTTTCAAAATTTGCGTACAACACCAAATTGAGAGGGTGGGGGGGTGGCGGGTAGAGTTAATACAGTAGATGTCTGCGACAAAATACAGAAAGCTATTATTAAACTTGCAGAATGGGCGTGTAATCGGCAAATGAGCTTCAATATAGATAAGTGTGAGCTGGTACATTTTGGTAGGAAGAATAAGGAGCCACATACTGCTTGGAAAGTAAGTGTTTAAATGGGGTAGAGGATCAGAGGAATCTGGGGATACAGATCACGAAAAGTAGTGACACAGGTTAATAAGGACATAAAAAAGGCAAACTAAGCACTGGGGTTCATTTTTAGTGGATAGAATTGAAAAGCAGAGAAGGGATGCTAAACCTGTATCATCATCATAGACAGTCCCTCGAAATCGAAGAAGACTTGCTTTCACTCTAAAAGTGAGTTCTCAGGTGAATGAACAGTCCAATACGGGAATTACAGTGTGTCACAGGTTGGATAGACAGTCATTGAAGGAAGGGGTGGGTGATTTGGTTTGGTTTGCCGCACGCTTCTTCCGCTGCCTGCGTTTGTTTTCTGCATGCTCTTGGCGACAAGTCGCGAGGTGCTTAGCGCCCTCCCAGATGCTCTTCCTCCACTTCGGGCGATCTTTGGCCAGGGACTCCCAGGTGTCAGTGGAGATGTTGTACTTTATCAAGGAGACTTTGAGGGTGTCCTTGAAGCGTTTCCTCTGCCTATCTGCGGCTCACTTGCCATGTAGGAGTTCCGAGTAGAGTGCTTGCTTTGGGAGTCCCGTGTCGGGCATGTGGACAATGTGGCCCACCCAACGGAGCTGGTCGAGTGTGGCCAGTGCTTCGATGCTGGGGATGTTGGCCTGGTCGAGAACACTGACATTGGTGCGTCTATCCTCCCAGGGGATTTGCAGGATCTTGCAGAGACATCTTTGGTGGTATTTCTCCAGTGATTTAAGGAGTCTACTGTATATGGTCCATGTCCGGGGAGCGTCGAGAGAGACGGGAGTCGAGAGAGGCAGCGGCCTATAAAAGGCTCAGCAGTCCGGGGAGCGTCGAGAGAGGCGGGAGTCGAGAGAGGCGTACCGGTGCAGCTCCAGCTGGGAGAGAAGGCAAAAAAGAAGTAGAAAGAAATCAAAAGGTGACGTCACAGCCAACGTGGTAAGTGATTGGCTGCTGATTGGTGAGTAGTTTTTCTTTTTCTTTATTAGTCAGTAACTTTTAACATTGTTGTCGGCAATTTAAGTGTATCTAAGGGTTAAGTCATGGCAGGACAGCTCGGTCACGTGATATGCTCCTCCTGTACCATGTGGGAACACAGGGACAACACCAGTGTCCCTGACGACTACATGTGCGGGAAGTGTGTCCACCTCCGGCTACTGACGGTCCGCGTTGCGGAGTTGGAGCTGAAGGTGGATTCACTCTGGAGCATCCACGATGCTGAGAATGACGTGAGTATCACGTGTAGCGAGTTGGTCTTACTGCAGGAGAAGGGTCCACAGCCAGCGAGGGAATGGAAGACCAGCAGGAAGAGTAGTGCAAGGAAGGTAGTGCAGGGGTCCCCTGTGGTCATCCCCCTGCAAAACAGATACACCGCTTTGAGTACTGTTGAGGGGGATGACTCATCAGGGGAGGGCAGCAGCAGCCAAGTTCATGGCACCGTGGCTGGCTCTGTTGCACAGGAGGGCAGGAAAAAGAGTGGAAGAGCGATAGTGATAGGGGATTCAATTGTAAGGGGAATAGATAGGCGTTTCTGCGGCCGCAACCGAGACTCCAGGATGGTATGTTGCCTCCCTGGTGCAAGGGTCAAGGATGTCTCGGAGCGGGTGGAGGACATTCTAAAAAGGGAGGGAGAACAGCCAGTTGTCGTGGTGCACGTTGGTACCAATGACATAGGTAAAAAAAGGGATGAGTTCCTACGAAATGAATTTAAGGAGCTAGGAGCTAAATTAAAAAGTAGGACCTCAAAAGTAGTAATCTCGGGATTGCTACCAGTGCCACGTGCTAGTCAGAGTAGGAATCGCAGGATAGCTCAGATGAATACGTGGCTTGAGCAATGGTGCAGCAGGGAGGGATTCAAATTCCTGGGGCATTGGAACCGGTTCTGGGGGAGGTGGGACCAGTACAATCCGGACGGTCTGCACCTGGGCAGAATCGGAACCAATGTCCTCGGGGGAGTGTTTGCTAGTGCTGTTGGGGAGGAGTTAAACTAATATGGCAGGGGGATGGGAACCAATGCAGGGAGATAGAGGGAAACAAAAAGGAGGCAAAAACAAAAGACAGAAAGGAGATGAGGAAAAGTGGAGGGCAGAGAAACCCAAGGCAAAGAACAAAAAGGGCCATTGTACAGCAAAATTCTAAAAGGACAGAGGGTGTTAAAAAAACAAGCCTAAAGGCTTTGTGTCTTAATGCAAGGAGTATCCGCAATAAGGTGGATGAATTAACTGTGCAAATAGATGTTAACAAATATGATGTGATTGGGATTACGGAGACGTGGCTCCAGGATGAGCAGGGCTGGGAACTCAACATCCAAGGGTATTCAACATTCAGGAAGGATAGAATAAAAGGAAAAGGAGGTGGGGTAGCATTGCTGGTTAAGGAGGAGATTAAGGCAATAGTTAGGAAGGACATTAGCTTGGATGATGTGGAATCTATATGGGTAGAGCTGCAGAACACCAAAGGGCAAAAAACGTTAGTGGGAGTTGTGTACAGACCTCCAAACAGTAGTAGTGATGTTGGGGAGGGCATCAAACAGGAAATTAGGGGTGCGTGCAATAAAGGTGCAGCAGTTATTATGGGTGACTTTAATATGCACATAGATTGGGCTAACCAAACTGGAAGCAATACGGTGGAGGAGGATTTTCTGGAGTGCATAAGGGATGGTTTTTTAGACCAATATGTCGAGGAACCAACTAGGGGGGAGGCCATCTTAGACTGGGTGTTATGTAATGAGAAAGGATTAATTAGCAATCTCGTTGTGCGAGGCCCCTTGGGGAAGAGTGACCATAATATGGTGGAATTCTGCATTAGGATGGAGAATGAAACAGTTAATTCAGAGACCATGGTCCAGAACTTAAAGAAGGCTAACTTTGAAGGTATGAGGCGTGAATTGGCTGAGATGGATTGGCGAATGATACTTAAGGGGTTGACTGTGGATGGGCAATGGCAGACATTTAGAGACCGCATGGATGAACTACAACAATTGTACATTCCTGTCTGGCATAGAAATAAAAAAGGGAAGGTGGCTTAACCGTGGCTATCAAGGGAAATCAGGGATAGTATTAAAGCCAAGGAAGTGGCATACAAATTGGCCAGAAATAGCAGCGAACCTGGGGACTGGGAGAAATTTAGAACTCAGCAGAGGAGGACAAAGGGTTTGATTAGGGCAGGGAAAATGGAGTATGAGAAGAAGCTTGCTGGGAACATTAAGACGGATTGCAAAAGTTTCTATAGATATGTAAAGAGAAAAAGGTTAGTAAAGACAAATGTAGGTCCCCTGCAGTCAGAATCAGGGGAAGTCATAACGGGGAACAAAGAAATGGCGGACCAATTGAACAAGTACTTTGGTTCGGTATTCACGAAGGAGGACACGAACAACCTTCCGGTTATAAAAGGGGTCGGGGGGTCTAGTAAGGAGGAGGAACTGAGGGAAATCCTTATTAGCCGGGAAATTGTGTTGGGGAAATTGATGGGATTGAAGGCCGATAAATCCCCAGGGCCTGATGGACTGCATCCCAGAGTACTTAAGGAGGTGGCCTTGGAAATAGTGGATGCGTTGACAGTCATTTTCCAACATTCCATTGACTCTGGATCAGTTCCTATGGAGTGGAGGGTAGCCAATGTAACCCCACTTTTTAAAAAAGGAGGGAGAGAGAAAACAGGGAATTATAGACCGGTCAGCCTGACATCGGTAGTGGGTAAAATGATGGAATCAATTATTAAGGATGTCATAGCAGTGCATTTGGAAAGAGGTGACATGATAGGTCCAAGTCAGCATGGATTTGTGAAAGGGAAATCATGCTTGACAAATCTTCTGGAATTTTTTGAGGATGTTTCCAGTAGAGTGGATAAGGGAGAACCAGTTGATGTGGTATATTTGGACTTTCAGAAGGCGTTCGACAAGGTCCCACACAAGAGATTGATGTGCAAAGTTAGAGCACATGGGATTGGGGGTAGTGTACTGACATGGATTGAGAACTGGTTGTCAGACAGGAAGCAAAGAGTAGGAGTAAATGGGTACTTTTCAGAATGGCAGGCAGTGACTAGTGGGGTACTGCAAGGTTCTGTGCTGGGGCCCCAGCTGTTTACACTGTACATTAATGATTTAGATGAGGGGATTAAATGTAGTATCTCCAAATTTGCGGATGACACTAAGTTGGGTGGCAGTGTGAGCTGCGAGGAGGATGCTGTGAGGCTGCAGAGCGACTTGGATAGGTTAGGTGAGTGGGCAAATGCATGGCAGATGAAGTATAATGTGGATAAATGTGAGGTTATCCACTTTGGTGGTAAAACCAGAGAGACAGACTATTATCTGAATGGTGACAGATTAGGAAAAGGGGAGGTGCAAAGAGACCTGGGTGTCATGGTACATCAGTCATTGAAGGTTGGCATGCAGGTGCAGCAGGCGGTTAAGAAAGCAAATGGCATGTTGGCCTTCATAGCAAGGGGATTTGAGTACAGGGGCAGGGAGGTGTTGCTACAGTTGTACAGGGCATTGGTGAGGCCACACCTGGAGTATTGTGTACAGTTTTGGTCTCCTAACCTGAGGAAGGACATTCTTGCTATTGAGGGAGTGCAGCGAAGGTTCACCAGACTGATTCCCGGGATGGCGGGACTGACCTATCAAGAAAGACTGGATCAACTGGGCTTGTATTCACTGGAGTTCAGAAGAATGAGAGGGGACCTCATAGAAACGTTTAAAATTCTGACTGGGTTAGACAGGTTAGATGCAGGAAGAATGTTCCCAATGTTGGGGAAGTCCAGAACCAGAGGTCACAGTCTAAGGATAAGGGGTAAGCCATTTAGGACCGAGATGCGGAGGAACTTCTTCACCCAGAGAGTGGTGAACCTGTGGAATTCTCTACCACAGAAAGTTGTTGAGGCCAATTCACTAAATATATTCAAAAAGGAGTTAGATGAGGTCCTTACTGCTAGGGGGATCAAGGGGTATGGCGAGAAAGCAGGAATGGGGTACTGAAGTTGAATGTTCAGCCATGAACTCATTGAATGGCGGTGCAGGCTAGAAGGGCCGAATGGCCTACTCCTGCACCTATTTTCTATGTTTCTATGTTTCTATGTCTCTGAGCCATACACGAGAGCGGGTATCACTACAGCCCTGTAGACCATAAGCTTGGTGCCAGATTTGAGGGCCTGATCTTTGAACACTCTCTTCCTCAGGCGACTGAAGGCTGCACTGGTGCACTGGAGGTGGTGTTGGACCTCGTCATCAATGTCTGCCCTTGCTGATAATAGGCTCCCGAGGTATGGAAAGTGGCCCACGTTGTCCAAGGCCGCGCCGTGGATTTTGATGACCGGGGAGTAGCGCTGTGTGGCAGGGTCAGGTTGGTGGAGGACCTTTGTCTTACGGATGTTTAGTGTAAGGCCCATGCTTTCATATGCCTCGGTGAAGATGTTGACTATGATTTGGAGTTCAGCCTCTGAATGTGTGCAGACGCAAGCGTCGTCCGCGTACTGTAGTTCGACGACAAAGGATGGAACGGTCTTGTGTCTAGCCTGGAGGCGACGAAGGTTGAACAGGTTCCCATTGTATGCTAAACCTGTATAGAAACTTGGTTACACCACATTTGGAATACTGTGACCAGTTCTGGTCTCCATATTATAAAGAGGATATCGAGGCACTGGAGAAGGTGCAAAAAAGATTTACTAGAATTATACCAGAACTAAGAGATTATACTTATCAGGAAAGATTGAACAGGCTGGGGCTCTTTTCCCTAGAAAACAGAAGACCAAGAGGGTGACCTAATCAAGGTCTTTAAGATTATGAGCAGGTTTGATAAGATCGATGTTGAGAGATGTTTTGACTTGTGGAGGAGACCAGAACTAAGGGCTGTATAAGATAGTCATTAATAAATAAAATAAGGAACTGAGTAGAAACGTCTTTATCCAGAGACTGGTTAGAGTGTGAAGCTCACTACCACATGGAGTAGTTGAGGCGACTAGTATAGATGCATTTAAGGGGAAACTAGATAAACACATCAGTGAGTTAACAATAGAAGGATATGTTGTTTGGGTGAGATGAAGAAGGGTGGGAGGAGGCTCGTGTGGAGCATTAACACCAGTGTGGATCTGTTGGGCCGAAGGGTCTGTTCCTGTGCTGTAAATATGTAATATATATCAGTTGGTCTATAAGACTCAGTTATGGGTCAAGGAAAACTTACCAGTGATGAAATGCTTTGGGAACCATAGGTTCTAAGTCATCTCGTTCTCTCAAGCATGCTACACTTACCATATTTCATGTCTCAAATTACATGTATACTCTATCCCAAATATAATTTTTTGAAAGAAGTCTATCTAATTTGCATTTGAATGAATCAATACTTCCAGCTTCCACCATCTCCCTACGGAGCCTTTTCCAAAGATTGACCACTCATTCACTGATATATTGCTTCCGCAGATTCATTTTGAATTTACCCCTCGTCAGGCACAGCCCATGCCCTCTACTTCTACTGCTCTAGTCAAGGTGAAGCAGCTTGCCATAATCTACATTATCTAGTCCTTTGAGGATTTCCTCACTATTACGGATCAATATTGACCTTGCAATACATCCCAGCATTTACTCACTACCATTGAGCATTGCAGCAATAGTGCCAACTTGCTGAGAACAAAGAACATAAGAAATAGGAGCAGGAGTAGGTCATATAGCCCCTCGAGCCTGCTCCGCCATTCAATAAGATCGTGGCTGATCTGATCATGAACCCAGCTCCACTTCCCTGCCCGCTCCCCATAACCCTTATCGCTCAAAAATCTGACTATCTCTGCCTTAAATATATTCAATGACCCAGCCTCCACAGATTTACAACCTCTGAGAGAAGAAATTCCTCTTCATCTCAGTTTTAAATGGGCGGCCCCTTATTCTGAGACTGTGCCCCCTAGTTTTAGTTTCCCCAATGAATGGAAATATCCTCTCTGCATCCACCTTGTCGAGCTCCCTCATTATCTTGCATGTTTCAATAAGATTACCTCTCATTCTTCTGAACTCCAATGTGTATAGGCCCAATCTACTCAACCTATCTTCATAAGTCAACCCCCCTCATCTCCGGAATCAACCTAGCGAACCTTCTCTGAACAGCCTCCAATGCAAGTATATCCTTCCTTAAATACGGAGACCAAAACTGTACACAGTACTCCAGGTGTGGCCTCACCTATATCCTGTACAGTTGTAGCAGGACTTCTCTGCTTTTATACTCCATCCCCCGTGCAATAAAGGCCAACATTCCATTTGCCTTCCTGATTACTTGCTGTACCTGCACGCTAACTGTGATACCGTCTTGAGATGTTAAACTGGGTCCTGTGTGCCTGGGGGATGCAAATTATCCCACGGCACTATGTGAGGAACAGTGGGAAACTGCCCTGGCCAGCCCAGCCAACACAACCAACACCACATTATCTGGTCATTTATATCAGTTCCTATGTGCAAGGCCTTGCAAGTTGGCCACTGTATTCACCTAAATAACATCAGTGACTGCATTTTTTTAAATGATTCATCAGTAGCAAAGCACTTTGGGATGTCCTGAGGATATTCCAGGTGCTCTATAAATGAAAGTTTTTTCTTTACTTTTTAGTTATTTTTTACTCCGAGGGAGCGCTGCACTGTCGGAGGTGTCATATTTACAGTGTGATGTTACACTGAGGCCCTGTCTGCTCTCTCAGATGGATGTAAAAGATCCCATGGCACTATTTCGAAGAAGAGCAGGGGAGTTTTCCCCAATGTCATGGTCAATATTTATCCCTCAATCAACACCTTTTTTGTGTCAGGTACTGGCATTTGTTTTTCATTCATTCATTCCTGAAATGTGGGCGTCGCTGGCAAGGCCAGCATTTATTCCCCACTCCCAGCTGCCCTGAGAAGGTGGTGCTGGGCTCCATTCTTCTTGAACTGAAGCAGGTTGATACAACTGAGAGTGTCAGAGACAAGCACTCTGTCAGTTCGTTAAGGTTCCACAGGTGCCAGCCACCCTCTGCTGCCTCGCCCAATAGCCATTCTTCAGGTGTGAGCCGAAATAGTGAGTGTTGGCAGGCTATTCAACTATGGAGGCTATCACAGCTAGATGCGACACTGTTCTCACCCAGTGACCACTTTCCACCGAGGGTCACCTACAGGCTGGAGCTAAACATTACCAGCTTGGCCAAGATAGAAATGTACAATTAAAGATCCCTGACTTAATCTCTTCGAGCCTGTCCTTCCAGATTGTAGAACCCCAACAAACATAAACCTTGTTGGTGCTCAGTCAATAGTTTCTGTGCAGAAGCAGTGTGGAAACAAGAGAAGGCCTGCTTCGACATTTTGTTGGCATAGAAACATAGAAACATAGAAAATAGGTGCAGGAGTAGGCCATTTGGCCCTTCGAGCCTGCACCACCATGGCTGATCATGCAACTTCAGTACACCATTCCTGCTTTCTCTCCATACTCCTTGATCCCTTTAGCCGTAAGAGCCACATCTAACTCCCTTTTGAATATATCTAACAAACTGGCCTCAACAACTTTCTGTGGTAGAGAATTCCACAGGTTCACAATTCTCTGAGTGAAAAAGTTTCTCCTCATCTCATTCCTAAATGATTTATCCCTTATCCTTAGACTGTGACCCCTGGTTCTGGACTTCCCCAACATCAGGAACATTCTTCCTGCATCTAACCTGTCCAATCCCGTCAGAATTTTATATGTTTCAATGAGATCCCCTCTCATTCTTCTAAATTCCAGTGAATATAAGCCTAGTCGATCCAGTCTTTCTTCATATGTCAGTCCTGCCATCCCGAGAATCAGTCTGGTGAACCTTCGCTGCACTCCCTCAATAGCAAGAATGTCTTTCCTCAGATTAGGAGACCAAAACTGCACACAATGCTCAACAAGGCCCTGTACAACTGCTGTAAGGCCTCCCTGCTCCTATACTCAAATCCACTCGCTATGAAGGCCAGCATGCCATTTGCTTTCTTTACTGCCTGCTGTACTTGCATACCTACCTTCAATGACTGATGTACCATGACACCCAGGTCTCATTGCACCCCCTTTTACTAATCTGTCACCGTTCAGAAAATAATCTGCCTTCCTGTTTTTGCCACCAAAGTGGATAACCTCACACTTATCCACATTATACTGCATCTGCCATGCATTTGCCCATTCACCTAACCTGTCCAAGTCCCTCTGCAGCCTCTTAGCATCCTCCTCACAGCTCACACTGCCACCCAGCTTAGTGTCATCTGCAAACTTGGAGATATTACATTCAATTCCTTTGTCTAAATTATTAATGTATATTGTAAATAGCTGGGGTCCCAACACTGAACCCTGCGGCAATCCAGTAGTCACTGCCTGGTATTCTGAAAAGGATCCGTTTATTCCCATTCTTTATTTCCTGTCTGCCAACCAGGTCTCTATCCACGTCAATACATTACCCCCAATACCATGCGTCTTAATTTTGCACACTAATCTCTTGTGTAGGACCTTGTCAAAAGCCTTTTGAAAGTCTAAATACACCACATCCACTGGTTCTCCCTTATCCACTCTATTAGTTACATCCTCAAAAAACTCTAGAAGATTTGTCAAGCATAATTTCCCTTTCATAAATCCATGCTGACTTGGACCGATCCTGTCACTGCTTTCCAAATGCACTGCTATTACATCTTTAATAATTGATTCCAACATTTTCCCCACCACCGATGTCAGGCTAACCAGTCTATAATTCCCTGTTTTCTCTCTCCCTCCTTTTTTAAAAAGTGGGGTTACGTTAGCTACCCTCCAATCCATAGGAACTGAATTCCAGAGTCCATGGAATGTTGGAAAATGACCACCAATGTATTTACTATTTCTAGGGCCACTTCCTTAAGTACTCTGGGATGCAGACTATCAGGCCCTGGGGATTTATCGACCTTCAGTCCCATCAGTTTCCCCAACACCATTTCCTGACTAATAAGGATTTCTCTCAGTTCCCCCTTCTCGCTAGACCCTCGGTCCCCTAGTATTTTTGGGAGGTTATTCGTGTCTTTCTTAGTGAAGACAGAACCAAAGTATTTGTTCAATTGGTCTGCCATTTCCTTGTTCCCCATTATGAATTCCCCTGATTCTAACTGCGAGGGACCTACATTAGTCTTCACTAATCTTTTTCTCTTCACATAGCTATAGAAGCTTTTGCAGTCAGTTTTTATGTTCCCTGCAAGCTTACTCTCATACTCTATTTTCCCCCTCCTAATTAAACCCTTAGTCCTCCTATGCTGAATTCTAAATTTCTCCCAGTCCTCAGGTTTGCTGCTTTTTCTGGCCAATTTATATGCCTCTTCCTTGAATTTAACACTTTCCCTAATTTCCCTTGTTAGCCACGGTTGAGCTACCTTCCCTTTTTTATTCTTACGTCACACAGGGATGTACAATTGTTGTAGTTCATCCATGTGATATTTAAATGTCTGCCATTGCCTATCCACCGTCAACCCTTTAAGTATCATTCTCCAGTCTATCCTAGCCAATTCACGTCTCATACCGTCGAAGTTTCCTTTCTTTAAATTCAGTACCCTAGTCTCTGAATTAACTGTGTCACTTTCCATCTTAATGAAGAATTCTACCATATTATGGTCACTCTTCCCCAAGGGGGCCCACAAAACCAGATTGCTAATTAATCTTCTCTCGTTACACAAGACCCAGTCTAGGATGGCCTGCTATCTAGTTGGTTCCTCGACATATTGGTCTAGAAAACCATCCCTTATACACTCCAGGAAATCCTCCTCCACCGTATTGCTATCAGTTTTGTTTGCCCAAATATGCAGATTAAAGTCACTCATGATTACTGCTGTACCCTTATTGCATGCGCCCCTAATTTCCTGTTTGATGCCATCCCCAACCTCCCTACTACTGTTTGGTGGTCTGTACAAAAGTCCGATTAACGGTTTCTGCCCTTTGGTGTTTCGCAGCTCTATCCATATAGATTCCACATCATCCACGCTAATGTCCTTCCTTGCTATTGTGTTAATCTCCTCTTTAATCAGTAACGCGTCCCCACCTCTTTTTCCTTCCTGTCTGTCCTTCCTGAATATTGAATACCCCTGGATGTTGAGTTCCCTTGGTTACCTTGGGGCCATGTCTCCGTAATCCTAATTACATCATATCTGTTAACAGCTATCTGCGCAGTCAATTCATCCACTTTATTGCGAATGCTCCTCGCATTGAGACTAAGAGCCTTCAGGCTTGGTTTTTTAACACTCTTTGTCCTTTTAGAATTATATTATAATGTGGCCCTTTTTGATTTTTGCCCTTGATTTCTCTGCCCTCCACTCTTGCTTTTCTTCTTCCTACCTTTTGCTCTGCTACCTTTTTACTTCCCTCTGCCTCCCTGCATTGATTCCCATCCCCCTACTATTTTAGTTTAAACCCTCCCCAACAGCACTAACAAACACTCCGCCTGGGACATTGGTTCCGGTCCTGCCCACGTGCAGACCGTCCGGTTTGTACTGGTCCACCTCCCCCAGAACCGGTTCCAATGTCCCAGGAATTTGAATCCCTCCCCCTTACACCATTCCTCAAGCCACGTATTCATCTGAGTATCCTGCAATTCCTACTCTGACTAGCACCTTGGGGGAGAAATTGGCCAGGTTTGCACCTCCCGTTAGCGCCTGCAGGGGGGCAGTAGTGGGGCGCTAAGGGGTTACCGACCAGGCGTGGTAATATCACCGACGCCCGTAAACTTCCCTGACGGTTTTGCGCTGGCGCTAACACTTACCGCCTCGCTCTCTTGCGGCCCAGAGATTGTGCCATCATCCAGTGCTTCGTGCCCCGGATGTGATATTCGCTCCCGCCCCCTGCAGCATCGCCGGGCGAGAACAACTGCAGCTGCAGAAGGCGTTGTCACCTCGGCTGGCCACATAGGGAGCGATATCTAAAGGCAGTGGTGGTCAGGTCGGGTAAAATTTATTCATCTCCCCAGTCTGGTACCTTCTGATTTGTTTTGACGCCGCAATTCCTCAGCCCAGCTGTCTTAGAGTGCTTGTGGCTGTTATACACGTAGCACAGGTCCTGTGGCCGCACAGAGAGAGCATGAGGATTGATTCCAACCAACATTGGCCCTTCCCTTTAAGTGAGGGAAGGAGCCTGTAAAGATAGCATTGCTGTCTGAACATTGCTCAGCGCGTGTGGGGGAGGCGGGGGGGGGGGGGTCAGTGTGTGGGGGGATCAGTGTGTGGGGGGTCAGTGTGTGGGGGGTCATTGTGCGGGGGGGTCAGTGTGGGTGGGGTCAGTGTGTGGGGGGGGTCAGTGTGTGGGGGGGTCAGTGTGTGGGGGGTCAGTGTGTGGGGGGTCAGTGTGTGGGGGGTCAGTGTGTGGGGGTCATTGTGCGGGGGGGTCAGTGTGTGTGGGGGGTCAGGGGGGTCAGTGTGTGGGGGGGTCAGTGTGTGGGGGGGTCAGTGTGTGGGGGGTCAGTGTGTGGGGGGTCACAGTGTGGGGAGGGTCAGTGTGTGCGGGGGTCAGTATGTGGGGAGGGTCAGTGTGTGGGGAGGGTCAGTGTGTGGGGAGGGTCAGTGTGTGGGGAGGGTCAGTGTGTGGGGGAGGCGTCAGCGTGTGTGGGGGGGGTCAGTGTGTGGGGGGGTCAGTGTGTGGGGGGGTCAGTGTATGGGGGGGTCAGTGGGTGTGGGGGGGTCAGTGTGTAGGGGGGTCAGTGTGTGGGGGGTCAGTGTGTGTGGTGCGAAGCAGTGTGTGGGGGGGGGTCAGTGTGTGGGGGGGTCAGTGTGTGGGGGGGTCATTGTGTGTGTGGGGTGTCAGTATGTGGGGGGAGTCAGCGTGTGTGGGGGGGTCAGTGTGTGTGTGGGGGGGTCAGTGTGTGTGTGGGGTGTCAGTGTGTGGGGGGGGTCAGAATGTGGGGAGGTCAGTGTGTGGGGGGGTCAGTGTGTGTGGGGGGGGTCAGTGTGTGGGGGGGTCAGTGCGTGTGGGAGGGTCAGTGTGTGGGGGGGGGTCAGTGTGTGTGTGGGGGGGTCAGTGTGTGGGGGGGTCAGTGTGTGGGGGGTGTCAGTATGTGGGGGGTGTCAGTATGTGGGGGGAGTCAGAGTGTGGGGGGGTCAGTGTGTGTATGGGGGGGTCAGTGTGTGTGTGGGGGGGTCAGTGTGTTGGGGGGTCAGTGTGTGGGGCGGGTCATTTTGTGTGTGGGGTGTCAGTATGTGGGGGAGTCAGCGTGTGGGGGTTGGTCAGTGTGTGGGGGGGTCAGTGTGTGTGTGGGGTGTCAGTGTGTGGGGGGGGATCAGAATGTGGGGAGGTCAGTGTGTGGGGGGGGTCAGTGTGTGGGGGGGTCAGTGCGTGTGGGGGGGTCAGTGTGTGGGGGGTCAGTGTGTGGGGGGGGTCAGTGTGTGTGTGGGGTGTCAGTATGTGGGGGGAGTCAGAGTGTGGGGGAGTCAGAGTGTGGGGGAGTCAGAGTGTGGGGGGGTCAGTGTGTGGGGGGGTCAGTGTGTGTGTGGGGGGGTCAGTGTGTGGGGGGGTCAGTGAGTGGGAGGGTCAGTGTGTGGGGGGGTCAGTGTATGGAGGGGTGAGTGTGTTGGGGGGTCAGTGTGAGGGGGGGGTCAGTGCGTGTGTGGGGTAAGTGTGTGGGGGGGTCAGTGTATGGGGGGGTCAGTGTGTGGGGGGTCAGTGTGTGTGTGGGGTCAGTGTGTGGAGGGGGTCAGTGTGTGGAGGGGGTCAGTGTGTGGGGAGGGTCAGTGTGTGGGGGGGTCAGTGTGTGGGGGGTCAGTGTGTGGGGGGGGTCAGTGTGTGGAGGGGGTCATTGTGTGTGTGGGGGGGTCAGTGTGTGGGGGGGGTGTGTGTGTGGGGGGTGGTCAGTGTGTGTGGGGGGTCAGTGTATGGGGGGGGGTCAGTGTGTGGGGGGGGTCAGTGTGTGGGGGGGGATCAGTGTGTGTGGGGTCAGTGTGTGGGGGGGGGGTCAGTGTGTGGGGGGGGATCAGTGTGTGTGGGGTCAGTGTGTGTGTGGGGTGTCAGTGTGTGGGGGGGGTCAGTGTGTGGGGTGGTCAGTGTGTGTGGGGGGGTCAGTGTGTGGGGGGTCAGTGTGTGGAGGGGGTCAGTGTGTGGGGGGTTCAGTGTGTGGAGGGGGTCAGTGTGTGGAGGGGGTCAGTGTGTGGGGGGGTCAGTTGTGGTGGTGGGGGGGTCAGTGTGTGGGGGTCAATGTTTGGGGGAGTCAGTGTGTGGGGGGGTCAGTGTGTGGGGAGGGTCAGTGTGTGTGGGGGTCAGTGTGTGTGGGGGGTCAGTGTGTGGGGGGGGTCAGTGTGTGGGGGGGGTCAGTGTGTGGGGGGGGATCAGTGTGTGTGGGGTCAGTGTGTGTGGGGAGGTCAGTGTGTGGGGCGGGATCAGTGTGTGTGGGGTCAGTGTGTGTGGGGGGTGTCAGTGTGTGGAGGGTGTCAGTGTGTGGGGGGTGTCAGTGTGTGGGGGTGGTCAGTGTGTGTGGGGGGGTCAGTGTGTGGGGGGGCAGTGTGGGGGGCGGTCAGTGTGTGGGGGGGGTCAGAGTGTGTGGGGTCAGTGTGGGGGGGGTCAGTGTATGAGGGGTCAGAGTGTGTGGGGGCGTCAGTGTGTGCGGGGTCAGTGTGTTGGAGGGTCAGTGTGGGGGGGTGGTCAGTGTGTGGGGGGGGTCAGAGTGTGTGGGGGGGGTCAGTGTGTGGGGGGTCAGTGTGTGGGCGTGGTCAGTGTGTGTGGGGGGTCAGAGTGTGGGGGGGTCAGAGTGTGGGGGGTCAGTGTGCGTGGGGCCAGTGTGTGTGGGGGGGTCAGTGTGTGGGGGGTCAGTGTGTGGGCGTGGTCAGTGTGTGTGGGGGGTCAGAGTGTGGGGGGTCAGTGTGTGTGGGGTCATTGTGCGGGGGAGGGGGGGGTCAGTGTGTGTGGGGTCAGTGTGTGGGGGGATCAGTGTGTCCTGGGGAGTCAGTGTGTGTGGGGGCAGTGTGTGGGGGGGGCGGTCAGTGTATGGGGGATGTCAGTGTATGGGGGGGTCAGTGTGTGGGGGGGGTCAGTGTGTGGGGGGGTTAGTGTGTGTGGGGGGTTAGTGTGTGTGGGGGGTCAGTGTGTGGGGTGCTCAGTGTGTGGGGGGGTCAGTGTTTGTGGGGGTCAGTGTGGGAGGGGTAAGTGTGTGGCGGGGGTCAGTGTTTGGGGGGGTCAGTGTGTGGGGGGGGTCAGTGTGTGTGTGGGGTCATTGTGCGGGGGAGGGGGGGGTCAGTGTGTGTGGGGTCAGTGTGTCCTGGGGAGTCAGTGTGTGTGGGGGCAGTGTGTGGGGGGGGCGGTCAGTGTGTGGGGGAGTCAGTGTGTGGGAGATGTCAGTGTGTGGGGGTCAGTGTGTGTGGGGGGGTCAGTGTGTGGGGGGGTCAGTGTGTGGGGGGTTCAGTATTTGTGGGGGGTCAGTGTGGTAGGGGTCAGTGTGTGGCGGGGGTCAGTGTGTGTGGGGGGGTCAGTGTGTGTGGGGGGTCAGAGTGGGGGGGGCAGTGTGTGGGGGGGTAAGTGTGTGTGGGGGGTCAGTGTGGGGGGGTCAATGTGAGGGAGGGTCAGTGTGTGGGGGTCAGTGTGTGGGGGGTGTCAGATTGTGTGGGGGGTTCAGTGTGGGGGGGGTCGGTGTGTGGGAGGGTCAGTGTGTGGGGGTCAGTGTGTGGGGGGTGTCAGAGTGTGTGGGGGGGGTCAATGTGTGGGGGGGTTCAGTGTGTGGGGGGGTCAGTGTGTGTGGTGTCAGTGTGTGTGGGGTCAGTCTGTGGAGGAGGTAAGTTTGTGGGGGGGGTCAGTGTGTGGGGGGGTTCAGTGTGTGGGGGGTGTCAGTGTGGGGGGGTCAGTGTGTGTGGGGGGATCAGCGTGGGGGGGGGGGTCAGTGTGTGGGTGGGTCAGTGTGTGTGGGGGGTCAGTGTGTGGGGGGGTCAGTGTGTGTGGGGGGTCAGTGTGTGGGGGGGTCAGTGTGTGTGGGGGTCAGTGTGTGTGGGGGGTCAGTGTGGGGGGGTGTCAGTGTGTGGGGGGGTCAGTGTGTGTGGGGGGTCAGTGTGGGGGGGGTCAGTGTGTGGGGGGTCCAGTGTGTGGGGGAGTTCAGTGTGTGGGGGGGTCAGTATGTGTGGGGTCAGTGTGTGGGGGATGTCAGTGTGTGTGGGGGGTCAGTGTGTGGGGGGTGGTCAGTGTGTGGGGGTGTCAATATGGGGGGTGTCAGTGTGTGGGGGGTCAGTGTGTGGGGGGTCAGTGTGTGTGGGGGGTCAGTGTGTGTGGGGGGTCAGAGTGTGTGGGGGGTCAGTGTGTGTGGGGTGGTCAGTGTGTGTGGGGGGTCAGTGTGTGGGGGGGTCAGTGTGTGGAGAGGTTAGTATGCAGGGGGGTCAGTGTGGGGGGGGGTCCGTGTGTGTGGGAGGTCAGTATGTGGGGGGGGGTCATTGTGTGTGGGGGGGTCAGTGTGTGGAGAGGTTAGTATGCAGGGGGGTCAGTGTGGGGGGGGGTCCGTGTGTGTGGGAGGTCAGTATGTGGGGGGGGGGTCATTGTGTGTGGGGGGGGTCAGTGTGTGGGGGGGGTCAGTATGTGGGAGGGGGTCAGTGTGTGCGGGGGGTCAGTATGTGGGGGAGGTCAGTGTGTGTGGGAGAGAGTGTGTGTGTGGGGGGGTCAAGCGTGTGGGGGGGTCAGTGTGTGAGGGGTGTCAGTGTGTGCGGGGGGTCAGTGTGTGGGGGAGAGTGTGTGTGTGGGGGGGTCAGTGTGTGTGGGGTGGTCAGTGTGTGTGGGGGGTCAGTGTGTGGGGAGGGTCAGTATGTGGGGGTGGGGGGTCAGTGTGTGCGGCGGTGCAGTGTGTGGGGGGTCAGTGTGTGGGGGGGTCAGTGTGTGGGGAGGGTCAGTGTGTGGGGGGGTGTCAGTGTGCGGGGGGGTCAGTATGTGGGGGTGGGGTGTCAGTGTGTGCGGCGGTGCAGTGTGTGGGGGGTCAGTGTGTGGGGGGTCAGTGTGTGGGGAGGGTCAGTGTGTGGGGGGGTCCGTGTCCTAACTCGCAGCAAGTCCTGTTCACCCATCACCTTATGCTTGCTGACCTACATTGGCTCCTGGTTAAGCAATGCCTCAATTTCCAAATTCTCATCCTAATTTACTAATCCTACCATGGCCTCGCCCCTCCCTATCTCTGTAATCTCCTCCAGCCCCATAATCCTCCCGAGATGTCTGTGCTCAAATGCTGCCTTCTTGTGCGTCTCTGATTATAACTGCCCAACCATCGGTGGCCGTACCTTCAGCTGCCTGGACCCCAAGCTCTGGAACTATCTCCCTAAAGCTCTCTGCCTCTCTACCTCTCTTTCCTCCTTTAAGACGCTCCTTAAAACCTACCTCGTTGACAAAACTTTTGGTCATCAACCGTAATTTCTTATGTGGCTTGGTGTCAAATTTATATATTTTTTTGTCTTATAACACTCCTGTGAAACGACTTGGGACGTTTTACTCTGTTAAATAGGCTACATAAATACAAGTTGTTGTTGCTGTTGGTAAGCAAAGGTAATTCAGAAAGAACATGGGTGTCAGGGTATAAGGTAAGAACATGCGGAAAGTTCAAGTGGACACCCACACACACACACCCATAGACACACACATACACACATCCATATATACACACACACCCATAGACACACATACACCCATATATACCACACACCCATATACACACACACCCATATACACACACACACACCCATAGACACACATACATCCATATACACACACAGCCATATACACACACACACCCATATACACACACACACCCATAGACACACATACACCCATATATACCACACACCCATATACACACACGCCCATATACACACACACACCCATAGACACACAGACACACACACACATAGAAACAAACACCAATAGAGCACATACCCAGATACATACACACCCAGATACACACCCATATATAAGAACACAAGAACATAAGAATTATCAGCAGTGTCCCGTATACACACAGTCCCATAGACACACGCACCCATATATACACACACATACAAACACACTCATATACACACACTCATAGACACACACACCCATATACACACACATCCATATACACACACGCCCATATACACACACGCCCATATACACACACACATCCATAGACACATATACACCCATATACACACACAGCCATATACACACACACACCCATAGACACACATACACACACACACACACACACACATAGAAACAAACACCAATAGAGCACATACCCAGATACATACACACCCAGATACACACCCATATATAAGAACACAAGAATTATCAGCAGTGTCCCGTATACACACAGTCCCATAGACACACGCACCCATATATACACACACATACACACACGCACATATACACACACTCATAGACACACACACCCATATACACACACATCCATATACACACACGCCCATATACACACACACACACCCATAGACACATATACACCCATATACACGCACAGCCATATACACACACACCCATATACACACACACCCACAGACACACACACACATAGAAACAAACACCAATAGAGCACATACCCAGATACATACACACCCAGATACACACCCATATATAAGAACATAAGAACATAAGAATTATCAGCAGTGTCCCGTATACACACAGTCCCATAGACACACGCACCTATATATACACATACGCTCATATACACACATACACCCATACACACACACACCCAAACACGTCCATGGCGGCGGCGCCCCGCCTGACGATCTCATTGCCTGGCGACCCAAACAACTCTTTGGCAAGCACCCCAGCCCCACCCCCTCATTCTGATGTTCCGAAATCCGGAAATACCCAAACCTGGGCTCGGGTGTTTCCGGATCCGTGACATCAGAAAGATGTTCCAAAGTCCGGCAAAATGCAAAATCCAGAACGGCTGAGGTCCCAAGGTCCTGGATTTGGGACGCTGCACCTGTATTACATTTGGTCCCTTCATCCAAATCATTGATGTAGATTGTGAATAGCTGGGCCCAAGCACCGATCCTCGCGGCACCCCACTAGTTACAGCCTGCCAACGCGAAAATGACCTGTTTATTTGAACTCTCTGTTTTCTGTCGGTTAACCAATCATCAATCCATGCTAGTGTATTACCTCCAATCCCATGAGCCCTAATTTTGTTCAATTACCTCTTATGTGGCATCTTATTGAATGCCTTCTGAAAATCCAAATACACTACATCCACTGGTTCTCCCTTATCTATTCTACTAGTTACAGCCTCAAAAAACTGTAACAGATTTGTCAAACATGATTTCCCTTTCATAAATCCATGTTGACTCTGCCCAATCCTATTATTATTTACTAAGTACCCTGTTACCACGATCTTAATAATAGATTCCCACATTTTCCCTACTACTGATGTCAGGCTAACTGATTTGTAGTTCCCCATTTTCTCTCTCCCTCCTTTCTTAAATAGTGGGGTTACATTAGCTACCTTCCAATCTGCAGGAACCATTCTAGAATCTGTGGAAGTTTGGAAGAT
Source organism: Pristiophorus japonicus (assembly GCF_044704955.1). Lineage (NCBI taxonomy): Eukaryota > Metazoa > Chordata > Chondrichthyes > Pristiophoridae > Pristiophorus > Pristiophorus japonicus. The sequence goes on along the minus strand of NC_091996.1, from coordinate 61,463,356 downwards.
GACAACCAATGCAGCCACTATCTCTAAAGCCACCTCTTTCAAATCCCGAGGATGTAGACCATCAGGTCCAGGGGATTTATTGGCTTTCAGTCCCATTAATTTCTCTATTTTTTTACTAATACTGATTTCTTTCAGTTCCTCATTCTCACTAGACCCTTGGCAGTCCACTATTTACGGGAAGGTTTTTGTGTCTTCTTCCATGAATTTAATTTCTCTGCCATTTCCTTATTCCCCATTATAATTTCTCCTGGCTCAGCCTGTAGGGGACCCACATTTATGTTTGCTAATCTTTTCTTTTTTACATCCCTATAGAAGCTTTTACAGCCGTTTTTTATGTCTCTCGCTCATTTACTTTCATATTCTATTTTCCTTTTATTTATCAATTTCTAGGTCCTCTTTTGCTGAATTTTTAAATCCTTCCAACCTCAGGCTTACTGCTCTTTTTGGCAACATTATAAGCATTTTTCTCCTGTTAGCCATGGTTGGACCACTTTTCCTGTGGGGTTTTTGTGCCTTAAAGGAATGTATGTTTGTTGTAAATTATGTATTAATTCTTTAAATGCTAGCCATTGCTTGTCCAGACACACACACACCCATAGACACCCAAAGGTAGACTTGAGGAAAAGTTCATAGTGTGTATCCGGGATGGTTTCCTTGAACAGTACATTGCGGAACCAACCAGGGAGCAAGCTGTCTTGGAACTGGTACTGCGTAATGAGACAGGATTAATAAATAATCTCATAGTAAAGGATCCTCTAGGAAAGAGTGATCATAGCATGGTTGAATTTCAAATTCAGTTGGAGGGTGAGAAAGTTGGATTTCAAACCAGTGTCCTGATATTAAATAAAGGCGATTACAGAGGTATAAAGGCAGAGTTAGCTAAAGTGGACTGGTAAAATAGATTAAAGTGTAAGATGGTTGATAAGCTGTGGCAGACATTTAAGGAGATATTTCATAACTCTCAACAAAAATATATTCCAGAGAAAAGGAAAGATTTTAAGATAGAAGGGAGAACCATCCGTGGCTAACTCAGGAAGTAAAGGATGGTATCAAATTGAAAACAATGGCATACAAAGTGGACAAGGCTAGTGGGAGGCCAAAGGATTGGGAATTTAAAAAAGCAGCAAAGGACGACTAAAAGAATAATAAAGAGAGGGAAGATAGATTATGAAAGTAAACTATCAAGAAATATAAAATCAGATAGTAAGAGCTTCTACAGGTATATAAAAAGGAAGAGAGTAGCTCAAGTAAATGTTGGTCCCTTAGAGGATGGGACTGGGAATTAATAATGGGGAACAAGAAAATGGCAGAGACTTTGAACAAATATTTTGTATCGGTCTTCACAGTAGAAGACACTAAAAACATCCCAATAATAGATAATCAAGGGACTACAGAGAGGGAGGAACTTAAAACAATCACTATCACTGAAGAAAAAGTACTCGGTAAAATAATGGGACTAAAGGTGGACAAGTTTCCTGAACCTGATGGCTTGCATCCTAGGGTCTTAAAAGAAGTGGCTGCAGAGTTAGTGGATGCATTGGTTGTAATCTACCAAAATGCCCTGGATTCTGGGGAGGTCCCAATAGATTCAAAAACCGCAAATGTAATACCTCATTTATAAAAGGAGGCAGATGCAAAGCAGGAAACTATAGACCAGTTAGCTTAACATCTGTCATTGGAAAAATGCTGGAGTCCATTATTAAGGAAGCAGCAACAGGACATTTGGAAAAGCATAATACAGTCAAGCACAGTCAGCAGGTTTTATGAAAGGGAAATCATGTTTGACAAATTTGCTGGAGCTCTTTGAGGATGGAACGAGCAGGGTGGATAAAGGGGAACCAATGGATGTGATGTATTTGGATTTCTAGAAGGCACTCGACAAGGTGCCACGTAAAAGGTTACTGCGCAAGATAAGAGCTCACGGGGTTGGGGGTAATATATTAGCATGGATAGAGGATTGGGTAACTAACAGAAAACAGAGAGTCGGGATAAATGGGTCATTTTCCAGTTGGCAAACAGTAACTAGTGGGGTGCCACAGGGTTCACTGCTAGGGTCTCTACTATTTACAATCTATATTAATGATTTGGATGAAGGGACCAAGTGTAATGTAGCCAAGTTTGCTGATGATACAAAGATGGATGGGACAGCAAGTTGTGAGGAGGACACAAAAAATCTACAAAGGTATATAGACAGGCTAAGTGAGTGGGCAAACATTTGGCAGATGGAGTATAATGTGAGAAAGCGTGAGGTTATCCACTTTGGCAGGGAAAATAAAAAAGCAAATTATTATTTAAATGGAAAGAAATTACTGTTATGTAGTTATGTTTGGGGTCATCAGCCACCAGGGGCGCCATTGTCATAGGTCATCCGCCTGTACGCACGCAAGCATGGTCACTGGTATATAAGTGCGGGTACCATAACACGCGGGTTACTTTGTGCGCGAATAAAGTTGGTTCATGTTAGCACCTGAGGCAGTTTACAGTAACAAGTCTTTTGAGTCATTACATTCATTACATTTGCCAACCAGGTAACTTAAGAACCTTCGCATGTACAATGGGCACTATTGGAATTCTGGAGAGATTCACGGATGGCGAGGTTGGGCGGATTTTATCGACCGCCTGGATCAGTATTTTGTGGCCAACAAAATGGAGGGACAGGCCAACGCAGTTTAGCGCCGGGCGGTTTTCCTCACCGTTTGTGGTCCAAAAATTTATGGCCTCATGAAGAATCTTCTCTCGCCTTTACGTCCAACGGACAAAGAATATGGGGATTTGTGTGCATTGGTGCATGACCATCTTAAGCCAAACAAGGGAATCATCATATCGCGCTATCGCTTCTACTCACATGTTCGTGCTGAGGGCCAGGATGTGTCGGGATTCGTCACCGACCTGCGATGTCTTGTTGAGTCGTGTAAGCTTGGGAACGTGTTGGAAGACATGCTGCAAGATTTCTTCGTGATAAGCATCAACCATGATGTGATTCTTCGGAAGTTATTGGCCGAAGAGAAGCTGGATTTGAGCAAGGATATCGCAACTGCCCAGACATGCATGACGACTGATGATAATTTGAGGCAGATATCATCGAAGAGTCGGAGCTCCATGGCAAGTACTGTAAACAAGATTGTGTCATCGTCTGGCAGAGCTGCATATGGCAGGGCCTACTCGACTGCTTACGTGAAACCTGTAGCTGCTCAAAGTTCGCCAACTGGTACCAATCCGATTTCACCCTGTTGGCGTTGTGGGGGCAATCATCGGCCTCATCAGTGTCGGTTTAAACAGTACTCCTGTAATGGCTGTTCAAAAATGGGGCATCTTCAGAGAATGTGCCCACAACTGAGCAAGCGTGCGAGTCAGTTGATAATGAGCCAAAGGACATTCGACAAGCTGTGAGACACTGAGGCTGTGAAGCCCAAGCTGAGTCCAGTCAATGCCAAGTTGCGTCCTTACACTAAGGAACTCATACTGGTGATTGGCAGTGCAGTAGTAAGGTGTCATATGATGGTGTGGTTCATGATCTACCTTTATGGATCGTCCCAGGTAATGGTCCAACACTGTTCGGCAGGAATTGGCTCGAGACAATCAAGTGGAATTGGAATGATATCAAAGCGTTGTCATCGGTGGATGACACTTCGTGTGCTCAAGTGTTGAAGAAGTTTCCTTCTTTGTTTGAACCTGGCATTGGCAATTTTACTGGAGCCAAGGTGCAGATTCACCTGGATTCTGATGCAAGGCCTGTCTATCATAAAGCTCGGTCTGTTCCTTACATGATGAGGACGAAGGTTGAAATTGAGCTTGACAGACTCCAACGTGAAGGGGTCATATCACCAGTTGAGTTTAACGAAAGGGCCAGTCCTATTGTTCCTGTGTTGAAGAGCGGTTGCACTGTCAGGATTTGTGGAGACTACAAGGTTATGATTAACTGATTTTCGAAACAGAATCAGTACCCGTTACCGAAGGCTGATGACCTGTTCGCCATGCTAGCTGGTGGAAAGTCGTTCACTAAACTGGATCTGACGTCGGCCTATATGACACAGGAGCTTGTTGACACTTTGAAGAAACTCACCTGCATCAACACCCATAAAGGACTGTTTGTCTCCAACAGGTGTCATTTTGGAATTTGTTCAGCTGCAGCCATATTTCAGAGAAATATGGAGAGTCTACTGAAGTCCATTCCTAGAACTGTCATGTTTCAAGATGACATTCTGGTCACAGGTCACGATACTACTGAACATCTGCACAATCTTGAAGAAGTCCTACATCGTCTGGACAAAGTGGGACTTAGGCTGAAACGTTCGAAGTATGTCTTCATGGCACCTGAAGTTGAATTCCTGGGGAGGAAGATTGCTGCTGATGGCATCAGGCCTACTGATTCAAAAACCAAGGCCATCAAAAATGCACCCAGGCCTCAGAATATGACAGAGCTGCTTTCATTCCTTGGGCTACTCCACTACTTTGGTAATTTATTACCCAGATTGAGCACTTTGTTAGAGCCACTGCACGTGCTACTCAGAAAAGGCGACAACTAGGAGTGGGGTGTGTCTCAAGATAGAGCCTTTGAGAAAGCTAAGAATCTGCTCTGTTCAAACAAGTTATTTGTTCATTATGATCCGTGTAAGCGTCTTGTATTGGCCTCTGATGCTTCATCATATGGGGTTGGCTGTGTACTCCAACAAGCAAATGAGTCGGGTAAGCTACAACCTGTTGCATATGCTTCGAGAAGTTTGTCAAAGGTGGAAAGAGCTTACAGCATGGTAGAAAAAGAAGCTTTGGCCTGTGTGTATGGGGTCAAAAAGATGCATCAGTACCTGTTTGGTCTTCGTTTTGAACTCGAAACGGATCAAACCACTCATTTCATTGTTTTCGGAAAACAAAGGTATTAATTCCAATGCATCGTCCTGTATCCAGAGGTGGGCGTTGACACTGTCTGCCTATGATTAAGTTATTCGTCATAGACCTGGAACTGAGAATTGTGCTGATGCATTGAGTCATCTGCCGTTGCCCACACCTGATATGGAGACGCCTCAACCTGCAGATCTACTGTTAGTAATGGAGGCTTTTGAGAGTGAAGGAACTCCTGTCACTGCTCAACAAGTTAGGATCTGGACTAGCCATGACCCTATTTTATCAGTTGTGATACATTGTGTCCTCAGTGATGATTGGTCTGCAATACCCATGGAGATGTGTGATGAGAACAAACCTTACAACCGTCGCAAAGATGAACTGTCCATTCAGTCAGATTATTTACTGTGGGGTAATCGTGTTGTTATGCCTAAGAAAGGTAGAGAAAAATTTGTATGTGAACTACATAGCACTCATCCTGGTATTGTCATGATGAAAGCCATTGCTAGGGCTCATGTATGGTGGCCTGGAATTGACTCTGGAATTATGTGTACATCAGTGCAATACTTGCATGCAGCTAAGTAAAGTACTAGCGGAATCTCCGCTGAGTCTTTGGTTGTGGCCATCTAAACTATGGTCCAGGATCCGCATCGATTTTGTGGGCCCTTTCCTGGGAAAGATGTACTATTGGGAGCCTTCCTGTCATGTTTGCTACTCATGGTTTGCCTGACATTGTTGTGAGCGAAAACGGATTTTGCTTCACAAGTCTGGAGTTTCAAGAGTTCATGAAACTTAATGGTATTAAACATGTGAGGTCAGCTCCATTCAAACCTGCTTCTAATGGTCAAGCAGAGCGTGCTATTCAAACGATCAAGCAGAGCATGAAACGTGTAACTCAGGGTTTACTGCAGACTCACTTGTCCTGTATACTGTTCAGTTACAGGACTAGACCTCACATGCTTACTGGGGTCTCCCCTGCTGAACTACTGATGAAGAGAAATCTCAAGACCAAACTCTCTCTTATTCATCCCGATTTGAATGATCGTGTTGAAAACAGACGTCAAAGTCAGCAAGGGTATCATGATCATGCTGCTGTGTCATGTGACATCTCTGTCAACGATCCGGTTTATGTACTGAACTATTGGTCAAGGTCCAAAGTGGATCACCAGTACTGACACAGCCAAGGAGGGTAACAGAGTGTTTATTGTTGTGCTCAAGAATGGGCAAACATGCAGGAAACATGTTGATCAGATAAAACAGCAGCACACGGATGAACTGGAACTGCTTGAGGAAGATGCAGTCAATGACCAACCAACCAATGTTCATTCATCAGAGGACTTTGTTGTCATTATTGAAACCGAACCTCCAGTCTCTGACATGGTCATTACCACTCCCATCAGATCGGTTACTCAGCCTTCAGTCACAACTGACTCAGAACGCTTGCCTAGAACTGAAGTTGAACTGAGACGATCAACTCGCGAGCGGAAAGTCCCAGACTGTCTTAATTTGTAAAAAGACTGATGTTAAGATCTTGAAAGGGGATATTGTTATGTATTTATGCTTGGGGTCACCAGACACCAGGGGGTGCCACAGTCGGAGGTCATTGGGCTGTACGAGCGCGCGCGCGGTCACTGGTATATAAATGCTGGTACCATGTCACATGGGTTACTTTGGGTGCGAATAAAGTTGGATCAGGTTTGCACCTGAGGCAGTTTAAAGTAACAAGTCTTTTGAGTCATTACATTCATTACAATTACAAAGTGCTGCAGTACAGCGGGACCTGGGGGTACTTGTGCATGAAACACAAAAGGATAGTATGCAGGTACAGCAAGTAATCAGGAAGGCAAATGGAATGTTGGTCTTTATTGCAAAGGGGATGGACTATAAAAGCAGAGAAGTCCTGCTACAACTGTACAAGGTATTGGTGAGACCACACCTAGAGTACTGCGTACAGTGTTGGTCTCTTTATTTAAGAAGGGATATAGTTGCATTGGAGGCAGTTCAGAGAAGATTCACTAGGTGGATTCCTAAAATGAAGGGGTTGACTTATGAAGAAAGGTTGAGCAGGTTGGGCCTATACTAATTGGAGTTTAGAAGAATGAGAGATGATCTTATTGAAACATGTAAGATTCTGAGGTAGCTTGACAGGGTAGATGCAGAGAGGATGTTTCCCCTCATGAGGGAATCTAGAACTAGGGGGCATAGTTTCAGAATAAGAGGTTGCCCATTTAGAACTGAGATGAGGAGGTATTTCTGTGAGTTGTAAATCTGAGGAATTCTCTATCCCCAGAGAGCTGTGGAGGCTGGGTCATTGAATATATTTAAGGTGGAGGTAGACAACTTTTGAGTGATAAGGGAGTGAAGGGTTATGGGGAGCGGGCAGGAAAGTGAAGCTGAGCCCAAGATCAGATCAACCATGATCTTATTACATTGCGAAGCAGACTCCAAGGGACAAATGGCCTACTCCTGCTCCTATTTCTTATGTTTGTATGACACACACACATCCATAGACACACACCCATCCATAGACACATAGGCCCATATACACACACACCCATGTACACACACACACCCATGTACACACATACCCATAGACACACACACCCATAGACACACACACACATTTACACACACACCCATGTACACACACACCCATGTACACACTCATATAGACCCATACATCCGTAGACATACACACCCTTATACAACCATACCCATTTACACACACACCCATACACACACACACCCATGTACACACACATGTAGACCCACACACCCATAGACACACACACCCATAGACACACACACCCATATACATACACAGCCATATACACACACAACTTATATAGACACACACATCATCATTATAGGCAGTCCCTCGTGGTCGAGGATGACTTGCTTCCACAATAAAAATAAGTTCTCAGGTGACTGATGAGTTCATTTTAAACGGTGGAAGATGCCTGTGCGTGAATTCTTTTAACGTGGGGTGGCCGTTGCACACCAGCCACCACACGAAGTGACGGAGCAAGGTCTTGGTCCAATGGTAAGGGGATCCAAGGCGACTGGAGACCAGGCTCCGTTGCATGTGCCAATACACACACACAAACTCAAACATACTCCTACTGTCCTCCTTCCTTCCTCCTTCCCACAGGACCTCTCTCTATATGGAATTCATAGTGTGCAATGTGAGCCTCATGACCTCACAGCTTCGCTATTGGCTCGTGCTGCGCCTTCCCTTGGTCTTGTCCATGCTGCTCCCCATCTGGGCTCCGACCTCTCCGTTCCTCCGTGCCTCATCCATCCTCTCCTCTCCGCTTCTGATCTCAAGACCTTGCCGGTCCTGACCTCTGCTCCTCGTCGGTCCCTTCCTTCGCTCCACGCCACTTCCAACCTCCGTGTTGTTGATTCAGCTGCTGCGGTGGCTAACTATTTTTGATTTGCCCACAGCTCCAGCCTCGCGCTCCAATCTGCTCCACTGATTGTCCCATGAAGTCAGAGCTGTGGGCAAATCAAAAAAAGACCGACTTCATACCCACAGACTCATATAAAATAAAATTCTGACGGGATTGGACAGGTTAGATGCAGGAAGAATGTTCCCGATTTTGGGGAAGTCCAGAATCAGAGGTCACAGACTAAGGATAAGGGGTAAGCCATATAGGACCGAGATGAGGAGAAACTTTTTCACCCAGAGAATTGTGAACCTATGGAATTCTGTACCACAGAAAGTTGTTGAGTTCAGTTCGTTGAATATATTCAAAAGGGAGTTAGATGTGGCCCTTATGGCTAAAGGGATCAGGGGATATGGAGAGAAGGCAGGAGTGGGGTACTGAAGTTGCATGATCAGCCATGATCATATTGAATGGTGGTGCTGGCTCGAAGGGCCGAATAGCCTGCTCCTGCACCTATTTTCTATGTTTCTATGCATACACACACACTCATATACACACATCCCATAGACACACACACCCATCAACACACACATATATAAACACACACCCATATACACACACACCCATAGATACACAGACTCTGATTCACACTCACCTATAGACACACACCCAGACACACGTATACATGTAGTTGGGTGGCAAGTGATCTTCAAAGAGATGCAGGTATTCCCAGGTCTAGAAGTAACTACAGAAAGTAATAGTGACCAGTTTCAGGAGACTCTGGCCTTGGATTGGGTTTAATTTTAGAATGTTAAAGCAAGGCTGGAATTCTCTCTCCACGCGCTGAGGCCCTCCCCCACCGGAGTTACACGGCTTTGATGCTGTACTTGGGCGTAATTGGGCACTTACTCAGAAATAGTACTCATGGCTAGATTGACCTTTGAAGAAAATGACTGCTCGGTATTAAACATAACTGTTGCTCTTGACATACACACTCCTTTGTGATTACATCAGCTATTTTGAGCGATTTATGCAGGATAATTGCATTAGTCATTTGGACTTGAAGAAAATAATATTTTGCTGGGATGATTTCCCAAACGCCTTCAAAGAGAGATTGAAGTTTGTATAATGGGTGTCTTTGTACTGTGGGACAGATGCTCTTTTATGTCACCGAACACTGGGGCTAATACTGTTTGCTTGACATTTTAATACTTTATACACACTGACTAATTGAGGCTTCAAGGTTGCATCATTCTTACACAGTAAATATACTTGTGTTAATTGGAAACTTTACGATCATTCACTCATGGTGCAATGTTGTTCATACAATTGTTTGTATATATTTAATGAGGATGTCCAATTGTGGGCAGCTAGATCTACCTTTACTCTGTCCCACTTGGCATAGTGGCAGTGCCAAACTCCATGAGGCAAGAGTCCTCATGTTGTAGGCAAGACTTTGCCTTCACAGTGGCTGGAGTCACACCTGATGTTGTGCTTTCCAGAGGCCAGTCATCACAGCCCCAGGACGTTGCTGCAGGAGTTCCTCCCCAAAGTGTCCTCAACCCAATCATCTTTGACTTCTACTTCATCAACAACCTTCTCTCTGTTATAAGGTCAGGAATAGAGCAGTTCGTTGACAATTCCAGTGTTCAACTCCATTCACAACTCCTACAATTGTGAAGCAGCTCATGACAACTTTTGTAGGTCTGAAGAAATGGCAGTTAACATTCGCGCCACAGCAGTGCCAGATAATGATTATCTTGAGGAACCATTTGCTCTTGACCTTTGAGGACCACTATCACCGAGTACCCCATCGCCAACACCTTGGGGTGGAACCATTGACCGGAAGCTGAATTGGAGCAGCCATATTGTCACCATAGCTACAAGAGCAGGGCAGAGGCTGGGTGATCACTGACGTGTGCCACAACCCTTCACTCCTCAATGCCTATCCACCATTTACACAGCTCAAGTCAGGATTGTGATGAAGTAATCACCACTTACCTGAATGGGAGCAGCTGTAACAACAGCCATCACTCAAGATGCCGGATACCATCCAGGGCAGGGCAGTTTCACCCAATCAGTGCCCCAATATCCACCCTCTCCATCACTGCCACATGGTGGCTGCAGTCTGTGCGATCTACAGGATGCACTTCAGCAATTCACCAAGTTTACTTCGACAGTATCTCCCTCCCCTGCAACTTTCACCACCAAGCCGGAAAAAAACGGTAAGCAATGTTGTGGTACTACAATCACCTCCAGGTTCCCCTCCAAGTCGCACAACATTCTGATTTGGACATATATTGCAGTTCCTACATTGTTGCTGGGTCAGTGTCCCGGTAGTCCATAACTAACATCATTATGTGCAGCATCAGCACAAGGAGCACAACAACTCGACACCACCTTTGAGGGGCAATGAGCGATGGGCAATAAATGTCAGTCTTGCCAGATTCACACACATATTGAGGATACATTTAAAAAAGATCATAAAGGTACTGCCATGGAAATATATGTTCACTGTTCAATAATTTTACTTCAGAGATCAATATCTTTAGTTCAATATTCAATATATTTATTCAATATCTTTATTCAGTACCATTATTCAACATCTTTATTTAATATTCAATAACTTTATTTAATGTTCAATATCTTTATTCAATGCCCAATATCTTTATTCAATATTTTTATTCAATATTCAATCAATGGGCTAGATTTTGCACTTTTTTTTTTCATGCTTAACTCTGACTTAACGTCCATTTTACTGCTTAAATGACGTATAACACCCATATATCGCCCATTTAGCCATAAAATGGAAACTGACGAGCATTTTTCAGAAACTTATCACCGAGCGTTACTTTCCCTATGTGCTTAACGCCGGGAAAAAATAATACCACCTGCTCACTTTTTTTGGTGTGGAATCATTAAAATGGGCGAAATCAACACCCATAATATCACCCAGTGTTAATTTCTGCACAGAATTAACGTCGAGATTCAATAATACCGCCCGCGCACTTTTTTTGTCGTAAAGATCATATTTACTGAAACTAGCGGCCATGAGATCGCCCAGCATCACTTTCACCACCTCGCACACATGTTGCCCACAATATCGCTCGCCCCAAAAAACGCCCAGAAAAAGTGGAACTAACCGGAATTAATCACAGCGTTATGGACGCCATGATCTACATCACATGTCGCATCCTTTAAAAGGCTGCTGTGCTTCAACCTCGGGGGAGTTCGGATGTACTCTGGAGGTCGTTGGAGTTGATGTGAACATCTGTACAAACATTTTGACCATACTGTGACCGATTGGAATTTAATAGGTGTCTTCGTCAGGACATTCATTGTTTGTGACCAATCGGTGGAAAACAGAGAGCTATTGCAATGGGGCCTGTTCTTTCTCACCCTCTCTTGGTGACCAATTACATGCTGCAGACTCGAGATCGCCGAAGGTACGCTCCACAGCATTATGTGCCCAATGTAAGATGTGCCAGACTGATGAGGAGGACCAGGTGTTACTCCCCCCCTCGCCCCCGCAAGTACAGGGACAAGCGGTCTTACCTCGACTTGCCCGACACTAACTGCCTTCGGAGACTACACTTCCACAAAGAGGTTATCACTGAGGTATGCCAGCTTGTAAGGAGAGATCTGCAGCCTTCCTGCACATCAGTATTGCATTATCCGTCGAGGTCAAAGTCACCGCGGCACTGTCGTTCTACGCCACGGGTTCTTTTCAGGCCACAGTTGGCAATATTTGCGGACTCTCTCAGCATGCCAAACATTGCTGCATTAGACAGGTCACTGAAGCCCTGTACGCACGCAGGACGTTCTTGATCAGCTTCCCTATGACCAGGGAGGCACAGAATGTGAGGGCTCTAGGATTCTCCAGAATTGCAAACTTCCCCAAGGTGCAGGGAGCACATCGCAATGAGGGCACCGTTTCAGGATGCTGAGGTTTTCAGGAACCGCAAGGGATTCCACTCCCTGAATGTCCAACTCGTTGTCGACCACCAAATTATTATGGCAATGAATGCTAAATTTCCGGGCAGCATCCATGGTGCTCACATCCTACGTGAGAGCACTGTATCTGACTTGTTTAACACTCAGCCACAAGGTCAATGCTGGATGCTTGGTGGCAAAGGATATGGCCTCGCCACCTGGCTGATGACCCCCCTGCATGACACCCCCACTCCGAAGCCGAGATGCGATACAATGAGAGCCACAGAGCCACTCGCAATATCATGGAGAAAACCATTGGAGTGCTTAAGCAGCTCTTTAGATGCCTGGACCACTCAAGAGGCGACCTCCAATACCACCCTGAGCAGGTAGCTCAATTCATGGTGGTGTGCTCCATGCTGCACAACTTGGCTATCAGGAGGGGACAAGAATTGCCTGATTAGTCTGACAGTCCACCTCACCAGAGAGAGGAAGAGGAGGACGAGGAGGCAGATGCTGACATCGGCCCAGACAATCAGGCTGATGCTGAAGCCATGCCCCGCCCCCCTGGAGACTGCATGAAAGGGCCCGTGGTGGCATGATAGCTGCAAGAGCCTTACGTCAGAAGCTTATCAATGAGCGTTTTGCCTGAAAGAACATTGGTGTTATTTACAAGGCTGACACATTGCTGGGTGTGCAGGTCATACATCAATGGTGGGCATCACCTTGGTGACAGTTAAAATTTAAGTTGATTGAAGTTAAGTGTCATTATACCCTTTGATAAGTAATCACCAGCGTGTAACATGCAGCTATATGAGCCAATGCGCAACAAGGTTTTGTTAATTAATAAACATTTAAACTGAACAGTTGTCTGAAATCATCAGTATTTCTGTAAAAACCAAACCTTCCCCCCAGCTCCCCCCCGCCCCCCCCGCTTCTCCTCCCCAGCTCTATTTCTTCCCCTCCCAACTCCAAGCCACCTGACCGAGGAGCTCCTCAGGCGATGCTTCTTTGCGGGGGGGAGGGAATGATGGCCGAACCGCTACTTGGATGGATACGGGAGAGGACGGTCCCGGGGTGGGAACGTGCTCCGAGCCAGAAGCAAGATGTTGCTCCTGGCTTTCATTTGTGGTTGGCAATGGGGGTGTGGCACCTTAGGGTGCAGTGCCGCGTTCCGGGACCACTGGGAGCCCTCTGCCACCAGTGTTCCTGGCTTCCAGCTCCAGGGCCTCCACCATCCTTTCCATCTTATATCTTATTTGTTGGACAAAAACACGGTGCCAACTATGTTCTTGGTGCTTAGTAGGTTTTTTGCTGCTGGTGAATCTCCACCGTGCCTCCCACAACAGCCAAACAAGCACACACCACAGCCACACACGCCTTCAGTGCCTCTCAGCTCCCTCTCTCTCTGTCTCCTCTTCTGTGCACGTCATGATGACCCTTGACCTCCTGAATCGCAGGAATCGAGCGTTGCCATGCCGTTGCTAAGGACGGCGACACTATATGGCAGAAGGTCAGTGAGATTTAACGCTACCGCCCATTTCATGTCACTCGTGGTAATACCCAATTTCAAAAATGGAGACTAAGTGCTTTGAGAATGAACGAGAAGCCGGCGATCTGAAAACCCATTTTTACCACCCACGCTGGAAATAACGCCCATTTTTGAGTGATATGCACAAAAGTGTAAAATCCAGCCCATTTCTTTATTCAATATCTTTATTCAATGTTCAATATCTTTATTGAATACCATTATTCAATAACTTTATTTAATGTTCAATATTTTTATTCATTGCCCAATATCTTTATTCAATATTCAATATCTTTATTCAATATCTTTATTCAATATTCAATATCTTTATTCAATGTTCAATATCTTTATTGAATACCATTATTCAATAACTTTATTTAATGTTCAATATCTTTATTCAATGCCCAATATTTTTATTCAATATTCAATATCTTTATTCAATATCTTTATTCAATGTTCAATATCTTTATTCAATGTTCAATATCCTTATTCAATATCTTTATTCAATACCATTATTCAATACCTTTATTCAATATCCAATATCTTTATTCAATATCTTTATTCAATATTCAATATCTTTATTCAATGTTCAATATCTTTATTGAATACCATTATTCAATAACTTTATTTAATGTTCAATATTTTTATTCATTGCCCAATATCTTTATTCAATATTCAATATCTTTATTCAATATCTTTATTCAATATTCAATATCTTTATTCAATATCTTTATTCAATATTCAATATCTTTATTCAATGTTCAATATCTTTATTGAATACCATTATTCAATAACTTTATTTAATGTTCAATATCTTTATTCAATGCCCAATATTTTTATTCAATATCCAATATCTTTATTCAATATCTTTATTCGATATTTAATGGGTTGGATTTTCGGCTCCCTTGCACCTGTGGTAGTGCCCCGAGGGGGTGGTAAAGGGTATTTTAAGGCGTAACTGCGGGCGCCCAGCTTTTACCATCCGGTCGGCAAATTCGGCTCAGGGTTTCCGGCGCAAAACCTTACCGTCCCACCCTCTAGTTTCAATAAGATCATGATGTCAATCATCGTGCAAGCTTCACTAGCGTCCCGGCTGCAAAATTAGGCCCTAACGCCGCATTATACAGCCTCCCCAAGAAACGCCTGAAACACCGGAGTCCAGTAGGCGGTATTTGCCGCGTATTTAATTTGAGGGAGGGGCATCCTACATCGCAGGTCACATCGACTGCAATGTTTGTGCACAGAACACTGCGTGAAGCTCTGACTTGAAAGCGGTACTTTTATCTTCCATTACAGTGTCCTTACAACTTCAGTGAGAGAATTTAATGGGCGCCGGAGTCCTGAGATGCACCGGCAATGAGTGAGGCAACAATCACAGCAAGTTTGTCGATGCTCTGGGGGATCCTACCCAATGCACCTATGAACTCGCGGTGCATTTCCATGTTCTCCCTGGACATTGCCACCAGGCCCAGGTCCACGTCTGCCTGTTCTTCAGCAGGACTACTGGGCCAACTTATCCTCCGGAGAGCTGGCCTCCGGGCTTTCCCTTCCGCTCGGCTTTGCTACAGGCCACTGGGGCCAGGAGCCTCAGAGTCCTCAAACCCTGGGAAATCGCCTTCATCCCCAGATGTGGTGTCGGCAGATGATGTGACTGCTGGGCTGTGAGGTTCAGGCTCCAGCTCTCTGAGGAGCAGTGGGTGAGAAGACAGTGCTTCTGAAAGGAAGTGTTGACAGAAATATGCCATCTCCTACAGGCAGAGCGATGCCTGCACCGCACTGGGGGCAACCTTCAATACTCCCCTCAACAGGTCTCCGAATTCATTGTGGTGTGCTGTATGCTGCACAACCTGGCCATCATGAGGGGCCAGACATTGCCAGTGGGGATTGCATGCCCACCTCAGGAGGAGGAGGACAAAGAGGCGGAGCCTGACTAGGCACTGATTGGACAGCCACCACAGGGGAGGCAGTGTGGAGATGCTGTTAGACCAAGAGTCGCACGTCACCAGCTCATAATGGATCGGTTCGCTTGAATGGAGGAAGCTGAGGGATGCATCTAATACTGGCCACGCTATGTGCCACCATAAAGGCACATCTATGCTGAGCTTTGGAATGATACACATGACACCAACAGCAAAGGGTCAAAGTGCCATTTTTATTTTAAAAAGTAACAAACAATCTACCCCCTACCAAAACCAAATGATGCAATAAACAACGTTCTGCTGAAAGTAACTGAACAACAAGTGCATTCATGAAAAACAACCATTTATTACAGGCGTACTTACAGACGAGGTTACAGGCTTCGGCACCATCGCTTCCCCATTGGACAGTGGGAAGCCAGAGAGGATGGCAGCAGTCAGCGACCGCATGACATCACTCAAGCTGGAGCGTAGCTTGTGCCTGCGATGCGATCGCTGCTGCAACCTCATCCATGGCACGTGCCATGCACTCTGGCACGCTACTGTCGCTGCTGGAGGTAACCTGCCTCTGTGTGTGGGCAATGATGGCCTCGCTGGAGTCCTCAGATGTAAGGACAATGAGTGAGGCAGCCTCTGCAACACTCACAGCAAGTTTGTCGATGCTCTGGGGGATCCTACCCAATGCACCCATGAGCTCGCGGTGCATTTGTGCATTCTCCCTGGGCATTTCCACCAAGTCCAGGTCCACGTCTGCCTGGGTCGACTCACCCTCTGGGGAGCTGGCCTCCGAGCTTCCCCTCCCACTCGGCATTGCTGTAGGCCACTGGGGACAGGAGCCTCAGAGTCCCAAACCACGGGAAATCACCTTCGTCCCCAAATGTAGTGTCGGCAGAAGATGCGACTGTGGGGCTGTGAGCTTCAGACAGCACACTTTCATCCCCTCCCTCATCGTTTCCCCCGTGGCCAGATGTAGATGGCTCCCAAGAAGGCTGGCAGGCCAAATTTTTGCCCACTCACTTAGCCTACCTATATCCTTTTACAGATTCTTTGCGACCTCTTGTCAACTTGCTTTCCCACCTATCTTTTTATCATCATCAAATTTGGCTACATTATACTCGGTCCCTTCATCCAAGTCATTAACATAGATTGTAAATAGTTGAGGCCCCAGCACCGATCCCTGTGGTGCCCCATTAGTTACAGTTTGACAACCTGAAAATGACCCATTTATCCCGACTCTGTTTTCTGTTAGTTAGCCAATCCTCTATCTATGCTAATATATTACCTCCAATCCCATGAGCTCTTATCTTGTGCAGTAACCTTTTATGTGGCACCTTATCGAATGACTTCTGGAAATCCAAATACACCATATACACTGGTTACCCTTTATCCACCCTGCTTGTTACATCCTCAAAGAACTCCAGCAAATTTATCAAATGTGATTTCCCTTTCATAAAACCATGCTGACTCTGCTTGACTGTATTATGCTTTTCTAAATGTCCTGCTACTAGTTCCTTAATAATGGACTCCAGCATTTTCCCAAGGACAAATATTAGGCTAACTGGTCTATAGTTTCCTGCTTTCTTGTCTCCCTCCTTTCTTAAATAGGGGCGTTACATTTGCAGTTTTACAGTCCGCTGGGACCTCTCCAGAATCCAGGTAATTTTGGTAGATTACAACCAATGCATCCACTATCTCAGCAGCCACTTCCTTTAAGACTCTAGGATGCAGGCCATCAGGTCCAGGGGACTTGTCCACCTTTAGTCCCATTAGTTTGCCTCGTACTTTTTCTCTAGTGATAGTGCTTTAAGTTCCCCCCTCCCAATAGCCCCTTGATTATCAATTATTGGGATGCTTTAAGTGTCTTCTACCATGAAGACCGATACAAAATATTTGTTCAAAGTCTCTGCCATTTCCCTGTTTCCCATTATTAATTCCCCAGTCTCGTCCTCGGAGGGACCAATGTTTACTTTAGCCACTCTGTTCCTTTTTATATACCTGTAGAAACTCTTACTGTCTGTTTTTATATTTCTTGCTAGTTTACTCTCATAATCTATCTTCTCTCCCTTTAATTTTTTTTAGTCATCCTTTGCTGGTTTCTAAAAATTTCCCAATCCTCTGTAGCCAGATGGAGAGCGGATAGCCCTTGTCTTCCACCAGCCAGCTGCGAGCTTGATGTGGTGGCTGGAAGAGAGCTGACACACTGGCCTGGCGCAGGATGAAGGCATCGTGGCTGCTGCCAGGATAGCGGGCATTGACATTGAGTATTCGCTGTCTGTGGTTGCACATTAACTGCACATTAAGTGAGTGGCAGCCTTTGTGGTTATGTAAACAATGGCAGGAAGAGGTGACAGTATGCATTTTCATGGCCACTTTAGGGCAGCAGCCCACTGTCAATCCGCATCCACGTCAGTTTCCCAAGTGTCGGGTCTGTCAGTGCTTTTCAGACCCAACACCAAGCGGTGGGGGAGGCAATTCAATCATTAAGGGCTTGTTAAAAGGTGCTTAAACAACATTGTACTATGTACTTACCATTTTTCCAGCTTTTTGACGAGGTAGGTCGGGTTTTCAATGCTTTGAATAAGTGACTGCTGCAAAAGTGGTATAAAAGCTAACATTTCACAGTTGTTCACTTTCCAATCTTAGAAGTTGGAGCCTTCAAGATTTGGAAGACACTTTTGAGCTTTATGCATTTTGGAAGTGTTTTGAGTAAACTTTCTATCCACTGTCACCTCCTTGGAGCAACCTCTCTCGCAATTGACAGATCGCTTCTTTCATAGAAACATAGAAACATAGAAAATAGGTGCAGGAGTAGGCCATTCGGCCCTTCGAGCCTGCACCACCATTCAATGAGTTCATGGCTGAACATGCAACTTCAATACCCATTCCTGCTTTCTCACCATACCCCTTGATCCCCCCCAGTAATAAGGACTACATCTAACTCCTTTTTGAATATATTTAGTGAATTGGCCTCAACAACTTTCTGTGGTCAAGAATTCCACAGGTTCACCACTCTCTGGGTGAAGAAGTTTCTCCTCATCTCGGTCCTAAATGGCTTACCCCTTATCCTTAGACTGTGACCCCTGGTTCTGGACTTCCCCAACATTGGGAACATTCTTCCTGCATCTAACATGTCTAAACCCATCAGAATTTTAAACGTTTCTATGAAATCCCCTCTCATTCTTCTGAACTCCAGTGAATACAAGCCCAGTTGATCCAGTCTTTCTTGATAGGTCACTCCCGCCATCCCGGGAATCAGTCTGGTAAACCTTCGCTGCATTCCCTCAATAGCAAGAATGTCCTTCCTCAAGTTAGGAGACCAAAACTGTACACAATACTCCAGGTGTGGCCTCACCTCCCTGCCCCTGTACTCAAATCCCCTCGCTATGAAGGCCAACATGCCATTTGCTTTCTTAACCGCCTGCTGTACCTGCATGCCAACCTTCAATGACTGATGTACCATGACACCCAGGTCTCGTTGCACCTCCCCTTTTCCTAATCTGTCACCATTCAGATAATAGTCTGTCTCTCTGCTTTTACCACCAAAGTGAATAACCTCACATTTATCCACATTATACTTCATCTGCCATGCATTTGCCCACTCACCTAACCTATCCAAGTCACTCTGCAGCCTCATAGCATCCTCCTCGTAGCTCACGCTGCCACCCAACTTAGTGTCATCCGCAAATTTGAAGATACTACATTTAATCCCCTCGTCCAAATCATTAATGTACAATGTAAACAGCTGGGGCCCCAGCACAGAACCTTGCAGTACCCCACTAGTCACTGCCTGCCATTCTGAAAAGTACCCATTTACTCCTACTCTTTGCTTCCTGTCTGACAACCAGTTCTCAATCCATGTCAGCACTACCCCCAATCCCATGTGCTTTAACTTTGCACATTAATCTCTTGTGTGGAACCTTGTCGAACGCCTTCTGAAAGTCCAAATATACCACATCAACTGGTTCTCCCTTGTCCACTCTACTGGAAACATCCTCAAAAAATTCCAGAAGATTTGTCAAGCATGATCTCCCTTTCACAAATCCATGCTGACTTGGACCTATCATGTCACCTCTTTCCAAATGTGCTGCTATGACATCCTTAATAATTGATTCCATCATTTTACCCACTACCGATGTCAGGCTGACCGGTCTATAATTCCCTGTTTTCTCTCTCCCTCCTTTTTTAAAAAGTGGGGTTACATTGGCTACCCTCCACTCGATAGGAACTGATCCAGAGTCAATGGAATGTTGGAAAATGACTGTCGATGCATCTGCTATTTCCAAGGCCACCTCCTTAAGTACTCTGGGATGTAGTCCATCAGGCCCTGGGGATTTATCGGCCTTCAATCCCATCAATTTCCCCAACACAATTTCCCAACTAATAAGGATTTCCCTCAGTTCCTCCTTCTTACTAGACCCTCTGACCCCTTTTATATCCGGAAGATTGTTTGTGTCCTCCTTAGTGAATACCGAACCAAAGTACTTGTTCAATTGGTCTGCCATTTCTTTGTTCCCCATTATGACTTCCCCTGATTCTGACTGCAGGGGTCCTACGTTTGTCTTTACTAACCTTTTTCTCTTTACATATCTATAGAAACTTTTGCAGTCCGTCTTAATGTTCCCTGCAAGCTTCCTCTCGTACTCTATTTTCCTTGCACTAATCAAACCCTTTGTCCTCTTCTGCTGAGTTCTAAATTTCTCCCAGTCTCCGGGTTCGCTGCTATTTCTGGCCAATTTGTATGCCACTTCCTTGGCTTTAATACTATCCCTGATTTCCCTTGATAGCCACGGTTGAGCCACCTTCCCTTTTTTATTTTGTACAATTGTTGTAGTTCATCCATGCGGTCTCTAAATGTCTGCCATTGCCCATCCACAGTCAACCCCTTAAGTATCATTCGCCAATCTATCTCCGCTTCAGTTGCCATCTATTCCATCAGCATCAGTGACCTTGGTCCTCAGAATCCCACCACGATCAGCAACATTACCAGCAGCACCAGGCAGAACAGCAGCACCAACAACACCAACCTTCTTTGCAATCACCTGCACAGGACACAGGGCATCAGCACCCGACCACATTGCTGCCCGCGAGGCCAGGGATGGCCTTATTATGGCCAGATTTATTTCACTTGATGCTGTACACCTGGTTGCCACATGATGCGCCAGGTTGGCACCACCCCACACCAGCTCCATAAAGCATCCCTGCAATGCCAAAGCCATTCCTTTCACACTCATCACCATTGCAGGGGTCACTGTTATGTCTCACCATTCACTGCAACTCACTAAGCCCCTTCAAAATCTGTCCAAGAAGGCAAAGTGTTCAAAATAAAGATTTCAATGTTTGACAACACATTACCAGAAACTTTGCAAAAACATTGGCTAAAAGACCCAAGTGCATACCCTGTGTGTTAGTTGGTATGATTGAACAAGGATGAGGGTGATTATGAGGGGTGGCCAGTGAGATGGGGAGGTGATAATGTAGATAGAGAGAGGGATGGGTGGAGGTGCAAGGTAAGTTGGTGTGAGTAAGGAGATGCAGGATTAGGGTGAGGAAGGCAGAGTGATGGGGATGTGATGAGTGGCACAGCAGGATGAGGTTGAGTGTGGCTTTGTAGTAACGTTTCGTGATCTACTGAGATCAGTGAAAGATTTACGTCACTGCAGCCAGATCCTCCTGACGACATCCCTGCTTGTGCCCTCCTGTACAATGTGTAATCAGGCTGTGTTGATCTCCTGGCGAGGTGCCTTCTGCCCATTGGAAGGGAAGAGGATCTCTCTGTGTGCTGTGACTCCCTCTGTAAGCATCTGTAAGGAGTCAGGGGAGAGCCTGGGTGCAGCCTTGTGCCTCTGTGCAGTGTTTGTCAGTGTTTGCAACTCTTCATTGCTGTAGAACACTGACAGCACTACTGTCAAAATCAATTTGGCCACAGTCGCTTTAAAGGACAAATGACATCATCGGACCCACTTCCTTTTAATTGGCCGTGAACCTCGCAGGGCAGCCTTAACAAGCCCCATCAAGGTGAAATTCTTTTCCCAGAGCCAGGAGCGAGGCCGCAACTCGCCACCATCCCTGGCCGCACCGTACATGCTGAGATAAAATCAATAACGGCCCGCACCTCCAGATTATTCGTCCAGACCTCAGGATTTATAGTCCAGTAACACACTATGCTACCATACCCTTGAATAAAGATATTGAATAAAGATATGGGCTAGAAATTCGGCATCATCCTGGTTGGGGCGTTAACTTTTGAAAAGTTGGAAGTTTAGCACCAGGTGCTAATCAATCCTGCTACCCGCTAAATTCAGTCTCAGTGCTCAAAGAATGCAAGAGAGTGCTAAATCAGGCGTTAATAGCGTAGATGAGTGGTGTTAGGCACCAAGCTATAATGAGTATGAGGTATTGTGTAAGTGGGAGTGAGCAATGGTGAAGGCACCTTCCAGCCATTAAAGGGGAGGGTCACTGGAGTCTGCACACCAGCCCCCGATGATTCGCAGAGTGCAGAACGGCGATATGCTGTGGGATGAAATGCAAAGTCCTTTGAAGGTCCGCAACACTCTGGGGACTAAGCAGCCTTTATTTGGCAGCAGATATATCCTGCGCTCTCTGCCGCTCATAACTGACCTTTGGAACAGATGTTCCTTTACAGTTGGCGCGCAACCCTTTACATAGCCGCCAGCTGTCTGGTTCACGCCTCCACTGTCAGCGCGACACGGTGAGGTGTGCGGGCGCTACTGAAGTTTGCAGATCAGGCACCCAGCGAGCATTGCATGTTCACCGACGTCACAACCTGCATGGCGAAAGATGCTGAAGCGCTGATTGATATCAGCAGTGCTACAGGGCCGGCGAATCTGCCACGTGGCGCGAGATCCACCCGCCGTGGCACTACTACCAGAGCACTCCGTTAGCGCCCCCGCCAGGCACTAACTGGGGGTGCTACATGCCTAATTTCTCCCCATTGAATATTGAATATAGATATTGAATATTGAATAAATATATTGAACATTGAATAAAGATATTGAATAAAGATCACGGGTTGGATTTTCGGCATGTTGCCGCCTCTGTTTTCACCCTGGCGGCGGACAGCATTTCCAGACCGACAGCCAGCTTCCAGCGCCCCGCCCAGACATTCGGTGCCGGCTTTGTGGGGGCGCGGAGCAGTACCGCCCGGGAGAGGCCAGCCAGTGTGCAACGCCACAGGTTGCGGCCCCATCCCGATATTTGTTTCACGCCCGATCCCTAGTGCCCCCTACTGGGAACGCCAGTGAAAGTTGGTGTTCCGAGCTGCAATGAGTGAAGCAGTATCGACCTGAGGTAAGTGTGAATATTGTTTTCTATTTTTGCGATTCATGTTGATGTGGCATCAGTAATGTATTGGGAATGTTTTTGGTGTTTTTGTTTCAGATTATTTTTTTCCATGGAAGCCTCCCTTAGGGCACTCCCTAAGTGCAGCTCGGAATCTTCAGTGGCTCAGCCGGCCTAGCGCCCTAAAAGAGGTGTGGAACGCCTCCCTTAGCACTCCGCTCCACACTCAGTGCCCAGCTGGTGAATTTTGCGGCTGGAGATGCAAACCATTTCCCGGTGCAAAATTTACCGCTCCGTCTGGATTAACGCCGCAACAGAGACGCGACCGAATTTCCACCCCCACCGAATATCGAATAAAGATATTCAGGGCTAAATTCGGTAGCGGCCCATTTTGGGCACTAGGTTTTAACTTTTTGAACAGTTAGCACCCGATAAGATGAGCTGCAAAATTATGGTAAATTATGCATTTTTGCCTCAGAAATGAAGGGAGGCGGTATCTGAGGCACCAATGGTCTCAGTGGGGCATTGCTGCAGTGCTATTACCAGAGCTGCATTCAATTTCAGGTGACTTCCATTAAGCAATAATCAACCACCCGCTCATTCCAGTTCTTAAAGGGGATGGCATTTCAGGCATCACCTGGTCATTTTCATCATTGTTGGATTTCACTAAGAGCTGAAAAGACGTTCTGAAATGGCTGCTCCAAATCCTCTTCGAAGGGCCACTCGGTGCAACGACCTGGTATTGAAGACATTGGTTGGGGCAGGGGAGAGAAGGAGGGATATGCACTGTTCCCTCCATCTGGGAGAAGGCCAATTGCACAGGTTTTTAGGGCCATGTGGGCAAGGTGGCCGCGGAGGTGTCAGCCAGCACCGTGGTTGACAGAGGCCCAACACAGTGTCGGAGGAAATTCAACGACCTCAGTCAGGTGGTCAAGGTGAGTATATGTTTGCACAACTCTTAAACACCAGCCTCCGAGCCTCTGTCTGTGCACACTCCACAAACCAGCACTTAAACCAGCAGGCAACCACCAAGCATTTTTTGTTTATTCGTACCGGGATGTGGGCATTGCTGGCAAGGCCAGCATTTATTACCCATCTCTAATTGCCCTTGAGACGGTAGTGGTGAGCCACCGCCTTGAACTGCTGCAGTCCATGTGGTGAAGGTACTTCCACGGTGCTGTTAGGGAGGGAGTTCCAGTATTTAGACCCAGCATCGATGAAGGAACGGTGCTATATTTCCAAGTCAGGGTGATGTTTAACTTGGAGAGGAACTTGCAAATGATAGTGCTCCCATGCGCCTACTGCTCTTGTCCTTCTAGGTGGTAGAGGTTGTGAGTTTGGGAGGTGCTGCCAAAGAAGTCTTGGCGAGTTGTTGCAGTGCATCTTGTAGATGGTGCACTGGTGGTGGAGGGAGTGAATGATAAAGGTGGTGGATAGGCTGCCAATCAAGCGGGTTGCTTTGTCCTGGATGGTGTCCAGCTGCTTGGGTGTTGTTGGAGCTGCACTCATCCAGGCAAGTGGAGAGTATTCCATCACACTCCTGACTTGTGCCTTGTAGATGGTGAGAAGGGATTGGGGAGTGAGGAGGTGAGACACTCGCTGCACAATACCCAGCTTCTGATCCGCTCTTGTTACCACAGTATTTATGTGGCTGGTCCAGTTAAGTTTCAGGTTAATGGTGATCCCCAGGATGTTGGTGGTGGGAGATTCGGCGATGGTAATGCCGTTGAATATCAAGTGGAGGTGGTTAGACTCTCGCTTGTTGGAGATGGTCATTGCCTGGCACTTGTGTGGCGCGAATGTTACTTGCCACTTATCAACCCAAGCCTGAATGTCGTCCAGGTCTTGCTGCATGTGGGCATGGACTGCTCCATTATCTGAGGAGTTGTGAATGGAACTGAGCACTGTGCAATCATCAGCGAACATCCCCAATTCTGATCATGATGGAGGGAAGGTCATTTATGAAGCAGCTGAAGATGGTTGGGGCTAGGACACTGGCCTGAAGAACTCTTGCAGCGATGCCCGGGGGCTGGGATGATTGACCTCCATCAACCACAAACATCTTCCCTTGTGCTAGGTATGACTCCAGCCTATGGAGAATGTTCTACCTAATTCCAATTTTACTAGGGCTCATTGATGCCACACTCGGTCATTCCCACCCCACCTTTGGAATTCAGCTCTTTTATCCATGTTTGGAACAAGGCTGTAATGAGGTCTGGAGCCAAGTAGTCCTGGCGTAACTCAAATTGAGCATTGGTAAGCAGGTGAGCAAGCTAGTTCTGGAGCACGACAGCCAGGATGTTGTCATGGCCCTTAGTCTTTGCTGTATCCAGTGCACTGCACTGCTTCTTGATATCATATGGAGTAATCAAATTGGCTGAGGAATGGCTTCTGTAATGGTGGGGACCTCAGGAGGAGGCCGATATGGATCATCCACTCGGCACTTCTGGCTGAAGATGGTTGCAAACATTTCAGCCTTGTCTTTTGCACACAGGTGCTGGGCTCCACCATTATTGAGGATGGGGATATTCATGGCGCCTCCTCCTCCCGTTAGTTGTGTTATTGCCCACAACCATTCATGACTGGATGTGGCAGGACTACAGAGCTTTGATCTGATTTGTTGATTGTGGGATCGTTTAGCTGTGTCTATAGCATGCTGCTTCCGCTGCTTAGCATGCATGTAGTCCTGTGTTGGAGCTTCCCCAGGTTGGCACCTGTAATGACTCAAGAGTCTGGTTACTGTAAACGCACTCAGGTGCAACCTGATCCATCTTTATCCAGCCCCCAAGAGTGCCTTCGTGACAAAGACACCCAGCTTATATACAGGTGACCAAGCACACATGCCACATGCATACAGCCCGATGACCTCCGACCGTAGTGCCCTCTGGTGTCTGGTGACCCCCAAGCATTAATACATAACAACATCCCCCTTTTAAAATCTTAACAACAGTCTTTTTACAAATTAAGACTGTCTGGGGCTTTCCTCTCATGAGTTGATCATCTCAGTTCAACTTTGGTTCTGGGCGAGCATTCTGAGTCCGTTGAGACTGAGGGCTGAGTAGCCAATCTGATGGGAGTGGTCATGACCACATCAGATACTGAAGGTTCAGAGTCAGTAATGTCAGCAGAATCCTCTGATGAGTGAACAATGGTTGGTTGGTTGGTCACTGGCTGCATCTTCCTCACTTGGTTCCAGTTCATCCGTGTGCCGCAGTTTAACCTGGTCAAGGTGTTTCCTGCATGTTTGTCCATTCATGAGCACAACAATAAACACTCTGTTACCCTCCTTGGCTGTAACAATGCCGGCGATCCATTTTGGATCTTGACCATAGTTCAGTACATAAACCGGATCGTTGACTGAGATGTCACGTAACACGGCAACACGATCGTGACACTATTGCTGACTTTTTCAACACGATCATTCAAATCAGGATGAACAAGGGAAAACCTGGTCTTGAGATTTCTCTTCATCAGTAGTTCAGCAGGAGGAACCCCAGTAAGCATATGAGGTCTTGACCTGTAACTGAGCAATATACATGATAACCGTCTCTGCAGTGAGCCCTGAGTTACAGATGTCATACTTTGCTTGATCGTTTGAATGGCATGCTCTGCTTGACCATTAGAAGCAGGCTTGAATGGAGCTGATCTCACATGTCTGATGCCATTGAGTTTCATGAACTCCTGGAACTCAAGACTTGTGAAACAAGATCCGTTGTCGCTCACAACAATGTCAGGCAAACTATGAGTAGCAAACATGATAAGACGGCTCTCAATGGTAGCTGTAGACGTGCTGGATGACATAATAACACACACTACCTACTTAGAATATGCATCTATTACGACAAAAATCATCTTTCCTAGGAATGGACCCGCAAAATCAATGTGGATCCTCGACCATTGTTTGGATGGCCACGACCAAAGACTCAGCGGAGATTCCGCTGGTACTTTACTTAGCTGCATGCAAGTATTGCACTGATGCACGCATGATTCCAGATCAGATTCAATTCTAGGCCACCATACATGAGACCAAGCAATGGACTTCATCATGACAATACCAGGATGAATGCTATGAAGTTCACATATAAATTTTTCTCTACCTTTCTTAGGCATGATTACACGATTACCCCACAGTAAACAGCCTGACTGAATGGACAGTTCATCCTTGCGACCGTTGTAAGGTTTGGTCTCCTCAAGCATCTCCATAGGTATGGTAGACCAATCACCACTGAGTACACACCGTTTCACAACTGATAAAATAGGATCATGGCTGGTCCAGATCCTAACTTGTTGAGCAGTGACAGGGGTTCCTTCACTCTCAAAAGCATCCATTAGTAACAGTGGATCTGCAGGTTGAGGCATGTCCATCTCAGTTGTGGATAAGGGAAGACCACTCAGTGCATCGGCACAATTCTCAGTAGCAGGTCTATGACGGATGATGTAATCATAGGCAGACAATGTCAGCGCCCACCTTTGAATGCAGGACGATGCATTGGTATTAATACCTTTGTTTTCCGCAAACAATTAAATGAGTGGCTCGTGATCCGTTTCTAGTTCAAAACGAAGACCAGACAGGGACTGGTGCATTTTTTTTACCCCATACACACAGGCCAAAGCTTCTTTCTCTACCATACTGAAAGCTTTTTCCACTTTAGACAGACTTCTTGAAGCATACGCAACAGATTGTAGCTTGCCCGATTCATTTGCTTGTTGGAGTACGCAACCAACCCCATATGGTGAAGCATCACAGGCCAATACAAGACGCTTACACAGATCATAATAAACAAGCAACTTGTTTGATCATAGCAAATTCTTGGCTTTCTCAAAGGCTCTACCTTGAGACGCACCCCAGACCCAGTTGTTGTCTTTTCTTAATAACTCATACAGTAGCTCTAGTAAAGTGCTCAATCTGGGTAAGAAATTACCAAAGTAGTTGAGTAGCCCAAGGAACGAACGCAGCTCCGTCACATTCTGAGGCCTGGGTGCATTTTTGATGGCTTTGGTTTTCGAATCAGTGGGCCTGATGCCATCAGCAGCAATCTTCCTCCCGAAGAATTCGACTTCAGATGCCATGAATACACATTTCTATATGTTGGCCTTCATAGCTAGGGAATTTGAATGCAGGAGCAGGGAGGTCTTACTGCAGTTGTACAGGGCCTTAGTGAGGCCTCACCTGGAATATTGTGTTCAGTTTTGGTCTACTCATCTTAGGAAGGAGGTTCTTGCTATTGAGGGAGTGCAGCGAAGATTCACCAGACTGATTCCAGAGATGGCAGGACTGACATATGAGGAGAGACTGGATCAACTGGGCCTTTATTCTCTGGAGTTTGGAAGGATGAGAGGGGATCTCATAGAAACGTATAAGATTCTGACGGGACTGGACAGGTTAGATGCGGGAAGAATGTTCCCGATGTTGGAGAAGTCCAGAACCAGGGGACATAGTTTTAGGATAAGAGGTAGGCCATTTAGGACTGAGATGAGGAGAAACTTCTTCACTCAGAGAGTTGTTAACCTGTGAAATTCCCTGCTGCAGAGTTGTTGATGCCAGTTCATTGGATATATTCAAGAGGGAGTTAGATATGGCCCTTATGGCTAAGGGAATCAAGGGGTATGGAGAGAAAGTAGGAAAGGGGTACTGAGGGAATGATCAGCCATGATCTTATTGAATGGCGGTGCAGGCTCGAAGGGCCGAATGGCCTACTCCTGCACCTATTTTTTATGTTTCTATGTTTCTATTTCGAGCGTTTCAGCCTGAGCCCCATTTTGTCCGGACGCTGTAGGACTTCTTCAAGATTGTTCAGATGTTCAGCAGTGTCACGACCTGTGACCAGATTGTCATCTTGAAACATGACAGTGCTAGGAACAGACTTCAGTAAACTTTCTCTGAAATATGTCTGCAGCCGACCGAATCCCAAAAGGACAGCTGTTGTAGACGAACAATCCTTCATGGGTTTTGATGCAGGTGAGTTTCTTCGAAGTGTCGATAGGCTCCTGGGTCATATAGGCCTACGTCAGATCCAGTTTCATGAACAACTTTTCACTAGCTAGCATGGCGAATCGGCCATCAGCCCTCGGTAACGGATACTGATCCTGTTTCGAAAATCAGTTAATCGTAACCTTGTAGTCTCCACAAATCCTGACAGTGCCATCACTCTTCAACACAGAAACAATGGGACTAGCCCACTCGTTAAACTCGACCGGTGATATGATCCCTTCATGCCGGAATCTGTCAAGCTCAATTTCAACCTTTTCCCTCATCATGTATGGAACAGACCGAGCTTTGTGATAGACAGGCCTTGCATTGGAATCCAAGTGAATCTGCACCTTGGCTCCCGTAAAATTACCAATGCCCGGTTCAAACAAAGAACTTTTTCAATACTTGAGCACATGACTTTTCATCCACCGAGGACAACACCTTGACATCATTCCAGTTCAGCTTGATTTTCTCGAGCCAATTCCTGCCGAACAGCGTTGGACCATTACCTGGGGCGATCCATAATGGTAGCTCGTGAACCACACCATCATATGACACCTCGATTGCTGCACTGAGTTCCTTAGTGTAAGTACGCAATCTGGCATTGACTGGACTCAGCTTCGGTTTCGCAGCCTTAGTGTCCCACAGCTTGTTGAATGTCCTTTGGCTCATGTTGACTGGCTCGCACCCATACCCAGCTCCATTGATACAGGCACGCCATTCAGCTTCACATGACGACTATCGGCTGGCTCTTGCTCAGGAACGAATACAGTCCATTAACTTCCTCCTCGGGATGCGTATCCGGGCCATTACTGAACTGGTCTTCATCAACCACATGGTGAGCCGCACCACACTTGCTCCATTGTGGACACATCCTGTGAAGATGCCCCACTTTCGAACATCCATTGCATGAGTATTGTCTAAACCGACACTGATGAGGCCGATGATTGGCCCCACAATGCCAACAGGGTGAAATCTGGACCGAACCAGTTGGTGGGCTCTGAGCAGTAGCAGGTTTCGCGTAAGCAGCTCTCCCCGAAAACGACACCATCTTGTTTACATTACTTGCCATGAAACTCCAACTCGTCGATGATATCTGCCTCAAATTATCATCCATTGTCATGCATGCCTGGGCAGTCGCGATGGCCTTTTTCAAATCCAGCGTCTCTGCAGCCAACAGCTTCCTGAGCTGTTGCCTATCACGAAGACATCATGCAGTATGCCTTCCAGCATGTTCCCGAACTTACACGGCTCAGCAAGACATCGCCGGTCGGCGACAAATCCCGACATATCCTGGCCCTCAGCACGAACATGCTTGTAGTAACATAGAAACATAGAAACATAGAAAATAGGTGCAGGAGTAGGCCATTTTGCCCTTCGAGCCTGCACCACCATTCAATATGATCATGGCTGATCATGCAACTTCAGTGCACCATTCCTGCTTTCTCTCCATACTCCTTGATCCCTTTAGCCGTAAGGGCCACATCTAACTCCCTTTTGAATATATCTAACAAACTGGCCTCAACAACTTTCTGTGGTAGAGAATTCTCTGAGTGAAGAAGTTTCTCCTCATCTCAGTCCTAAATGGCTTACGCCTTATCTTTAGACTGTGACCCCTGGTTCTGGACTTCCCCAACATCGGGAACATTTTTCCTGCATCTAACCTGTCTAATCCCATCAGAATTTTATATGTTTCAATGAGATCCCCTCTCATCCTTCTAAATTCCAGTGAATATAAGCCTAGTCGATCCAGTCTTTCTTCATATGTCAGTCCAGCCATCCCAGGAATTAGTCTGGTGAACCTTCACTGCCTCCCTCAATAGCAAGAATGTCCTTCCTCGGATTAGGAGACCAAAACTGTACACAATATTCAAGGTGTGGCCTCACCAAGGCCCTGTACGATTGCATTAAGACCTCCCTGCTCCTATACTCAAATCCTCTCGCTATGAAGGCCAACATGCCATTTGCCTTCTTCATCGCCTGTACCTGCATGCCAACTTTCAATGACTGATGTACCATAACACCCAGGTCTCGTTGCACTTCCCCTTTTCCCAATTTGTCATCATTCAGATGATATTCTGCCTTCCTGTTTTTGCCACCAAAGTGGATAGCCTCACATTTATCTACATATACTGCATCTGCCATACATTTGCCCACTCACCTAACCTGTCCAAGTCACCCTGCAGCCTCTTCCCGTCCTCCTCACAGCTCACACTGCCACCCAGCTTAGTGTCACCTGCAAACTTGGAGATATTATATTCAATTCCTTCGTCTAAATCATTAATGTATATTGTAAATAGCTGGGGTCCCAGCACTGAACCTTGCGGTACCCCACTAGTCACTGCCTGCCATTCTGAAAAGGATCCGATTATTCCTAATCTTTGCTTCCTGTCTGCCAACCAGTTCTCTATCCACATCAATACATTACCCCCAATACCATGTGCTTTAATTTTGCACACTAATCACGGTAGCGTGATATGATGATCCCCTCTTGTGGCTTCAGACGGTTACCCACCAACGTACATAAGTCCTCATACCCTTTTTCCGCCGGACGTACAGATGAGAGAAGATTCTTCATGAGGCCATAAATTTTTGGACCACAAATAGTGAGGAGAACTGCCCTGCGTTTAACTGCGTAGGCCTCTGCCTCCATGCCATTGGCCACAAAATACTGATCCAGGCGGTCGACAAAATCCACCCAATCCTCGCCCTCCATGAATCTCTCCAGGATTCCAACCGTGTCCATTGTGCATGCGAAGGTTCTTAAATTACCTTGTCGCCAATTGTAATGACTCAACAGTCTGGTTACTGTAAACTCACTCAGGTGCAACCTGATCCATCTTTATTCCAGCACAAAAGTGCCAGCATGACAAAGACGCCCAGCTTATATACAGGTGACCAAGCACACATGCCACATGCATACAGCCCGATGACCTCCGACCGCGGCGCCCTCTGGTGTCTGGTGACCCTCAAGCATTAATACATAACAGCACCTCATTTTTAGGTAGGCCTAGTGTTGTACCTTGCATGCTCTCCTGCATTTCTCATTGAATCAGGGTTGGTCCCCTGGCTTGATCGCAATAGTAGAGTGAGGGATATGCCAGTCCATGAGGTTCGAGATTGTGGTGGAATACAATTCTGCTGCTGATGATGGCCCACAGTGTTTATGGATGCCCAGTTTTGAGCTGCTAGATCTATTCTGAATCTATCCCATTTAGTGCAACACAACACAATGGAGGCTGTCTTCAGTGCGAAGACGGGACTTCGTCTCCACAATGACTGTGTAGTGATCACTGCTACCAATGCTGTCATGGACAGATGCATCTGTGACAGGTAGATTGGTGAGGACGAGGTCAAGTAGGGTTTTCCCTTGTGTCAGTTCTCTCACCACCTGCTGCAGGCCCAGTCTGGCAGTTATGTCCTTCAGGACTCAGCCAGCTCAGTCAGTAGTGGTGCTACCGAGCCATTCTTGGTGATGGACATTGAAGTATCTGTACCTACTCACAGTCACATCCTTATTGCACACCGTGCCTACATTCACAGCTATCAACCATGGCAAGGCATATTGTCCACATACATAGCTGGACTCTTGCTCACACAGGCGGAGACGTTGATCCCGCTGGGGGCAACAATGGTTCTTTATCCCCTCTTCTCATCCCACTTCCCCGATAAACCAGAAGGCCTTATCACTTTCCAGCTCCTCATACTGTTTGCCTTCCTTGCTCCATTCCTGCCCCCCTGCCCTAACCTTAACGCGACTCTTGTGCCATTTATGCTTTCAGATAACCATGCAGCAGATGAGCAGGCTGTCCCTGAGCACCCCCAACAGAGTCATGAGAGAGAACAAGAGGGGTATGAGGATGAGGAGGGGAAGGAGGAGGAGCCAAGCACTGCATCACTGCTTCTCTCACCTGCAGGCACCAGCTCAGAATCTGGCACTACGCGGTCCTAAGAGGTTAGTTTAGGACACGGGTATGCACTGGGTGATGCACAGTGGCCTAGCCGGCTGCAGAACGGTCAAGGGGAAAGGGAACCTCGGGAACCATCTCCCTGGAGGACGATTTCGCACACGGGTTCTGTAGCACATGAAGATCTCGATGGGGAGGTGTTCACACAAAGGGTGATGGCCCCACACTCCGACATGATAGGTGCCATGGCAAGGGTGCCCGAGAGCCTGTCAGCTGTGGTAAGGAGTCTGCCTCTCACACTGTATAGAGCTCTATGCATACAATGGAGCCCATTATTGCCAGTGTGCAGACGATGGTGGACTCCCAGAGAGACCATGTGGATCCAAACCTCATGACGTGTGTCATGGACGATGTGGCGGCTTCCATTGCAGCACAGCTGGAAGCCTTAGAGCTGTCATGGTTAATGGGCTGGATTTTTGGCTTTTGTGATTTCGGGGCGGTAATGGTGGCGGGGCGATCCTGATACTGCCTAGGAAAAGTTTGCGCCCTCATCTGCAAATTTCGCCACAAACTGCGATTCCATGATCGGGGGTGCTAAAATCAGGCGTTACACAAGGAAGTTTGTGCACCCCAGCCGAAAATCGCGGCACTAAAAGAGATCAGCATTTTGCACATGCGCAGACATGTTTGACTTTTCCCAGGCACGGTCGGAGCTTTAGGGCACGGTAGTTTCCTGCGCACATGGCGCAGATGACCCAGCCCACATCTGAGATTTCAGGAGAGATGGCCGTTGAAAGGAGGTGGCCTGCACTCCATCTGGTTTGGGGGGGGGGGGAGGTCGTTGCCCAGCATTTTTAAGAGAATCCGGCGTGAGATAGCACAGGAGGTGTCAGCAGCAGACACGGAGGCCAGAACTGGCACGCAATGCCGCATGAAGTTCAACGACCTCACGCGGTCTGTCAGGGTGAGTACCCGTCACACCCTAAATGCCATGCTTGCAAGATCAATGTCTCACACACTGGCCCTGAAATTCCGGTCGGAGGCGTCCTTCGGACAAATGCCTCAGACCCGGAATGTTTTTACGAAAGTACCTGATGGTCCCGGAGGTGGAGCTCTTCTTTTCCCGTGCGTCGCAGTGCACGCCCCCGTCTTCGAGGTACGGACGGAAAAGCTGAAGTCACGTGGGTCTGGACAACCAATCACGGTACAGTGTTCTCATTGATAATAATGGGAACTCCGTATCTCCGAGTTCCCATTACTATCAATAAGAATAACCCCCTAAAACACCCAAACACAACATAATTAAAAAAACACCTCACAATTTTAAAATTAATTGAAATTAAAGTTAATTAAATGTTTTAGAAAATAAAAATATTTCTTGAATTTTTTTTTAAGTGTTTTAATAAGGTTTAAAATAAATTTAGTGGACAAGGTTTTTAACATAAAAATGTGTTTTTAAATGTTATTTTTATATGTTTTAAAACTCTTACACTGGTAAAAGTAGGCTATACGTCTGCTTTTACCAGGAGCAAGAGTTTGAATGACATTCGCTGGACATGAGTTGAGCAAATAGCCCAATCTTTCCCACGCAAATGTCCTTCCTGTGAGGGTGTGGAGGATCTGTCAAGAGAAATCTTGACAGATCGGAAAAGCCGGTTTTTGGCGCACGCGCATTGCGGGCCAAAAAACGACTTTTGCGAGGCCTCACCAGGTTCGTACCCATTCCGTTTGGACCCGGCAAGGCCGGGATTTCAGGGCCAATGTCTTTGATGGAACTGCCCCTTCTCAATGTGTTGCGGGCCATGGTATGTGTTGTAGAATGCAGCAGAAAGCTGAAGGCTCACTTCTCCAGCCATTGCCTCTGCATTCAGGATGCACCTACCCTCTTGTACCCTAATCATTGTCAAGCCTCCTTGTACTCCACTCCCACTGCTGATATGCAATTTATAAACATCACCCTGAATCGCGATGCTAGCTGCCTCTCGCCTCCACCCAATCTTTGAAAAACCTCAGTCACCAGCCCCACAGATTGAAGTGAAGACATTTGCACATCCACACAGTTGCAGCTATTGAACTATGGAAGGCATATGTGGCACAACAGGAGGTGGACCCTTACTGAACCCTTCCCATTGTTCTTATTGCAGGCCAAACTCTCCCACAACAGACGGGAGCAAGCAATACCAAACAGGAGGCGGACAGCCGGAGCTCACTGATGTGGAACAATGAGTGTCAGCCCTCATGGGCACCCCAGTTCGGACAGTGGATGGGGGCGATGCCGAACTCCCTTCGGGTAGTGAGTGTGTGAATGGAAGACGTGACTGATGTGACTTCAATGACCCTGAATATGAAGTGGTCTAGCTCCTTTATGTATACATGTCTACTCTGCCCCCTACCCTACGGCTAACCCCATCATTCCATCCATTTCACAGGCCATATCACAGCGCAAAGCTGAACTGGGAGACAACTCAAAATCTGCAACATTCCATTAATAAATTTATTAATAATCAGTAAAGACATATACAACAACAATATTAACTATTCACCTTTGTGCAAACCCTTATTTCCCCTCTTTGCAGGGCCTTTTCCTAATCTACTGCTCCTACGTAATGTCTCCCCAGTAGCTGCAGCAGGGCTGATGGCAGGCTGCTGAGTGTGCGTGCAGGAGACTACAGATGGCCTTGCAGGATGCCCTCACCCAACTCTGGGCCTAGAAGGCCCGGCTGTAAACTGCACCACCTCAGGCTGGGCAGCGGCAGTCTGGGCTGGCTGGATGACAGGCAGCAACAATTGCAACGGCGGAGTGGCAGTGGTGGGATTAGGAATGCTGTCATCCTGAGAGAGGACAGCGGGTTCCTGCTCCACTGACCCACTGGCACTCGCCAGGACAGCACCTCACCACCCCGACTGTGATTGCCTCATCAGACTGTGATTCGCATGAATTTAACCCCAGATCCCCGTTGCTCACCACATCCCCATCAGCCCCTGTCACAGGCCATATCACATTGCAAAGTTGAAATGAGACAAAAGAATCCAAATTTAATTAATAAATTTATCGAAAAATCAGTGAACACATTTTACAAACAAAAATATTAACTATTCACCCTTGTGCAATCCCTTAGTGCCTCTCCTTACTATGGCCTTGCCTACTCCAGTGCTCCTACAAAGTCATCATCATCATCATCATCATCATAGAAACATAGAAACACAGAAAATAGGTGCAGGAGTAGGCCATTCGGCCCTTCTAGCCTGCACCGACATTCAATGAGTTCATGGCTGAACATGCAACTTCAGTACCCCATTCCTGCTTTCTCGCCATGTCCGTTGATCCCCCTAGTAGTAAGGACTACATCTAACTCCTTTTTGAATATATTTAGTGAATTGGCCTCAACAACTTCCTGTGGTAGAGAATTCCACAGGTTCACCACTCTCTGGGTGAAGAAGTTTCTCCTCATCTCGGTCCAACATTGGGAACATTCTTCCTGCATCTAACCTGTCTAAACCCATCAGAATTTTAAACGTTTCTATGAGGTCCCCTCTCATTCTTCTGAACTCCAGTGAATACAAGCCCAGTTGATCCAGTCTTTCTTGATAGGTCAGTCCCGCCATCCCGGGAATCAGTGTGGTGAACCTTCGCTGCACTCCCTCAATAGCAAGAATGTCCTTCCTCAGGTTAGGAGACCAAAACTGTACACAATACTCCAGGTGTGGCCTCACCAAGGCCCTGTACAACTGTAGCAACACCTCCCTGCCCCTGTACTCAAATCCCCTCACTATGAAGGCCAACATGCCATTTGCTTTCTGAACCGCCTGCTGTACCTGCATGCCAACCTTCAATGACTGATGTACCATGACACCTAGGTCTCGTTGCACCTAAAAATCAGGCGCAAATCATGTGGAAACTTGGGCCCATAGTGTCAGTATCTGAGCTGGTGCCTGCGGGTGAGAGATGCAGTGACACAGTGTGTTCTTGCTCCTCCTCCTCTCCCGCCTCGCTCTCTCTGTGCCCTCAGGGACAGGCTGCTCAGGTGCTTGCTCATGATCTGAAAGCATAAAGACACAAGAGTCGGGTTAAAGTGAGGGGAGGGGGGCAGGAAGGGAGAAATGAATGAATAAAGCATAATTAGCTGGAAAGTGCAAAATGTTTGTGGG
Organism: Pristiophorus japonicus; assembly: GCF_044704955.1. Taxonomy (NCBI): domain Eukaryota; kingdom Metazoa; phylum Chordata; class Chondrichthyes; family Pristiophoridae; genus Pristiophorus; species Pristiophorus japonicus. The sequence continues at coordinate 61,426,427 of NC_091996.1, read as the reverse complement.
GTGAGGGGGGAGTGGGATGTGAGAAGAAGGAGTAGGGATGAAAGAGTAGGGGGTTAACGATGCTGGTGGCCACGGCGCCCACCACCTGGCCCCCAATAATCTGCAGAACTCTATTCTCCAGTGCAGACAGTGGTTGGGTGTCAGCTTGTTCTCTGCCCTGTGTGCTCCTGCTCTCTCCTGTTGTGAGCCACCTTGGCCTGCAAGAGAAAGGAAAGTGTGTAAGTGTGGAGCAATGTGTTTGGGTGATGCGCCTGCCACAGTTGAACAGCTGTCATTGTGTGCAAGGTGTGAGATGTGGGTGTGAGTGTTGGTAGGTAGTGATTGTTGGTGGGTGAATGCTGGGGGTGTGGTGCTTTGGGCAGTGTGTAAAGACTGTGGTTCAGATGATGGTATATAGCATTTGTTGAAGCAGTCACTCACCCTGACCACCCGAGTGAGGTCGTTAAATTTCTTCCTGAACTGTATGTGGGTCCAGGGGACCACACTACTGCCCGAGATGCACTGCCTGAGACGCACTGTGCTATCTTTCTATCTCTCTCTCTCTCTCTCTCTCTCTTGAATTAGGACTCCAATCATTTTTTTTGAGCAGTGAACATGAATTTTGCATGCAGTCTAAAGCCTGGCACTAATTCTCCAACTTTTCTAATGACACCGTCCATTCCTGGGCTATTATGAATTTCTAGCCCTAGTATGCAGATACAGCAGGAAAATAGGAAGGCAAATGGCATGCCGGCCTTTATTGCAAGTGGGCTGGAGTACAAGAGTAAGGAATTCTTGCTACAATTGTACAGGGCTTTGGTGAGACCATACCTGGACTACTGTGCACAGTTTTGGTCTCCTTATCTGAGGAAGGACATACTTGCCAGAGACAGTGCAACAAAGGTTCACTAGATTGATCCCTGGACTAAGAGGGTTGTCCTATGAGGAGAGGTTGAGTCGATTGTGCCTATACTCTCTGGAGTTTAGAAGAATGAGAGGTGATCTCAGGAGGGCTTCTGAGGGGCATTGACAGGGTAGATACAGGGTTGAGAGGTTGTTTTCTCTGGCTGGACAGTCTTTTAGTGGGTGACATAGTCTCAGAATAAGAGGTTGACCATTTAAGACGGAGCTGAGATGGAATTTCTTCATTCAGCGGGTTGTGAATCTTTGGAATTCTCTACCCCAAAGGACTGTGGATGCTGGATCATTGAGTATATTCAAGGCTGAGATGGGTAGATTTTCGGACTCTAGGGGAATCAAAGGATATGGGCATAGGGCGGGAAAGTAGAGTTGAAGTCGACGATCAGCCATGATCTTGGTGAGTGGCGGAGCAGGCTCGATGGGCCATAGAGCCTATCCTGCTCCTAATTCTTATGTTCTTATGTTCTTACAATATGGGCTAGAACCTCCACTTTTTTTGTATGTTTAACGCCCGCTTAATGCCCATTTTACTGCTGAAATGACATACAATGCCCATGTATCGCCCATTTTGGCACAAAATGGAAACTGATGGGCTTTTTTAGGAGATTTATTGCCGAGTGTTACTTTCCTCATGTGCTTAACGTCGGGAAAAAATATTACTGCCCGCCCACCTTTTTTGGGCGGAATCAGCAGAATGGGCGAAATCAACGCCCATAATATCGCCCAGTATTACTTTCCGCACGGAATTAACGCCGAGATTCAATATTATCGCCGGCCCACTGTTTTTTATCGTAAAGAGCATAGTTACCCAAACTAGCGGCCATGGAGATCGCCCATCGTCAATTTCACCACCTCGCACACATATTGCCCACAATATCGCTCGCTCAAAAAACCGCCCACAAAAAGTGGAACAAACCAGAACGAACACCAGCGGTGTGGCTGGCATTTGTTAAATCCCATTCTTACGTGAGGAGCTGATATCTGAAAGCTTTGCCTGAAAGAGCTCTGATGGGAGTGACAACGCTGACACACTACTGTGTGTGTGCAGCTCAGACATCAATGGTGCCCATCAACTTGGTGCCAGTTAAAGTTTACGTTGATTGATGTTAAGTTGTATTTAACCCTTTCATGGTAAGGAATCACCAGTGTGTAACGGTCGAGCTATCTGAGACAATGCGCAACAAGGTTATGTTCAATAGGCGGTACAGCAGGCGGTGAAGAAGGCAAATGGTATGTTGGCCTTCATAGCTAGGGGATTTGAGTATAGGAGCAGGGAGGTCTTACTGCAGTTGTACAGGGCCTTGGTGAGGCCTCACCTGGAATATTGTGTTCAGTTTTGATCTCCTAATCTGAGGAAGGATGTTCTTGCTATTGAGGGAGTGCAGCAAAGGTTCACCAGACTGATTCCCGGGATGGCGGGACTGACATATGAGGAGAGACTGGATCAACTGGGCCTTTATACACTGGAGTTTAGAAGGATGAAAGGGGATTGCATAGAAACTTACAAGATTGTGACAGGACTGGACAGGTTAGATGCAGGAAGAATGTTTCCGATAATGGGGAAGTCCAGAACCAGGGGACATAGTCATAGGATAAGGGGTAAGCCATTTAGGACTGAGATGAGGAGAAACTTCTTCACTCAGAGAGTTGTAACCTGTGGAATTCCCTACCGCAGAGAGTTGTTGATGCCAGTTCATTGGATATATTCAAGAGGGAGTTAGATATGGCCCTTACGGCTAAAGGGATCAAGGGGTATGGAGAGAAAGCAGGAAAGGGATATTGAGGGAATGATCAGCCATGATCTTATTGAATGGTGGTGTAGGCTCGAAGGGCCAAATGACCTACTCCTGCATCTATTTTCTATATTTCTATGTTAATAACAAAAGTTTAATACCAACATCGGTCTGAAATCATAAGTATCACAGCCAATAACACCCAATCCCCGCCCATACCCCACTTTTTCTACCATTGACATAAATCACATGTTCAACATTTCCAGCAACACAGAATATAAAGGCAAAGCAGGAGCATGGTCCCCAGCCCACATACATTGCAACAAATTGCATACACCCAGATGGAGATACAACAAAGCCATCACCTGCAGACATGCACCTCACTTTCCTTCCCCCCTCTCCTTCTTCTCCCCACCTCTACCCCATTCCCTCCTTGCTCCACGGCACCTGGCCGAGGAGATCCTCAGGCGGTGCCTCATTGGTGGGATGAAGGCAGATGTGGTCGTTGCACAGGTACAGGAGCGGGGGGTACCGAGGTTGCAACATTCTCTGATGCAGAAGCAGGATCTTGGTCCTTGCTCTCATCTGTCGTTCGCAGTGGAGGTGCGGAACCTAGGGGTGGAGTGCCGCGCCCGGGGACCACTGGGAGGCCTGTGGCAGCAGTGTTCCAGGCTATCACATCCAGGGACTCCGCCATGCATGGAATGTACTTGGTCATGGTGGCCAGGTGTCGGGATATGCCCCCCAATGCTTTGATGAGCTTCAATGTCTACAGTACTCCTGGACAACTGTATCATCTCTCCGCTGTCATGTTGCACTCGTGGAACAGACCTGCCGCGTCCACGAGGCCTCTGCGGGGTTGGCGCCGTCCTGGGGACAAATGGGGTGCCCTGTGGAGAGATGCTTGGGGCCGGTACCTCCAGAGTGGAGGAGGGAATGAACGGAGGACCACTAGATGGCCTTGGGGTGGAATGGCTTCTGGAGTGTAGTGATGCAGGTTCCTCGAAGTCTGCGCTCTCATCCGTTGAGAATAGACCCAGCGGATTGACGGGCGACAATCGGAGCTCCTCAGCACCAGATGTAGTAGGATCGTCCACCGACTCCTGCCCCGTGCCCCCACCTTCTGACCTGTGTGGCCTTGCCTTCAGCCGCGCTGCTGGCTGAGCTGCAAGACACAAATGAGGTTATTAGAGGAGAAGGGGGTGCTAGGGTGACAAGGTGAGTCCAGCGCTACACACAGCATATGCATGACAAAAGCACCATCGCTCTCAAAATCATCGCAGACATCACATTTCATGACCATCAACACATTGTGCATTGCAATGATTTTCATTAGGCCAGCATTATTTCTATGACACTTTTAGAAATCATCTATCATATATGATTGTTCGGATATGAGTAGGTGTGGCATCTATAGACTTTGCATGACGCAATGGTGTAAGCTTTACTCACGTGACATCACTTCAGGGTCTGCAGATGTGTCCGTGGCTGTCCGGGGATGCTTCCCCACGACACACTCCGCCATCTCTGTGATGTCGCTGGGGACTGGTGGCCCCCCACCCGTTCGCCTCTGCACAGACCTCATCGTCACTAGCTTCTTCTGTAAAAGGTGACAGGACGACATGGCATGAGATCATTGCATGATATCATTGCTAGGTATGTCACAGAGACTGATACAACACTTAACCAACAGATCTAATCATGATTATTATGATTATTATCATTCTTTACCTAAAGACCTACACCATGACCGCAGGCTTTGAGTAAAGCATTCCCGGTAAAAGTGCAAGACCTCACATCTGCTGATAGTCACTCTTGACTGTTACAAATCAAATTATATAAATACATAAGTACATGTAAATTAATGTAATACTTACTCTTGCGGATCCCACAAGGTCGTTCCATTGTTTGCGGCATTGGTTGCCCTCACGCACCTCGTTGGTCGCCGACAAGACCACCTCTGCTATCTCGGTCCATATCTTCAGGTAGGCCTTTGGGTTGGGCTTCCCACGCCCTCCCTGTGTCAAATCACCCCAGCGTAACTCGACCTCCTGCAGGAGGGAGGTATTTGCCTTGTCCGAGAACCTCCTGGCTCTTTTGCGGCCTCCAACGTGCTTCTCTCCCACCTCTCTCCAGCGTCAGTCTCCACAGCGTGCTGTGATGCCTCCTCCTCTCTCTCCATTATAGGCCAAATTTGGTCAAATATGTGGCTGGTATTAGCTAATTTTTGTTTGCCTACTTGCTGTGAAGCTCTAAAGTCTCCCTCCTTCCTCCCAAAGCAGCCACACCACACCCAGCCACGCCTTCAGTCCCTCTGAGCTCCCTCTCTCCCTGTCTCCTCTTCGGCGCATGTCATGGTGACTCTTGACCTCCAGAATCGCGGGAATCGAGCGTTGCCATGCCGTTGCTAAGGACGGCCACACTTTACGGCAGAAGGTCAAAAAAATTTAATCTTACCACCCATTTTATATCGCTCGTGGTAACGCCCATTTTCAGAAGTGTAGACTAGGGGTCCCCACGCTTAGAATGGCGCACTCCCGTGAGATGCGCGACATTTTAGAAGAAAATCCGCGCCTAAAACTTACCTAGATATTTTCCCCGCTCCCCAGGGCGTCTTTGGCCTCGGTGCAGCGCACCACATCCAGTGGGGGGGCGGAGCCAGGTCCCGGTGCTGAAAACAGTGCCGGGACCTGTGCACATGTGCACTAGAGTGTGTGCGCATGTGCAGTAGCTCCTCACCCCCAAATCTCTGCAGGCTGTGTGGGAGGGGCCCGGAGCATACCGCCCCTAGCCCTTGCCGAATGGGCTCCCCGTCGCAGCCTGCGAGGGAACAGTGCCTGATGTAAAAGAACAGATTTACAGCAAAGAATGGCTTGACCCCATCGCTGATTGGTGTGATCCGAAGGGATTCCCATGGTGTTGCCCAGGTGCATTTTGTTACTGGGAACAAGATCCTCAGGATACTGAAGTCCAAGGGGTTGGCTCCAGACCTTCCAGAGGATTTGTACCATTTGATCAAGAAGGTACTTCCACATTCCCCCCTCCTCTCCCCACCCCCCCCCATCGCCTCCCCCCTCCTCCCCCTCTTCCCCCTCCCCCTCTCTCCCCCTCTCCTCTCCCCTCCTCCTCTTCCCTCTCCTCCCCACCCCCCTCCTCCCCCTCTGCCCCCCTCCCTCTCTCTCCCCCCCTCCTCCTCCCCCTCCTCTCTCCCCCCCAGCCTCCCAGCCCACTGCCTTCCCTTCACATAAAGGTAGGACTTCTATTTTTTATTTGTTATTGCTTGATTGATTGCTTATTACTTTGGTCTTGGTACTTTAGGTGCAGGCTTCCTTCTATTTTTTATTTGTTAATTAATTGCTTATTACTTTTTGTGCTTTGTTTAGTGTTTTGTAAGTCTTGGTGCAGGTCATCTCAGCTTCCTTGTATTTTTTATTTGTTGTTGAATGCGTATTTTTGTGCTGGTGCTTTAAATGTACTGCTTTGTTTAGTGCTTAGTGCTTTAAATAAACTTATGTTGTTGTGAAGGTGTTTAGTGCTTTGGAAAATCCTCTAACTTCCCTTCCCCTCCTCTATCTCAGGCTACCTGCGTTGATTTCTTAAGTCTCCGTAAGGTTTTTCTGAGCATACAAAAGTGGACACATACGCTGGCCTAAGTTAGTTTGGAGTAACTTTTCGCTGTCTAAACTTGCTTAAATGGCCACAAAAGGCATAAGTGGCTGGTAACGCCCCCTTTTGAAAAAAAAACTCAACTAAAAAGAAACTGAACTAACTCACTTAAACTGGAGCAAACTAACTGGGGAGAATTGTGATTTTTAAGATACTCCAAAAAAAACTAGTTGCTCCAAAAAAATAGGAGCAACTCCTGGGGAAACTTGGGCCCTAGGTGCTTTGAGAATGGGCAAGAAGCCGGCGATCTGAAACCCCTTTTTTACTGACCACGCCGGAAATATCGCCCATTTTTGGATGATAACCACAAAAGTGGAGGTTCTAGTCCTATATCCTTAAACACAATCCCTCTTCACACTGTATCCCGAAACTCCAGTCAGTCCTTTATTCTCAAACTCCCAGCTAATAATGGTGTTCATACGGCTGTCCTTTCTGTTTTTTCCTTCCTATTTGAACAGAATTTTGATAAGCAAACTCTCTCAAATCTTTTGTTTCTTCTTACCCATTGTAATTGTGTGTGGGTGATGTAGAGGGCCTTGTTTGTGCGGGAGGTGCTGCTATTGTTTGCAGCCTGGGCTGAGGGTGCTGCAGTGGAGGTAATGAGCTGACACAGGACAACAGCGCCACTCACTGTACAACTGAAGATTTTAAACACTGCGGCTTCTGTCTTTTCTCAATAAAGACTCTGCGGATCGCTCTCCGTGGTATCGCCAGCTGCTGTCAGAATGTTTACACAGAGCGGATAAACTGACATTTTAAATTTTGTCTCCAAATGTTACTTATAGACCTAGAGTAAATATCTCACCCCAAGAATGTGTACAGAGAAAATGATTAATGCATTGTCAAATTATGACTGTACCTTAAGACCACCTAATGTCTCTTGAAAGTCCTTGTGCACTGATGCTGTACAGGGGGACTTTATGCCGAGGTTTAAAAATTGAAGGGCTGAAGTTACTTGAGTTAATTTTGCCCTAACAATAGTCACTGTGCTTCGAAGTAACTTCTTGTGTGTGAAGTGCTTTGAGATGTTTCTGGGGAGCATGGAAAGATTTTTAATTGAAATGAGCAATAATTGATGCAAGGTACAGGGCGGGGAGGCTGGAATATGGACTGGAGGGATCGTAGAAGAGAGAATGGAGAGAGGTTTGGGAATGTGAGTGGAGAGGGGCTTGGGACACAGAATGGAGAGGGATCATAAAACGGAATGGAGAGGGATCATACAATAGGGAATGGAGAGAGGTTTGAGAATGTGAATTGAGAGAGGCTTGGGACATGGACTGGAGAGGGATTGTACCACAGGGACTAGAGAGGGACTTGGGACACGGAATGGAGAGGGATCATAAAACGGATTGGAGAGAGATTTGAGAATGTGAATGGAGAGAGGCTTGGGACATGGACTGGAGAGGGACTTGGGACAGGGACTAGAGAGGGACTTGGGACAGGGACTAGAGAGGGATCTTAAGACGGAATGGAGAGAGATTTGGGAATGTGAATGGAGAGGAACTTGGGACAGGGACTGGAGAGGGATTGTACCACAGGGAATGCAAAGAGGTTTGGAACAGGGAATGTAGAAGGGGCGGAGGGCAGAGAATGGAGAGGATGCTTGGAAAGGAGAGGGAGTATGTGATAGGGAATGGAGACAGTGTCTCCAGGAAATGCAGAGGGTTTTGAGACAGAAAGTGGAGTATCTCAAAGGAGCAGCTCTGCCCCACCCATTTTCTGAGTGTGACATTTTTGTTTTCCTTTACCAGCATCCTTGTGGCTTCTCCAAGTAAGAATAACACTTAGTAATTTATGGGCAGTTGGTGCTTTGGAGTTGGTGATATTTTAAGCCCCGTTCCTAGTTTTCCACAGAACAAAATTATTCTTAAAATGGAACTACTTACCATGCCATTATTAACTTGGCCCAGTCGGTAACACTCTCGCGCTGAGTCAGAAAGTCATGGATCTAAGCCTCATTTCTGGATTTGAGCACATAATCTCGGCTGACCTTTCAGTGCAGCACTGGGGGAATGCTGCACTGTCAGAGGTATCCCGTTACATTTGTTGAAGAAGAAGATATGAGTTTTCCTGGTGTCCTGGCCAATGTTCCTCCCTCATTCAGCACTGAAAAACCGATCATCTGATTGCTGTTTGTGGGACCTGGCTGTGTGTAAATTGGCTGCCTTGTTTCCCTGTGAAACATTAATGACTAATTCCAACATGTTAAATAAATGCAAGTTCTTTCTTCCTTCTTCCTTAAATTGTTGATCATGTTCAGGAAAGATAGAAGGGTGCTGGCACCATTCTGGGTTTGGGTTGAGACACATTGTGGGGCCCATGTTAGAGAGGGATTTTCTATCCATCTGTCTGTACCATCCTTGCCCTGGGTTTTCTGGATGATATTAAAATTACATACAATATACTGCACCGAAACAGGCCAATCGATCCAAATGGGCAAAGTTGGTGTTAATGCTCCCAGCCCTCTTCATCTCACCCTGTCAGCATAACCCTCTAGTCCTTTCTCCCTCATGTACTTATCTAACTTCCCCTTAAAGGCATCTATGTTATTGCTTGTGGTTAGCGAGGTCCACGTTCTAACCACTCTCTGGGTAAAGAAGCTCCTCCTGATTGGTTTTATTAGTGACTATCTAAGGTCTAGAAAAATGAGCCCCAGCCTGTTCAGTATTTCCAGGGAAGAGGATTTTCCTCTTGAAGTACCCATCCTGCCGAGTTTCTGCCCATTTTGTTATCTGTACTGATCGTTGGGCGTAACCAAATACGGCAACAATAATGGCAACGATAGGTCACATATTCCAACATTACATCATAGCATTGCTGGGCATAAGGAATGGTGGCATATTATGGGAATTCAGCATCGTCAGCGGACTGCAGAGACCTATTAAAAAATCAAAGGCCCACCCCAGGAAATGCAATCTATTGCAATGGTGTCAATTTCAACTCCCCTACTAGCACTTCACAGGAACGTAGAAGCATGAGGAGGCCATTTAAACCATCAAGCCTGTACTGCCATTCAAATAGATCATGGCTCTGGATGTTTTGTCGCTGGAGTGTTAGCTATAGCTCAATGGGTAGCACTCTCACCTCTGTGTCAGAGATTGTGGGTTCAAATCCCACTCCAGAGACTTGAGTACAAAATCCAGGCTGATACTCAAGTGCAGTGCTGAGGGAGAGCTGCACTGTCGCAGGTGCTGTCATTCAGATGAGACGTTAAACTGAGGTGCACAGTTCTCTCAGATGCGCATAAAAGATCCCATGGTGCTATTTCAAAGATGAGCTGGGGAGTTCTCTCCAATGTTCAACCAACATCACAAAAAACACGCTATCTGGTCATTATCATACTGCTGTTTGTGGGAACTTGCTGTGCGCAAATTGGCTGCTGCATTTTCTACATTACAACAGTGACTACATTTCAAAAGTACTTCTTTGGCTGTAAAGCACTTTGGGACGGCCTGAGGTCATGAAAGGTGCTATATAAATGCAAGTCTTTCTTTCTAGCAAAAATGTATCGCTCCCACTCTTGAAAGTTCCAATCGATCCAGCATCCACAGCTTATTCGGGAAGAAAATTCCACATTTCCACTACCCTTTGTTACTGAGGCCAGATGCTTTCTCCCAGCCTGGAGAAGAAGGCCCCTTTAAGCTGCTGAAGGAACCAGATTCCCACAGCAACAGGGATTTCCCCTCCCCTCCCACTTCAAACTGAGCCCCTCAGTACATTTACAAATACTCCCCACCAAAAACAACATTTATATTTGGCTGAACAAGGGAAATCCTCCAAGGTCAGCAGCACGGGATTTGGCAGCTCTCCCCCTTCCTCCCACACCCACTCCACAGTTATAGTGACACAGTTGTGTCCATTCCCAACACTGACACACTCACACTGAGTGGGCGGAGTCCATTCCCAACACTGACACACCCACACTGAGTGGGCAGAGTCCATACCCAACACTGACATAGCCACACTGAATGGGCGGAGTCCATTCCCAACACTGACACACCCACACTGAGTGGGCGGAGTCCATACCCAATACTGACACACCCACACTGAGTGGGCGGAGTCCATTCCCAACATTGACACACCCACACTGAGTGGGCGGAGTCCATACCCAACACTGACACACCCACACTGAGTGGGCGGAGTCCATTCCCAACATTGACACACCCACACTGAGTGGGCGGAGTCCATTCCCAACATTGACACACCCACACTGAGTGGGCGGAGTCCATTCCCAACATTGACACACCCACACTGAATGGGCGGTGTCCATTCCCAACACTGACACACCCACACTGAGTGGGCGGAGTCCATTCCCAACACTGACACACCCACACTGAGTGGGCGGAGTCCATACCCAACATTGACATAGCCACACTGAATGGGCGGAGTCCATTCCCAACACTGACACACCCACACTGAGTGGGCGGAGTCCATACCCAACACTGACACACCCACACTGAGTGGGCGGAGTCCACACCCAACACTGACACAGCCACACTGAGTGAGCGGAGTCCATACCCAACACTGACACACCCACACTGAGTGAGCGGAGTCCATACCCAAAACTGACACACCCACATTGAGTGGATGGAGTCCATTCCCAACACTGACACACCCACACTGAGTGGGCGGAGTCCATTCCCAACACTAACACACCCACACTGAGTGAGCAGAGTCCATACCCAACACTGACATAGCCACACTGAGTGGGCGGAGTCCATACCCAACACTGACACACCCACACTGAGTGGGCGGAGTCCATTCCCAACACTGACACACCCACACTGAGTGGGCGGAGTCCATTCCCAACTATGACACACCCACACTGAGTGGGCGGAGTCCATTCCCAACAATGACACACCCACACTGAGTGGGCGGAGTCCATACCCAACACTGACACACCCACACTGAGTGGGCGGAATCCATTCCCAACAATGACACACCCACACTGAGTGGATGGAGTCCATTCCCAGCGCTAACACCCTCCGCATGATCAGCACAACATTTCAGTCACAGATAAATTAAATATTTCCACACAGAGAAAGAAAGAAAGTATTTTGGAGAAAAACACATTTGGAAAGTCACTGAGAGTTGGTCACTGTGCTTGATGCTTCTATGACAGTCTATGTATCGGCCCTTTGTACCAACCAAAAACCAGCAGCCACTCTCAAATTCTGTTTGAATTTTTAACGCTCAATAATTTCAACAAGAGATAAGAAGGCAATGAGATTGGTGAAAGAAAGATCAAGCGATATAGCAAAGAGTGGTGACAGAACTTGTTACCAGCTGAGTGTTTTAGCATAGCAATAAATATCATGTTATCCCGACCTGGAGGCAGCACTCACCGCATTCCATAATAACAGCTGTCCAATGAGGAGAGCCCGTTCAGTTCACCAAGCCACAGACGATCAGAAGCTTTACCTCATACATTCACCTTACCACGCCTGCAGTGAAGCACCAGAGTGATAGACATCCCAGACCAGCCCAGCCCAACTACAAACTAAAAACTTCAAGGTGGGAGGATCTTCTAAGATCTACAATCCTGTTAACTTCAGACTGGACAGCAAGACTTCATTTATTAACTTATGGAGACACCTGAGAGAAGGAATGGGTTTGGCAATAATAAAGCAACATTTAACATATGCTTGTGAGAGGGGCAGTTTACATTTATGTGCTGGACATAGCACAGTGTCTCATGGCTGCATTGTGGGGATGTAAGGGGCCTCTCGATGATATGATGGGCTTGCGAAGGTGCAGCTGCACTCCTTTACATTGCCGGGGTCCACACACCTGTCCACATACATTGGCCCATGGTCCCAAATACCACCAGCACAATCGGGGGTGGAGGGGTGCAGGGTGTTTATCACGAAACTGGATCTTGGGCCTCCCAATGGAGCTGCCTGTGAATCTGCCCAATTGGAAACCAATTAGAGACCCCTTATGTTCATTAACTCTGGTAAATACAGCCACAGAAGGAGACCATTTGGTTCCATCGTGTCTGATCCTTGATCATTGATTGTGCAAAACTGATCCCTACTGCCCTGCTTTCTCCCTAGAGCCCCGAATCTTTTTCTGCTTCAAATATTTATCTACTCTTCCTTTAAAAGGTACAATGGTTTCTGCCTCTGCTGTTTCCTGTGGTAAAGCACTCCATGCTTCAACAATTCTCTGCCTTAAACAAATGTCTCCTGTCCTCGCTCCCTTATTTTAAATTGATTTTGTCTAGTCGCTGATTCCCCAATCAAGGAAATAGTCTTTACCAATTCACTTGATCAAACTCCTCATAATTTTAGAAACTCTATTCAATCTCCTCTTAGTCTTCATCGCTCCAATAGAAATAGTCCCAGTGTCTCAGGTCCCCACACATCCAAATTGTCCGTGAACCTTTCCAATGATCGCTTTCTATAATACACAGATTCGGGTCACCCTTGGGAGCAGATCAAACTGCTGCTAAAATACCACAACCCATATCAATGATAATCCCCATGATAACAGGAGCCGTGAACCACTATATGTGGGCAGATGTCTGTGGACAGATGTCTTCATCCAGACAGTATGAAGGAGAGCGCTGTACAAGCCCTCCGCATCATCTGAGAGGGCCCCTTGCACTATCATGTTGCAGCAAAGCCAGGTTATAGTATGTCTGATGCATCATTTTAACTTAAACAATGCCAAATATATGGTCTGCCATTCCTGCCCCCAGTTAGTTCGAACCCCAGGCAAGTCTTGCTGGAGCTGGATCTTTACTGGACTCGTGGATATCAAGATAGAATAGAAAAGGGAGGCTGGATTAACTGAACTGGAGCTACTAAAATAAAAGATCATCCTTTTTGATAGGATTTGAAAGAGATCTAAATAGAGAAGGTAAAATGCTAACATTCAAATACTGACACTCCCTGTTAAATAAAATCGGGAGGGATGGCCATGAAGTCCCCAGGACAATGTTGGGGCAACTCACCTCAGGAGACACAGATGTATGTACTGAAAACCTGGGACCATTGAGCAAGGATGAGTCAGTGGAAGCATGGGTCCTGCCCCATGGCCTCTGGCAAAAAAATATAATTTATTTGCTTGCTTTTCACAAAGGTAAATATAGAGAGAGTCCTTTCAACCCCTCTAGATTATCCTTCTATAGGAACCTAACAGCCTCTCAATAAACCATCCAGCTGCCTCTGAATGGTTCCAGAGCTTTTGGGGCTAAAATTGGTCTTTGCCAAGTGGCACAAAACAGCCTGTTGGTGAATCGACAGCCTGGTTTAAAAGGCCGCCCATCTTCTTTTCCATTGAAGTTAGGGGTAAAAAAAATCAGGAGTGATGTAAAGCAGCCTGCCGATTCATGATGAGCCCATTTCACACATACTGGTAAAGCTCAATTTCATGTCCACTACCCCTACCTTGGGGTCTTTTCCAGGTGTTAATAACTCTCATTTTCATTCTTTGCTTGTCAGGTGCCAATAAATTAACAGTAAAATGTAACATCGTGTGAACCAGAATGTTAATATTCCAGGAGTCCCTTTCAGGCACACTCCCACGGGAATCCCATACACTTTGGGTAGGTATTTTGGTAAAGTGTGTCCAGTGGATTTTTTACAATGA